>NC_135802.1:107492097-107803972 GCF_964213995.1 Mustelus asterias
GGATTCAGTGACAAAATAACCATCTAAATATAAATAAAAAGGTTAAGAGTGCAAAGGGAATAAATATTACATAAATAATTCAGGAAACAGAATGTTCATAGGAAGTAATAATAGTAACGTAAATCAAAAGCATAAGTAATGAAAAATTAAAAGAAAATTGTTAGCATTGGAGCATAAATAGCATTTTCTTTACTTCAAAAAGTACGCACGCTCAGCTGGCTGTAACTGATATATATTGAGAGAAACAGATGGTGTCTTTTTTCATCCGAAGTTGAGTTTATCTTTCCCCTTGCCAAAATGTAACTAAAAGTTGAATTTTAAAAGTTTTTCAGGTAAAATAATGACTCTGAGAAAGACTGTCACAAAAACCTGAATTCAGCATGTGCTCATATTTCTTGTGTACCAGATCTAGAACCCTCCCCCATAGTGCCGTCAGGTTTCTGTTTCCCCCCACTTCTCTCTAACAAGAATTCTTCACAGATTGAATTCCACATTGCACTCCCAGTCACACAAACCTCAGATTTTCCTGTTCACCATTCTGCCAAACCAGAGGTTCCCCTTCACAGAAAGGTCAGACCACATGGGCCTTCCCTCTCCCCTTCCCCTCAACTAACAATTCCCTCCCCAGTAATATCTAATATCAGATACTTAGCTCTAACTGGATACCATCTTCTGTACACCTCAACTTAAAAAAATTATGTGCATTTATATATATATATATATCTTGCGCTTCTCACGACTGCCGGATGTCTCAAAGCATTTTGCGACCAGTTAAATACTTCTAAAGTGTTGTCGTCACCGTAATAAACAGGGTGGCCTACTAAGCCACAACTAAAACTAAATAATAGCAATATAAATAGTAAATAATAAAATTATTTAACTTCAATAGTGTATATTTTCTCTCAAATGCACAGAATAATAGAATTCAACTTGCAAAGCATTGATTAAAAAACCCAAAATACCATAGAGTCATTGGCAAATATTCGTATTGGTTTAATCAGTTGCTGTTCATGAATGTCCCTGATGCCATGTCCTAAATATTGTCCCTATTATTAGAAATCATTCTCAAACTCAATGAATAATACCACAGGAAATTCATTAATACTTGAAAAGAATTTACCAGTATCATAAAAATGTGCCACCCTCAATTAAAATAGTGTTCGAAATACATTGAGGTATATTGTAGGACCTAACCACCTGAAAAAACTAATAGTTCAAGCAATATGTGCATATGTACATCACACAAAATTGCAGTGAACAAGGTAAAAAAGAGAGCTCTCCTTTTTTCTGAATGACAGCAGAAAAGGTTTTTACTGCTATGTATGGTATTTTAATTGTAAAGCCAACCTTGTTTTATATGCATTTATTAAAGTTATTCTACAATTGGTAAGTTAAAAATAAATCAGAATTATTGTGATGGTTTTTTAAATTATTCTGTAGGTAACAACCAACAACTGGTTCAATAATGCCCTTTAGTGAAGGAGATCTACCGTCCTTACCTGGTTTGGCCTAGATGTGACTCCAGAACCACAGCAATGTGGTTGACTCTCAACTGCCCTCAGGCAACTAGAGATGGGCAATAAATGCTGGCCAGCCAGCGATGCCAATGTCCCACGAATGAGTTAAAAAAAATTGAGCTACACAGATTAAGAAGGTTCCAAGCTCAATCCTCTGTGATGAGACACTTAATATACTTGAGCAAGTGGGTAGATTTTGAATCGATTAAAATTAAACCCATTGACTTGATCTCATCTGAGCTGTATTAGGGATACAATTGGTCTTATTGGCTCTGAAGGTGGAATGAGTTGACTACAGTTCCCATTCCTGGTCATTATATAAATAGTCTTGGTGAAAGTGCCCATTTGTCCATGCTGGACGAGGATTGGATCGGACTTGTCTGTGCGACTCTTATCCATGAGCAAATAAATTCCCACACCACTTGTGGAAACTATATTCTGTGAGTGTTTTTTTGGGGGGGCGGAACAGAAATTAAAAACTAAAATAAATTCAATTTTGTGGATTTACTGTGTCAAACGTTGAAGCCGAAGAAATTAAACAGAAAATTCTGGAATGCACAGCAGGCTGATCAACATCCAAATTTCAGAAGTACCTTTCATGAAGGTTATGTCAGGTTCCATGTGAAACAATAACCTTTCTGATTCAGGTGAGATAGGCCTTACTCTGAATTTCCTGCATTTTCTATTTTTACTTCAGAGCCTTTCTGCTTTTTGTTAACCTCCATTGAAGCTATTTTCAAATTTGTTTTTTTGCAGCTAAATGCTTGATTTGTATTTGAACAAAAGGCCTTATATCTAAACATTTGGAATGTATGGAAACGTTTATGTGCCTTTTAAAAAATATATTTAGTTGGCACCATATTTCTTTGACAGCTGTGAATTTGTACTTTTACGAGTCCTCTGTGATATTAGTATAAACATAGATATGGATCTAAGTCAACAAATGCCATTGAAACATTTTTACACAATGCATCACAGTTTGCTATACAGAACATTAGAGCTTTCATTTCTAATTTTTTTTTGCAATTTGTGTCCGTTGCTATCTTTATATACATAAAGCTGTAGTTCTCCATGGGCTGTCTTCCTCTATTTTAAGTATGTTCTCACCTCATTGCATTTGGCTTGGTTCCTAGAACAGCCAGCACTGAAAACACAGCTTAGCCTATGTTGAGGGCCAAGAAAGGCATGCTGCAACAGTGGTTTTCCTTCTATTTTTGTTTCTTTGCAATTCAAATAAAAAGCAGAAAAAATTATGTTAATCGGAAATGAGATATGTTGCTATCGAGGTAACAGTTGTTTCATTATGCATATACCTGCTGACAAGACCAATAAAAAATAAATCAAAGGACTTGTTCAAAGGTTCTAAAAAGAATTCTTCAGTAGGTAGCTGAGCTAAGAAGGCCCTAGGTTCAATCCTCTGTTGACGTAGCGATATCAGCTTGATCTCAGCTGAGCAGAAGTAGGGATTCTACCATTGGCTTCACTGGTTCTGAACGTGGATGAATTGGCAATGATTCACTGATCACAGTTCAACTACTCTACTAAAGTTTGGAATTAAAACTTATCCAAAATTGTGCTTCAAAAATCATGGGTTTAAAAAGTGTTTTACAGTAACCAGATAAAATCTTATTTTCTCTCACTAATTTCTTTATCTTCCCTGCCTTCCTCTTATAGGCGTTGCCTTTCAAACTGCAAATCACACATCACATAATTCAGTACTGAACTCAGAAGAGCAAGAGTATCTAGTATATAAACTAAGAACATCATTCTTATAATACAAAAGTTTCTCGAGAGAATGGGAAGGAGGTTTACAAGAATGTTGCCAGAGCTATAAAAGTGTAGCTATGAGAAGAGATTGGATAGGTTGGGGTTGTTTTCCTTGGAACAAAGAAGGCTGAGAGTGACTTGATGAAGGTGAACAAAATTATGAGGGGAGGAGATAAAGTGGACAGGATAAAATTGTTTCCCTTGGTGAAGAATTCTAGAACCAGGGGACATAGAATCAAGATAAGTGGCAGTAGGTGTAGAGAGGACATGAGGAATAACCTTTTTACGCAAAGTGTGGTGGGTGTCTGGAATTCACTGTCTGAGTTGCTGGTGGGGGCAGAGACACTAAACTCTTTTTAAAAGTGCCTGGATCTATACATTAAGTGCTGTAAGCTACAGGGTTATGAGCCAGATGCAGGAAGGTGGGATTAGAAAGGGCACCTGGGTGTCCTTGGGCTGGCACAGACAAGATGGGCTGAATGGCCTTCTTCTGTGCTGCAACCTTTCTCTGCTTCTATAGTTCTCATATTGGCATTAAGCTCATTATTGGGAAGACAGATTGAATCTGTGCCATATTTGATGCCTGTTTGATAATAACACTGGTTTCAAAAAGAGGGAAAATATTCAATTTTCAACAATATCATCTCTCCAACATGGTCCAAATATTCACTTTCTCTTCCTTACCAAAATAATTGACCCAATGTGAATCTTAAAGTATAATGAAATATTGTATGAAATACAAAATCTTCATTAAACGCCATTATGATTATTGATTTGCTGCTGTTTGAATCTGTATTTCAATATGGCGTTATGTATTAAAGGTGGGGGAACTCATATCAGTTCTATTTATACATTTGCTCAGAATTTTGTTTTATTCTTTCATGGGATGTGGGTGTCCCCAGCAAAGCATTCATTGTCCATCCCTAATTTCCCTTGAAAAGGTGATGGTAAGCTGCTTTCTTGAACTGCTGTAGCCTCCCTGGTTCAGGTACGCCTATAGTGCTTTTATTATTCTCCCAGGCAGTGCATTTCAGACTCCCACCACCCACTGGGTGAAATTCTCTCTAAACCACCTGCCCCTCATCTGAAAATTATGCCCCTCATTATTGATCCTTCAACTAAGGGGAATAGCTGCTTTCTATCCACTCTGTCCACACCCCTCATAATTATATGCACCTAAATCATGTCCCCCCCACTCAGCCTTCTCTGCTCTAAAGAAAACAACCCGAGCCTATCCATCCTCTCTTCATGGCTCAAATGCTCCATCCCAGGCAACATCATGGTGAATCTCCTCTGCATCGACTCTAGTGTATTCGCATCCTTTCTAATAATGAGGCAACCAGAACTGCATACAGTACTCCAGCTGTAGCCTAACCAAAGTTTTGTACAACTCTAACATAACCTCCCTGCTCTTATAATGTATGCCACGATTGATAAAGACAAATGTCCTATATGCTATCCCATTCACCTGCTCTGCCGCCTTCAGAGGTCTGTGGACAAGCACCCCCAAACCCTCTGAGCTTCCTAATGTCCTGCCATTCATTGAATACTCCCTTGCTTGTTACTCCTTCCAAGGTGCATCACCTCGCACTTTTCAGGGTTAAGTTCTATCTCCCACCGATCTACCCATCTGAACAACATGGCTATATCTTGCTGCAACCTATGGCCTTCTTTCTCACTATTAGCTACTCTGTCAATCTTCATGTCATCCTCAAACTTGTCCATAATGTTTATATATGTCACAAACAAGGGACCTAGCACTGATCATTGTGGTATGCTACTAAATACTGGCCTCCAGTTACACAAACAGCCTTCTACCACCACTCTCTGTCTTCTGCCACGAAACCAGTTTTGGACCCATCTTGCCAAGTTACCCTGGATTCCATGTGCTTTTACATGTTTTATCAGTCTTCCATGTGGGACCTTGTCAAAGGCATTGCTAAAATCCATATAAACTACATCAACTGCACTACCCTAATCTACTCACCCAGTCACTTCCTCAAAGTTCAATCGAATTAATTAGGCATCACCTGTCTCTGACAAGCCATACCGAATATCTCTGATCAAACCAAGCGGAGATTAATTTTCTCCTTCAGAATTTTCTCCAATAGTTTTCCTACCATTGATGTGAGACTCACTGGTCCATAATTCCTTGGTTTATCTCATCCACCCTTCTTGAAAAGCGGAACCACATTCGCTGTCCTCTAATCCTCTGGCACCTCCCACTGCTCTGCTGTAGATTTTCCAACAAGAAGCTGTTCCCAGTCTGCTCTGGCCAGATCCTGCCTTATTCTAATAAATTCTGCCTTCCCCCAATCCAAAACCATTTTTTGAAAACCATCTTTTCCCTTTTCCATAACAAACTTAAATTGCATTATGTTGTGGCCGTTATTATTAAATTGCTCGACCACTGCCACAGTCCAAAGATTTGCAGGTTAGGAGGATTGGCCATGCTAATTGCCCCTTAATGCCCAAAGATGTGTAGGTTAGGAGGATAGCAGAGTAAATACGTGGCGTTACAAGGATAGGGCCTGGTGGGATGCTCTGTTGTGGGGGGTGGGGGTGCGCTGTAAGGACTCTCTGTAAAGTAAAGTTTATTTATTAGTCACAAGTAAGGCTTACATTAACACTGCAATGAAGTTACTGTGAAATTCCCTTAGTCGCCACGGTCCGGCGCCTGTTCGGGTCAATGCACCTAACCAGCATGTCTTTCAGACTGTGGGAGGAAACCGGAGCACCCGCAGGAAACCCTCGCAGACACGGGGAGAACATGCAAATTCCACACAGACAGTGACCCAAGCAGGAACCAAACCCAGGACCCTGGCGCTGTGAAGCAGCAGTGCTAACTACTGTACTACCATGCCACCCCTATGGTTCTATGATTACAGCTTATGTCACAATATACATTTGTATTTCGTGTTAAACATCCTCTGGTGCATATAGCCCGAGGGGTTTTACGTGGGTTCCAGCACCTCAGTGTACCATTCTAATTCGAATTTGACCTTACCCTGTTGAGCCTTTGCAATGGCAACCCCAAGCTTTAGTGCATCCCTCAGCACATAGTCCTGGACCTTGGCATGTGCCAGGCTGCAATGCTTGGTCATGTGCTGGAAAACCAACAAATTTTGAGCAAGCCAAAGAGCATCTTTCACTGAGTTGACGGCCTTTCAGCAGCAGTTGATGTTTTTCTCAGTGTGCATGATACGTCTGATTGGGCACAGCTTGTTATCTCCAGCCAAGTTACATCTTGGTACTTATTGGCACTTACTTGAAAGTTTAGACAATGAGGCATTTTGCCACATGACTTTGACAGTCTGCTCAGGGAACCAATTGACAAGACCCATGAACCCTTTTTCCCATAGGGCCTTCAGGATGTTATGTGCAGACTTGTCGTCAAAGGTGCTTTGTTTTACAAATTTTTCCATGAGGGACAGATTATATGGCACAGTTCAACTGGATGGAACATTTCATGGCCAAATCCATCCTTCACAACACCAAAGACAGAATTTAGTACATAGTGAAATTTGGGGTTTGATTTTGAATCACCTCTGAGGGCAAGGTCCTTTAGGATACACTTTGAAAATAGTGCTCCTGGATGGCAGTCAATCTTCTGGTATCTTGGGAACACAATGCTATTTCCAAAGCAAGAGCATGGTTGGGGCGTGGTGGGGTGGGGTGGGGCAACAACAACCTACTTGCTTCCCATGAACTGCCTGTTAAGCTCTTTGAGGGCTTATTAATAGGTTGGTTGGAGCCAGATTTTCAAATTGTTGGCAATAAAGGATTATTCACACAGAGTGGGTCTAGTACCTTTTCACTTACCGTTTGGCCATTTGTTCACGAGACTGCCGAGCCTTCGACCTCCTGCCGACTCTATTCTGCAAGGCAATAGCCAGTAATGGTCCACATGTCCAGTGCCTGTTTGACCGTGACTATATGCTTAGTATTGCCAACATAATTAAATGTATTCCTGGAAATTTTAATCACATGACTCACCTCCCCCCAAATCCCATCATCTCAATAGTTGGCCAACATACCCATCCTCAAATTCTCAAATTGACAATGAATGTGGAACGAGCCTGAGGTGGAATTTCTGCTGAGGGAGTTTGAAGTCAGTGCTTGATTTGATTTACTATTGTCACATGTATTGGGATACAGTGAAAAGCATTGTTTCTTGCGCTATACAAAGCATACCGTTCATAGAGTGTGTGAAGAGACCAGATTATATTGGGGAATTTGGCTCCGATACTACATTGATGACAAGTTGCAGGATGATGCAGCATAGGGCGGCACGGTAGCACAGTGGTTAACACAGCTCCAGGGACCTGGGTTCGATTCCCGGCTTGGGTCACTGTCTGTGTGGAGTTTGCACATTCTCCCTGTGTCTGCGTGGGTTTCCTCCGGGTGCTCCGGTTTCCTCCCACAGTCCAAAGATGTGCGGGTTAGGTTGATTGGCCATTCTAAATTGCCCCTTAGTGTCCCGGGATGCGTAGGTTAGAGGGATTAGTGGGTAAATATGTAGGGATATGTGGATAGGGCCTGGGTGGGATTGTGGTTGGTGCAGACTCGATGGGCCGAATGGCCTCTTTCTGCAGTGTAGGATTCTATGATCTATGACGCTGAAGGAATGGCTCAGAATTGAGCAGGGCCATAACTCACATAGCAGTGTCGATACTCACTGGACACTAAGCTGGTGGCACAGCCAGCAGTATGCTTGCAATCTGACAGGTGGACTCAGTTCAATCTGATTGGGGTTGTTGGTAGAACAACATACCCATCTTGGTGACGCACTGCTTCCTGTATCGATTGGGGATTGGACAGATTGATCAGCCAGGGCTGAACTCGCACCAATTGGAGGACAGCACCCGGTACGGACTGCTGATCCAATCAGACAGTGAGCTGGCGGCGCCAGAGCGAGCATTGAGCAGCGTGCGCGTTCTCGCCGTTGCCGGAGCTGCGCGCGCGTTCTTGCCGCTGCCGGAGCTGCGCGCGCGTTCTTGCCGTTGCCATGGTTGCGCGCGCGTTCTCGCCGTTGCTGGAGCTGCGTGCGCGTTCTCGCCGTTGCTGGAGCTGGGTGCGCGTTCTCGCCGTTGCTGGAGCTGCGTGCGCGTTCTCGCCGTTGAGCTTCCGCGTCTCGCGTGCCGACCCCCGCCTCACACCTCCTCCCCGTGACAGCGCTCGGCTCCGCGGTGGAAGATGCAGCAAATCCCTGAGGACGTGAAGAGCCTGGTTACAGGTAAAAAAAACTCCCCTCCCCTCAACGGCAGCTTGTTTACAGTTAGAATTTCATAATGTTTTCAAAACATAAACCGCCTCAGGACTTATCTGAGTTTGGTCCAGAGGAAAGTGGAAGGAGGAAGTTGGAGTGACCAAGTCAGTTCCTGAGAAGTTAACGCTTCCCCACTTTATTTTTAAAAATATATTTTAAATATTTTAAATTTTCTCTCATCGTCGGATTCACTCAAAGGGCAGATGGACGGCGCTGTGTAACTGGGGAGAGGGGATAAATACCCAATAATTTGTTGGGAAAGTCAGTCAGCACCTGCCGCCCGGGAGTTGCTGATGTTCACATGAGGGACAGGCGGTCTCCCCTGAAATGGTCACCGGCAACATTTTGACCAGTGACTGCCCTGTTAGATTACATTCGACGCCGGATTTAACTTTTTGTTTCCTCTGCACATAAATTCTAAAAATACACTTTGTTCAAGGGAAGCGCGAACACACACCGCAGACTCGCAACGAAAATTATTTCCAGCAACCAGGAACTGTTCAGTTTTACGTACTTTTAACTATTTATCTGACTTCTCCCTGCCATCCTTAAAGCACGGCTTGGTGATCAGTCCTTGTGAGCATAAAATGTTAATTTAAATCAAACTATTGGCATCTGTTTAGTGTCAGAGTATTGAGGAGAAATTCAATGCGTTTTGTATCTGATGGAATCGAAACATTCGTCGTTACTGTTATTATGTCAAGGCGACTGCCTTTTTATAAATACCGCACGTATTCATGCTGGGAAAGACCACAACTTATAGAGAATGCCTTTCAGGAACTGTTATTTTACCGAAGATGACTCGCATACATAATGTCTGTTCATTTTATGATGGCAGAAACTGTTTATTTGCTGTCAGCTATTGGTTTCTGTTTGTCTTTGTGGAATAATTGTTTTGTTCATGGCTTTGGATCGATACAAAATGTGTTGAACTTTGTTGTGAAATTGGTAAAAACGTTTCAAATGTCTAACTTTAACTTTTTACTTAAAAACGGATTTTCAAATAAGGTTGTAGCAGGAGCTCATATCTCTGCAATGATAACTTTTTAAAGTATAATTACTGCAATTGCTGTTTGGAAATGTTTCCACAAATATGACAACTTGTATATATGTAATGGCTTTAATGTAGTAAAACATTCACAAGACTGTTATAAAACAAATTATGACACCAAACCACGGAGTTGTTAAAGCAGATGACCAAATGTTTGATCAAGGAGAAGTTCTAAGGAGGAAAATGGAGAGAGGGTGAGATTTGGGAAGAAAATTCTGGAGTTTAGAGTCTGAGCAGCTGAAGGCAGGGTCACAAAGTGACCAATGGTAGCATGGAGACAAAGTTGTCTGAAGCACAGGAAACAGAGTATGGTGAGTGGTTACTTTTTTTGGACTGGAGGTGGCATTCAATGGTGTTTCCCAGGGGTCAGTACTAGGACCACTGCTTTTTGTGATATATGTTAACTTGTGTAGTGAACAGTGAGGAGAATGGGGATAGATGTCAAGCAGCCATTGAATAGCTGGTAGAATGGGTGGTGTAATAGGTGAATTTATATTGGGGTTTGGGGTGCATGCTGCCCCTTTAAGAGTGTGGGTCAGATGACCCCTGGGGATTAACTCCTCCCAGTGTGGAACCCAGTTGTGCAGTCTTAGAGCTGACGATGGAACAATGCACACCTACAATAAAGAACTCCCAGTTTTCAAGTCACCAAGCCTAGCTTGTGGTTCTTTAGGCACCATAAATCGATAGATGCATGAACAACAGAACATATGGCAGCTGAAAGTTATGGGAAGTGTGAAGTGATGCACTTTGATAGGAAGGAAGAGGAGAAACAATATAAACTTAGTTACTAAAGGGTACAATTCTTAAGTGTGCCCATGAACAGAAGCCAAGTGTATGTGCATGAATAGTTAAAGGTAGTAGGGTAGGTTGAAAAAGTAGCTTATAAAAGTACAAAAGCTAGCAAGTTTATGTACATTATTTACATATCTTACACCCATCCCCTTTAATTCAAACTTGCCCAACTGAAACAAATATACATACAATGGAGAAACATAGGAAGTTATTATAAAAGCCTAATTTGACCACAACAGGAGTATTGCACCACTTCAGGAAGGATGTGAAGGTATTAGCAAGGATGCCGAAAAGATTGAGAACGATTCCCGGAGTAACAAACCTCAGTTAAGTGGATAGATTAGAGAATCTAGGGTTGTTCTCTTCGGAGGAGAAGGTTGAGAGATCATTTCATAAAAGTATTCAAAATTATGAGGAGACAGAGAGGGAGAAACTGCTCCCACTGACAGATTGAGAACCAGCGGGCAAATGGGATCATAGAATTCCATGTGCAGAAGGAGACCATTTAGCCCATGAGTCTGCACTGACTCTCCAAAAGAGCATCTTACCTAAGCCTATCCCGGTGACCCCCACATTCACCATGGCTAATCCACCTAACCTACATATTTTTGGACATTAAGGGGCAATTTACTGTGGCCATTCCATCTAAGCTGCACAACTCTGGATTGTGGGAGGAAACCGATGCACGTGGGGAGAATGTGTAAATGCCGCACAGGCAGTAACCCAAGGTCGGAATTGAATCTGGGTTACTGGCACTGTGAAGCAGCAGTGCTAACTATTGTGCCATCGTGCCACCCCACATTTTTGAAGTCATTGAGAAAAGAAGCAACGGCGACATGAGGATTTTTTTTTTGCAGTGAGTGGTTAAAATGTGCTGCCTGAGAGTGTGGTAGAGGAAGATTCAATCGTGGTTTTTAGAAGGGAATTGGATCATTATCTGGAGAGGACACTTTTGCAGGTTAAGTTAAAAGGCGGGGAGCAAGAGTAGATGGTGTGTTCTTGCAGAAAGCCTGGGGAACGAGAAGTTTGTGGATTGGAGGAATTTATAGGGAGGGACAAGACCATGTAGGGATTTGGAAACAAGAATGAAAATTTTAAAATTTATGTGTTGCTTAACCAGTTGTCAATGTAACTCAGCACATATAGGGGCAATGGGTAAACGTGTCTTGGTTTGAGTTAAAACACAGGCAACCATGTTTTCGATGAGAACTTATGGAGAGTAGAATTTTAAGTCAATCAGGAGGTAGACAATAAAATTGTTGAGGCATATTTTGTATGAATATGAGCACGCAAAGATAAGTTATGAAATGCAATGTATATATTTATAATGAAAACAAATGTTGTAATGTGGCCTATACCAACCTCCTGTCATGCTGTTATGGGAACTGGCAAATAGAACCTGGATAATTCTCCATGCAAAAGGAAAATTGTGGACAAAGCCATTTGAGATTGGCCTCCACATCCATTTGTAAAGTGGAGGAGTCGTAACCTGCCCAGCCTCATCTAGGATGGTATATAACCTGGGAAAAGTCAAGTTGGAGGCAGAAAATAGACTAAAGTCAAGGATGATTTACATATATTGTGAAACCTATTGCCTTAAGGATTGTGGGTTGATTCATTTTATAAATGGTATTGTGCCAGCAATGACAGTATGAACTGCCATAAGATCTAGGAGCAGAATTAGGCCATTCGGCCAATCGAATCTTCTGTACCATTCAGTCATGGCTGATAAGTTTCTCAACCCCATTCTCCCATCTTTTCCCTCTAACCTTGTATCCAAAAAGTTAAAGTTTATTTAAATAAGGTTTACATTAACACTGTAATGAAGTTACTGTGAAATTCCCCTAGTTGCCACAGTCCGGCGCCTGTTCGGGTCAGTGCACCTAACCAGCACGTCTTTAAGAATGTGGGAGGAAACCCACGCAGACACGGGGAGAACGTGCAAACTCCACACAAACAGTGACCCAAGTCAGGAATTGAATCCTGTGAAGCAGCAGTGCTAACCACTGTGCTACCGTGCCGCCCTCCCCTTACCTATCAAGAGCATATTTATCTCCATCTTAAATACACTCAACAGCCTGGCCTCCTCAGCTTTCTATGGCAATGAATTCCATAGATTCACCACACTTTGGCTGAAGAAATTCCTCCTCATCTCGATTCTAAAGGTTTGTCCCTTTACTCTGAGGCTATGCCTTCGGATCCTAAACTCACCTCCTCATGGAAACATCTTCCCTACATCCACTCTAACCAGGCCTTTCAGTATTCTGCTAGTTCTATGGTTATCCATGCCAATCCTGCATCAGACTCGTCTGTCATGAGTGGACCCACAGAAGACAATGAAATCATTTACAGCTTGGACATAAACCTCCCAAGTGATACAAGTCAATTTTACATAGGCCTGTCAACATAAAAGAGAATCAGTGCAAAAGCTGATTTATGTGTTGGGGGGCAACATATTTGATTTGTTATTGTCACATGCGTTGGGATCCGATGAAAAGTATTGTTTCTTGTGTACTATACAGACAAAACATACCATTCATAGAGTACATAGGGGTGAAGGAAAGCAGAGGGTGCAGAATATAATGCTACAGTCATAGCTAGGGTGTAGAGAAAGAACAGCTTAATATATGGTAGGTCCATTCAAAAGTCTGATGACAGCAAGGAAGAAGCTGTTCTTAAGTCAGTTGGTATGTGATCTCAGACTTTTGTATCGTTTTCCCGACGGAAGAAGATGGAGGAGAGTATGTCCGGGATGCATAGGGTTCTTGACTATGCTGGCTGCTTTTCCGAGGCGGTGGGAAGTGTAGATGGAGTCAATGGATGGGAGGCTGGTTTGCGTGATGGACTGGGCTATGTTCACGACCCTTTGTAACATCTTGCTGTCTTGGTTGGAGCAGGAGCCATATCTGGGAAGAATGCTTTCTCTGATGCATGTGTAAAAATTGGTCAGAATCATAGCAGACATGTTGAATTTCCTTAGCCTCCTGCGAAAGTTGGTGAGCTTTCTTAACTATGGCGTCAGTATGGAGGGATCAGGACAAGTTGTTGGTTATCTGGACACCTAGAAACTTGAAGCTCTTGACCATTTCCACTTCATCCCCATTGATATTGGCAGGAGCATATTCTCCACTACACTTCCTGAAGTTGATGATTAACTCCTTCGTTTTACTGACACTGAGGGAGAGATTATTGTCGTCGTACCATTTCACCAGATTCTCTATCTCTTTCCTGTACTTGGTCTTGTCATTGTTTGAGATCCGATCCACTATGGTGGTGTCATCAGCAAACTTGAAAATGGAGTTGGAGCCGAATTTGGCCACACAGTCATAAGTGTATAAGGAGTATAGTAAGGGGCTGAAGGCACAGTCTTGCGGGGCACCGATGTTGAGGATGATCGTGGAGGAGATGTTGTTGCGATCTGAGAGTTAGGAAGTCTGGGATCCAGTCACAGAGGGAGGAGCCGAGTCCTAGGCCACAGAGTTTAGAGATGAGTCTTGTTGGGACAATGGTGTTGAAAGCTGAGCTGTAGTCTATAATAGGAGTCTGACATAAATGCCCATGTTATCCAGATATTCCAGGGTTCAGTGTAGGACCAGGGAGATGGCATCTGCTGTGGACCTGTTGCAGCGATAGGTGAACTGTAGTGGATCGAGGCAATCTGGGAGGATGGAGTTGATACATACCATGACTCGCCTTTCGAAGCACTTCATAATGATGGATGTTAGAGCCACGTAGTCATTAAGGCACACCATCTGGCTTTTCTTTGGTACAGGGATGATGGTCCTCTTCTTGAAGCAGGTAGGGACCTCAGATGAGTGTAGGGAGAGGTTAAATCTGTCTGTGAATACCCCTGCCAGCTGGTCCTTGCAGGATCTGAAAGCTCATCTGGGTACCCTATCCGGGCCAGTTGCTTTCCGTGGGTTAATTTTCAAGACGGCTGATCTGACATCTGCGATGGTGACCTTGGAAACTGATTCGGCTGAGGCTTCCGGAGTAGATGATGTCCTCTTGCTCAAAACAGGCATAGAAGATGAAGTAACATTTGAAGTTTAAAATATTGCAGTGCAGGAGAGCAGACCTCCAACGGTATTTTCCGGCTGTGTCCACGACCAGAAATTCCCGCCCGAGGTCAGCAGACCTCTAAATAGTCCATCAAATTTTCCCTCCCACCTACAACGATTCTCACGGCAGCAGAACCAGAATATCTATGCCCATAGGTTGCTAACTTTTTCTTCTGAATCATGCAGCTAAAAGTGCATCTTAACTATAATCAGATTGTAGAAAAATTTTCTTTCTTCAGCTGAGATTCTCCATTCTCCATTAAATTGAAGCAACGTCTCCAGTAAGATGATGGCTGAAAATTCCTGACATAGTTGAAATTAGCTTGTGCATCATGGTGGATACATCATCCATAACTTCAAGTTGTTGATTTTTATTTGGCTTGGATATAAGGAATTTCTAATGGTTTTTCTCGTAAATAAACCTACTTCCAATAACCTACAGCTTCAGATTGCAGAATGCTATACCTGTCTTGTGATGGTTGTGATTCTCATGAGGAATTTTTAAAAGTTCTAGAACCATAGAAAATTACAGCTCAGAAACAGGCCTTTTGGCCCTTCTTGTCTGTGCCAAACCATTTTTTGCCTAGTCCCACTGACCTGCACTTGGACCATATCCCTCCACACCCCTCTCATCCATGATCCCGTCCAAGTTTTTCTTAAATGTTAAAAGTGACCCCGCATTTACCACTTTATCCGGCAGCTCATTCCACACTCCCACCACTCTCTGCGTGAAGAAGCCCCCCCCTAATATTCCCTTTAAACTTTTCTCCTTTCACCCTTAACCCATGCCCTCTGGTTTTTTTCTCCCCTAGCCTCAGCGAAAAAAGCCTGCTTGCATTCACTCTATCTATACCCATCAAAATCTTATACACCTCTATCAAATCTCCCCTCAATCTTCTACGCTCCAGGGAATAAAGTCCCAACCTATTCAATCTCTCTCTGTAACTCAGCTTCTCAAGTCCCGGCAACATCCTTGTGAACCTTCTCTGCACTCTTTCAACCTTATTTACATCCTTCCTGTAACTAGGTGACCAAAACTGTACACAATACTCCAAATTTGGCCTCACCAATGCCTTATATAACCTTACCATAACACTCCAACTTTTATTCTCGATACTCCGATTTATAAAGGCCAATGTATCAAAGTCACTCTTTACGACCCTATCCACCTGTGACGTCACTTTTAGGGGATTCTGTACCTGTATTCCCAGATCCCTCTGTTCAACTGCACTCTTCAGAGTCCTACCATTTACCCTGTACGTTCTACTTTGGTTTGTCCTTCCAATGTGCAATATCTCACACTTGTCTGCGTTAAATTCCATTTGCCATTTTTCAGCCCATTTTTCTAGTTGGTCCAAATCCCTCTGCAAGCTTTGAAAACCTTCCTCACTGTCCACTACATCTCCAATCTTTGTATCATCAGCAAACTTGCTGATCCAATTTACCACATTATCATCCAGGTCACTGATATAGATGACAAACAACAATGGACCCAACACCGATCCCTGCGGCACAACACTAGTCACAGGCCTCCACTCAGAGAAGCAATCCTCCACAACCACTCTCTGGCTTCTTCCATTGAGCCAGTGTCTAATCCAATTTACTACCTCCGCATGTATACCTAGCGACTGAACCTTCCTAACTAACCTCCCATGAGGGACCTTGTCAAAGGCCTTGCTGAAATCCAGGTAGACAACATCCACCGCCTTCCCTTCATCCACTTTCCTGGTAACCTCCTCGAAAAACTCTAATAGATTGGTCAAACATGACCTACCACGCACAAAGCCATGTTGACTCTCCCTAATAAGTCCCTGTCTATCCAAATATTTGTAGATCCTATCCCTTATCACACCTTCCAATAACTTGCCCACCACCGACGTCAAACTTACTGGCCTATAATTTCCCGGATTTCTTTTGGAACCTTTTTTAAACAACAGAACAACATGAGCCACCCTCCAATCATCCGGCACCTCCCCCGTGGATACTGACATTTTAAATATGTCTGCCAGGGCTCCTGCAAGTTCAACACTAGCTTCCCTCAAGGTCTGTGGGAATACCCTGTCCGGTCCTGGGTATTTATCCACTCTGATTTGCCTCAAGACAGCGAGCACCTCTTCCCCTTTAATCTGTAAATGTTCCATGACCTCCCTACCTGTTTGCCCTATTTCCGTAGATTCCATGCCCGTTTCCTCAGTAAATACGGATGCAAAAAAACCATTTAGTATCTCCCCCATCTCTTTTGGTTCCATACACAGTCTACACAGTATACACAGTTCTGTACAAGTTATACCACTATTTGTTATTATTCACTATTGTGCTACAAAAATAACAAACTATATTATGAATAAAGTAATTCTATAGCAGAGTAAAGCATGTGTGTACAAAATTGTTGAGAGTGACATTTTTTCACAGGGTTTACCTTTGTACATGAAAAATGTGTGCAAATTTAGTTGCACACCGTAAGCAGGTAATGGTGATAAGATGGCAATTTGTAGGATTCATGAAACTTTTTGTAGGTTATGAAAAGATATTTCTATTTTAGTAAATTGCACAATCCACTTTGGCATTTTGACACAGTAAATTAATTCAGAAAATTGGTTGTATTTGTAGTATTTTTTTAAAAATAGGCTCGCAGACCACGAAGGTACAAGCAAACAAGAACTTTATTAGAAAGGTGTTCACTCTACAAGCTGTTAGGATCGACGGTGCAAACAGCCGATTAACGTCATCAATACATTACGTGATCGGACTTTTAGTGACCTTGTTCCAACAAGGAACAAACATGCATACACAACAGTATTTCTATTTTCCCCAATGTGGTATGTTAGCAGTATTTTTAAAAATGAACAGGAAATCAGATTCTTTCACAAATTAGTTCTTAATCATTTGATTGGAGCTGAATTAGTGCAACGACAGGATCAGCAGCTATCAGTAGCTGACCCACAGATTTCTGATGTTTGCCATTGGGGATATATGGCTTGACCTTTATAGATCCTATTTAAAATAGTGAATTTGTGGGGCAAATTTATACATTTCAAAATATCCATTACCTGTATGAATGGTATCTGTTACATGGAAATGACAGACTGATTTCAGGGCTATGTTTAAATCACTTTTGTATTGATTTTTGCATCGCAACGTAGATGTATTGGGTATACAGGGAATATTGCAATAATATGAGTTGGCAGAATTGGTGGCAATTTTGGCAAACTTTCTGGCTATGCTGTTGTGTGAGATTTTTCTCGTAATGTGTGATCACAGCCTTCTGATGCTTTGGCAATAATTTTATAAATAATTAGTTCATGAACTGCCTTGACCTACAATGATATATCCTTGCCCATAACGCTATTAATATATTATACATTTAATTGTCAAATTGCAGCCTAGCTTCTATGGCCACCAATTTGGAATATCCTTAAATTGTTGTTAAAGTGATCTAAAAATGTGGTCAAAAACATTTTGACCTATTACTTAAGACAATTATTGTCTATTTCAAAAATACATCCTTTTGCACCAGTGTAATCGTTCTACACCAGTTGTGCTTAGTCTTTGAGTGAAACTGCCAGTTTAGTTGTAAATCATTGGTAATTTTCTGGCACGGCATTCCAACATAAAAATGAACAACACATCAACTAGCTGGCCCATTGAACATAACCGTGGTGTCTCCTGAGAGGCAAAAAAAAGGAAAAACTTTGGGCAGTTTAGGAACAAATTCTGGGAAATACCCCTCTGGCACCCAAGAACAATGAAACAAATTTCAATTGTTTATTTTGACTGGAAGACACATTTTCCACAATACCTTCCAATCTTCTGTGTCCTTATGTTGGTTCCCCAGGAAATCCATGTAGCTGTTTTCTTGAATGTCTGCTCTGCATCTGTGCTTCACACTATACTAGTTCCACAGCCCAACATCTTTGCAAAAGGCATCTCCCTTGACATATTTCTAATTGTTAATGTAATCTTATGTAACTTATTGCGTCCACTTGTCCATCCCTCTCCCCCCACCTTCAACTTAAATAGCTTATCCATGTGGACTGATTCTAACCCTTTCGTTATTTTAAAGACATCGCTGAAGTTGTCTAAAGATGCATATTTCTATCGTTAAAAGCAACTACTTGGCTTATGAGTCACAGTAACTGAGGGTCTTGAAACTAGGTATCCACCTAATTAATATTCAATGGGAATTAGGTTAAGACTGCTGAAGCAAATTTCACATAGGAACCTTAACAATCCAAGAGAAGGAACTTTAGTTTGAGCTGTTTTCAAATCTGGTTCCCACATCGAGAAGACTATCAGTTTAAACAGCTGTTATCATTAAACTGTAACCCAAACTGGATAAACTTTAATTACAGTAACAATTTATGCTCTGAAGCTCTGGAAAAATTCCAGTGTTTAAATACTGATGCATTCCAGGTTTCAACCTTTTGGCTGAAAGATGACCAAACTTGGATACTCTTTATATGCTCATAAGAATGAAGGAGATTTCCATTCAGAAAGCAAATAGCTCTATTACTGTAACTTCCTGGCAGCAATTATATGTTGGCTATGTTGCTTACATTTTATAAGTAGTTAGAGACCATTTTAACATTGTTTCTCACCCAATAGTGTGGGAGTGAGGGAAAGAACTATTGCTGTAATTTAGTATGGAAGTATAGAAAGAAAAATTAGATTAATCCTGAATTTGAACGTTTTAATTTTTGATAAGGTATGCAAGAATATTTAAAATATGACCAGCATTTCAAAATTGATTTAGCTATGGTTTTCTGCAAGTTAAATTTCTATATTCGTATACATTTCTAAAATTACAAACTTTATTAATTTTGCATTGAATTGTGATATCCTATTGCAATATTATTTTAATGCTTTAATTGTAGCCATTTATTTTGTCCTGCTATGCAAGATCTTCTGTTTCATATAGGCATTATTAACTGAAATATTGGCTCCTGGCCTTACTTCCTAGTTATTCATTAAAGAGTAGAAAGATGCTTTTAAGGATTGAAGACACACCTTGTATCCAAAGTGATGCAGCCAGCTCTGTTACCACAACAGCTGGATATTTGTGACTGTGGACCCGAGTCCTATTTCTCTTCTTGAATATAGATGATATCTGCTCAATGGTACTGAATATTCAAAATGTTATTTGAATGATGATTTAACAAGGTGACAGTGCCATATCGGTATGTTGACTGGGTAATAAATTATTTTCAGATACCAGGTTCTTTTATTGTAGAATTTTATAATGGAATTCTCACACAAGGCTACATTTAAGATGTATTGTAAATGTAGTTCTCTGTGTGAGTTGTACGCATTTGATGCAAGGTTCATGTACGTACAAATGCTATTCAGTAATTTTCCCCTCTCATATGCCTCTGTAATTTTTTCCAAGACCAATGTACTGTAATAGTATTAGCAATGAGTGATTGAAGCTTTTTCTGATGCAAGCTTCATGTTAGAAGTGGCCAAACATTCTTCTGGTTTGAATTCATTTGACTGGACTGTGCACTTGTATATCCAGAGATTGTAAACATTCAACCTTCAATATGGGCTTTGAAAGTGATGTAGGTTAGATTTCAATAAACACTGAATGTAACTTTAAAACATATGGAGCTTTATATGGCTGATTTTTTTCCTTGTCTGTGTTATTGTAGAATTATTATGCATGTAGTAGTGTAAATCTGAAGCAAACATTCTGAAGAGCAGTCCAATTCAGTTCAACTGTAAGTTCATATTGTTGAACCACTGCAGTGTAGGTAGTGCCACCCCCACCTCACCCTGCTAAGTGGTTCAAGTTTTAGCTAGCTGAAACCACAAATCACTTCATTGTTGAATTCTTATTAACAGCTGATGAAATTGATATACATTTGAAATTTACATATTTTTCATTTGCAGATATTGAAATATTTATACTTGAAATATTAAAGGAAGAAAACCTGACTAAGAAGGCAAAGGAAAAGAAAGATGCACTTTTAAGAAAACTTAAAATTATTAAAACAAGGTAAAGATAATTTTGTGATTTATGGATATTTGTTTTCTACTTTAACATCTTTAAGAATACCAAAGGAATTAAATAGTCTTATACTTCAACCTAATTATCCCAGTTTATTGCAAAGGCAAAATGGTCAGACTATATATTTGGGACTTTAGACAGGAGTTGATGGGAATTATTTCTGTTGTCACCTGGATAGTTTCATATATCAAGTGGTAAGTAATTTATTTTTATTCTTTCTTTGGATTTGAGCATTTAATGTCCATTCTGAATTGTTCTTGAAAAGATGTTGGTGAGCTGCTACCTTGAACCATTGGAAATTCAGGTTATTAGGTGCACCCATAGTATTGATGGGGTAGGATTTCTAGGATATTCACCTAGTGACAGTGAAGAAATAGCAATCTGTTTCCAAATTGGATTTGGGACTTGGAGGATGGACTTGTAGGTGGTGGTGTTTCTATGCGTTTGTTGCCTTTGTCTTTCCAATGGTATAGGCTGAGTGTTTTGAAGGTGCTGTTCAAAGAGTCTTGGTGAGTTGCTGCATTGAGTTTTGTAGATGGTCTACATTGTTGCCACTATATGCTGGTGCTGGGAGTGCATGTTTAAGGTGGTAGATGTGAATCAGGCAGGCTGCTCTGTCCTGGAGAGAACATTGGCATTGGACCCCATTAAGCCTCATGGCAATAAGTTAAATTTGGGCAAAGGAACATTTCTGATGATTACCACCTGCCACTCTCCCTTAAATGATGAAACAGTACTCCTCCATGTTGAATACAAACTTGAAAGAAGCACCAAGGGTAAGAAGGACCTCGAATATACTCTGGGTGGG
This sequence comes from Mustelus asterias, assembly GCF_964213995.1. Taxonomy (NCBI): domain Eukaryota; kingdom Metazoa; phylum Chordata; class Chondrichthyes; order Carcharhiniformes; family Triakidae; genus Mustelus; species Mustelus asterias. The sequence goes on from NC_135802.1 coordinate 107,513,373, forward strand.
GGAACTTAAATGTCCAACACCAGGAGTGGCTTAGATGGAACTCTATTGTCCAAGCTGGACAAATCCTGAAAGGCATTTCTTCCAGACTGAGTCTGCGGCAGGTGATGAGAGAAAAATCTACTTGACTTTGCTGTTGCCAATCTACCAGTTGGAGATACTCTGTCATGATAGGAGTTACCACCACTCAATTCTTCTGGAGAGGAAGGCCTGTCTTCACATTGAGGAAACCGTCTGTTGCATTTTGTGGCATTGCCTCTGTGCTAAATGGGATGGATTCAGAACACATCAAGCAGCTTAAAGCTTGACATCCATGAGACTCTGGCCATGAACAGTAGCAGAATTGTGTTCAGTGATGATATGTGACCTCCAAGGTTTGGCATATTTGTCACTTCTTAAACCAGGGGGATCAACCCTGGTTCAATGAGGAATGCAGGAGAGATGCTGGTAGTGGAGCCAAGCATACCTAAAAATGAGGTACCTGCCTGGTGAAACTACGTCGCAAGATGGCTTGCATGCTGAAAGCAGAATCAGCATGCGAATAGACAAAGTTAAGGACCCCACAACCAATGGATCAGATCTAAGTTCTGCAGTGCTGCCATGTCCATCCGTGAATGCTACTGAACAACCTACAGGAGGAGGAGTCTCCATAAATATCTGCATCTTCAATAATGAGGTAGGCCAGCATATTTGTGCAAATGACAAAGATGAAGCATTTGCAACAATCTTCAGCCAGAGTAGTGGATAATCCATTTTGGCATCCTCCTGAGGTCCCCAGCATCACAGGTGTCAGTCTGCAACCAATTTGATTCACTCCATGTGATATCAAGAAACAGCCAAAGGCACTGGATAATGCAATGGCTATTGGCCCTAACAACATTCCAGTAGTAGTATTGAAATTTGTGTTCAAGAATTAGCCATGTCCCTAATCAAACTGTTCCAGTACAGCTATGTTGCTGGCATCTACCCGACAATGTGGAAAACAGTCCAGGGATGCCCTGTACACACAAAGCAGGCCAAATCCAACCCAGCTAATTACTGCCTCATCCATTTACTCTTGATCATCAGCAAATGTGTTGTTGTCTCACCGATGCCCAGTTTGTGTTCTGCCAGGGCCACACTGCTCTGAACTCATTACATTCTTCATCCCAAAGAGTTGTGATGAGTGTGATGTCATGGAACCCTAGCAAAATTGAAGTCAATGGGAACAAGGGGTGGTGGGTGGATGGGGGCAGTGTGGGGACGGGGTGTGGTGAAATACATCCACAGGTTGGAGTCATACGTCGTGCAAAGGAAGATATGGTTGTGGTTGTTGGAGGCCAATCATCTCAGCCCCAGGACAATTCTGCAAAAGTTCCCTAGGCTAATATCTTAGGCTTACCCATTCTCAGCTGTTTCAGCAATGATCTTCCCTCCATCATAAGGTCAGAATTGGGGGTCTATGTTGATTGTAGTGTTCCGTACCTTTCGTGACTCAGTACTGAAGTAGTCCGTGGCAGCTTTCAAGTCTGGACTGATAAGAGGCTAGTAATATTCATGTCACACAAGTACTAGACAATGACCATCTCCAGCAAAAATGAATCCAATTATTTTCCCTTTGTGCTCTGTGTGACCCCTTCAGTCAGGAAGACAAATAATCCCAATATCAAGTTATAAGAGAAAAATAAGTATTTATTGGTATTGTAGAACTGAATTTGATTCTAGATAATGTAATAATTGCTCTTTTATTTTTCAGCTATCCTCAGGAGTTCCAGGAGAGAGGTAAATTTTTAATGCACTTATTGAAAAAAAACTTTTGAATCTGCAAGCATTTTTTAAAGAAATCTGTGCACTGCCTTGTCCTCATTGCCTTGTCATCATCTTTGAAAAAAGCTGACTTCTCATTCTATTTTCCCGTTTGTATGGTACAATTGCAAAATTGCATATAGCATTTAGAAATAAGTGATTGAGTAAGGAATTAAAATAAGCCACTTAGAACCTCCATCTGCAGATCACATAATCTGCTCTGCAATGGATTCTAGTCATACATTTAGTCTCCTAAGGAGACTGCATAAGTGAAGGAAATGTACACTAATAAATGGTACATCTTTAAAAGGAGAATAAGAACAATTTTGATACACAAATCTTTAATAATAAGAGGACAAAATGGTAAAATGCGAAACATATGAACTCTTGTGCCTTATAAATAGGAACATCGAGTACAAAAGCAAACAGCTAATGCAAGACCTATGCAAACTATTGATTAAGCTGCAGTTGGAATCTTTAAGGGTGGCACAGTGGTTAGCACTGCTGCTTCACAGCGATAGGGACCCAGGTTCAATTCTGGCCTCGGTTAACTGTCTGTGTGGAATTTGCACGTTCTCCCTGTGTCTGTATGGGTTTCTTCCAAGTGCTCCGGTTTCCTCCCACACTCCAAAGATGTGCAGGTTAGGTGGATTGGCCTAGTGTCAGGGGGATTAGCAGGGTAAATGGATGGGGTTCTGAGAATAGGGCCTGGGTGGGATGTGGTTGGTACAGACTCGATGGGCTGAATGGTCTCCTTCTGTACTGTAGGGATTCTGTGATCGCTCCAGTTTTGGACACCCTATAAGTAAGAATGACAAAGCTATGGAAAAGGTATAAAAGAGATTTAATGGGGTGATTGTTATTAGAAGACAATATAGAAATTGGTGCTCTTTTGATTAGATTAGAGAAGATTAACAGAAGATTTGATTTAAGGTATTCAAAATTATCAAGCGCCTTCGTAGATAGATGAGGAAAAGCTGTGAGGGAGAGTTATAATTTGTTTTTTCAGTAAGCAAAGAACTGTTAAGGCACAATACCATATCAGCATCAGCGCTGATGAGCAGAATCTGTAATGACTTGAAAAGAAGCATGAAAAAACAATTTAAATGGGTATGGATGAGACTAAATAGAAATGGGTGCAACGAGCTAGATCCCCTTCCTATGCTGTAAAATACCGATTGATTGCTTTCCTGATAGGAAAGTTCCATGATAATTTTATCCATGCTAATTTCGGCAAATTTCAGCTGCTGGTCTTCATGGAGAATATTTCCTGACACCAGCTGTGCAGGAAACATTGTTTCATGGAGTTATGTAGCATTAGTATTTGCACTTGTTCATATAACCTCCAATTTTAATACCTTTTAGGTATACTGGAGTATAAATACATTCTAACAAAAATGTCAATTTGAAAAATGCACACGTCTCAAGGTATAACACCAGTTGCCGATTAGTGTCTTGTTTAATGAAAAGTGTTGATGAATACCAGGGCAGAATTATCTACTGTAGTTTTGCTGTCTGATTGAAGCTCATTTGATTCTCAATTTGCTGAGTTAGGAAGGGGAAATGAGGTGTGTGGTTGCTCCCCCTGCTGGTCAAACCTTAGCTAATACAAAATCTGAGAATGTAAATGAGGTAATGAGTTGTAATCCGTTGTAGATGGTTATTTCTGGTACCTTTTTGCTTTTACTGAATGCATAATCTTTGTGAAACAGATATATGCTAATATGGAAATTGGAAATGTATATAGAGATTATGAAGGGGAAAAGATTCCTTGGAATTGTTATGATCTATACCAAAAGAGATTTGGGAATTGCATTGTTTTGTAGAGGAGTTAAATTGATGAAATGGTTTGTATTATCAGAAGATTTATTGTCTTTTTTGAAATTTGCCTGATAATTCTTATGTGCCTTTCATTTTTACTTTCCCTCTGTTAAATAGCTTTGGTCATTTTCTTTGTTAAAGGCACAGTTAAATGTAAACTACTCTTGGTAGCATCTTTAACTGACTTTTCCTCCTGAGCCCTAGTTTCTTTTTTAATCTCTCCACAGCATCCAGAGTATAATTACCTTTTTAAAAAATGCAGAGTTTTTTAATTGTACTTCCAAGTGTAAGTTCCACTAATGCCCGATAGTATTTATTTTAATGGTGATAATGTGGTAGGTAAGATTGGCTCCATTTTGTAATTTAAAATGTCATGTTAAAATTAAAGACAATAGTATTTGTATCCAAATCATGCAATAGATTTTGTTGATCTTGGTACAGCGGAATTGACTTTTCTCCCAAGATACCACTTGAAGAGGTCATGACCTATAGCCTGTGGCCACTGGTATGAGGGTCACAGTTTGAGGTCAGCCAAAGCTTGTGTGAACCACGGGAAGAGGTTTGTTATCTACCAGCTGTAGACACACTAGTTATTAAGGAAAAATCCTATCTCTGATTCTTGATAGGCTAAGAAGGTAATGACAATGTAGCAGTTTGGTAATCTAGCCAATCAGATTGATGAAGTGAGAACTGAGACTTGATGATTGTAGTTCTTGCATTTGCTAAAACTGAATATGTTCAACTATGGGTGGAGCTAGAGTATGTGTTGGAGTAACTTTAAAAGACTGATTTTAATTTGTATCGTGAAGTACAGTTAAATGTACTTTATAGTTGCCTTAAATGAAAGATATATTTGACTGCTTAATTTATCTATTGATGTAACTTTTAGCTAGTTTCATCCTTTGTTCTCTACCCCATTGTTTTAAAAAGTTTCAAATGCCAATTTTATTTTTATAGCATTGATTTAGTAGCTCGGGCTACATTGTGTTAAGTGCTCAAATGTTTTGGATGCAACATTGTGCAATTCAAAGCATCACAGTGACTGTACAGCTGAAGAGGTGGGTAAGCTTATTCTGAACAAAAGTATGCAAGTCATACAAGTTATTTTGCAGAAAGTGACAACATCTCCATTAATTGGCACTAATAGAGAAGTGATTCTTACAGTTTACTTACTCTCCGGTTCAGTAAATTTTAATTGAATACATATACTAAGATTGTTCTTTTGTTGTATAATGAATAAAATTATGCCTATTAAGCTCGCTGAATGTAAGTATGCTAGTGAAAAGTTGTCAACTGGCTAGCATAGCATATGCAATTTATGACTAGTAAGGTCAAATCATTATTGCAGTACAAAATAAAAGTATTGTTACAGGATAAATGTTACAACATAAAACTGGATTGATTAATAGTTTGTTGGCTGTGAGCATAGCAACCACAATACTGACTCAGGCTGCTGTGACAGATTTTTGGCTAGAATTGTGAGCCAAGGGTTTACAGCTCCACGTGTTTCAAAGTGATGACATCTTTTATTGCACCAGCATAAAACTGTTAAATGTAACTAAATGTCTACTCCAAGATCGACTCTTTAAAATTTATTTTTATGATCTAGGATATTATGCTTTACTTTATAAGGGAATAATAAAGATGCCTGCTTAACCAATTACCACCTTATGTTTGAATTTAAGAACAATGGTGGCAGCCTTGTTATTGGTTTTCTTCTATGCTACATTCTGATGTATAGTTTATGCAGTTGGCATTGCTTCAGAATGCAATATGTTGCAAATAGAATAAAACCCAATATCTGCCAATAAAAAATCTTCTGTTCTATTTTTAACATCTGATTTGAATGACAGGTTAAATTTTCTACATCCAAAGACATAATCAGATTTATGTATTGTCGTATTGCCATACAGAGCTTTTTTGAAGTCATAAATTCCAACTGTCTAAGCAGAAATCGATTCCAAAAATATACCTGTTTTGTACACGACCGTAAGTTTGAGTATAAGTTTCATTTTCCAGCCACTTTTTCATTATGAAATATAGTGTTGGCATGTGTTAAATCTAGTGGGTAATTGAATGGTGAGATGCTCTGTTCTGGGATCTGGATTTGTGTGAAGTCTGGATTGATGGGGTAAAAATTTACAAGGTTGCCCATCAATTAACAATTTTTCATGGTCCTAATTCAGTCTAATACTAATTAAGCAATCTCACTAAACATCCAAAATAATAATTACTAGAGGAATTGAAAATACCACACCAATACTGTAGAAAGTGATTTTTTTTTGAGTAAGTTCAACACGTGTAAAGGAAGCTTCTGTGTTTTCAACTGATTATACCCTAGTAGTGATTGATGGCTAATATTCATTTCAAAAAATTCCCAGTTACACATTCCTTATAGTGAGCCTACAGTAAGCTGTCCTTAAAGATCCTGGCTGTGAAATTCAGATTTGTAGCATCTGAGGTGACTTGAGTTCGATTAAAGAGATGGTCACTGAACTCTGCCACCTCTTTCAGCCCACTTGGAGCCTCATACGAGAACAAAGACCAGAAACCATAAAACATAAGAAATAGGAGCAGGAGTAGGCCAACTAGCCCCTCGAGCCTGCCCCGCCATTCAATAAGATCATGGCTGATCTGGTAGTGGTTTAGTTCTACTTACCTGCCCGCTCCCCATAACCCTTAATTCCCTTAAGGTCACCATGCTCTCAACTTTAACACCTTTAAGTCTTTCTATGCGTGAGTAGGAGACATTGCCAGTACTTCCCAGTATTTCAGCAGCTGGGTAGACACAGGCCATCTACTCCAGGTGAGGACATTTCATCGTTTTTTTTGCTGAGGCAAGACAGCAGGCTCAAAGGACACATAGCTTTAAGTTAGCGGGATTAGGATGGTGCAGGACATAATCAATTGCACCCAAATGACTCTTTTGGCCCCCATACTGACTGGGAGACTAACGAGAACTACAAGACTTCCGTTCCATAATTCCGTTGGTGAGCAACCCTGCCAAAACTTTCGTTGGTGATGTCCATCATCCAGGCAGCAACCACAGTATATTTTGTCCTGCATTAGTTGACCTTATTTAGTGTCTTCAGCCCTCCTAGCAGAACTATAGGCTTTCTGCTTGGGGGCAAGAGATAACCCATGATATAGGCGGCTGATGTTGGCAGAGCAGGTCTAGAATGACAAAACCATTTGGAACATCATCAAGCAGGTATTTGGCTTGCTGAAACATTGGCTGCCTTGACTACTTGGACTAGGGTGGGCTGCACTGCAGTACATGACAGAGCATGTCTCAAAGTTTTTGGTGGTCTTCCATATCCTCCATAACCACTCCATTATGACGCCGTAGACTTTGCCTTCATGAACCAGGAGGCTATCTTGGGAGGAGGATCATGGCATGGTGGCAGCAATTAGCTGGCTGGCAAACTAACACAAAACAGTGTGTCAGTGGCAAGAGCATGAATGCTGTCATTCTAAGAGACAACAGGTTTATGTATTGCAGTAGCATTGCCAATGCCATGGCATTAACATTGCTGACACATCAGCAATCATCGTAATCTGTTGAAGAGTGGGCTCCTGTGAGCAAGTCCTTTTGAGCATTGAGATCTGCAGCCATGATGGCATCGATATGAGCCTGCATGGCAATAAACATGAATCTCGTGAACTCAGTCTGTGGTTCCACTGTAGCACTGCGTCATTAGATGACTTCTGCCTGTGCTGCATTGGAAGCTGAGACCATAGACTTACGATTATAGTTGGGTCTACTGGTACAATCAGAGTTAGCCAACACTTAGTCATTATGGCACAAAAGGAACTAATTCAATCCATCAAGTCCATGTCTGCTTTCTATAAAGCAATCCATCAGCCCCATTCCCCCATTCTTTCTCTGTGGCCCTGAAAGTTTATTTCCCTTGAGTGCCCAATTCCTTTTGAAATCATTCGTCATCTCTGCTTTCACCATTCTCATTGGCACCAAGTTGCAGGTTATTATCACGCCCTGTGTAATTAAGTTATTCCTAGCTGCTCCCTGTATCTCTTGCCCAAAACTTTCAACCTGTTGTGAACAAATTTGTTAACTCAGATAAGATTCTTTAATTTGTTAGCCTCAGGCTGGGAAACACACAGATTGAGAAGGGCTGAACTGGCTCTCTTTCTAATCCTACTTGACCACAGCACGATTAATGTAAAAAATAATCCCTTCCTTCATGGATACATTTTCCCAGTTCTAATATTTATGTTTTTAAAGGAGCCAATTTAACCAGACTTTCTTGAGTTAAAGATAGTGAGTTTATTAACTACCAAAGGCAAGAAAATGATTAAACACATGCCTATGCATTCACATAGATTAGAAATGAGAATTGACTTCTAAGTAAGTTCAAAAAAAAGTATATGACGTAGGGCTTAATTCATGAGGGGTAGATGACTGTTGGGGCTATTGTGATCTGTGATTCCAGTAGTCCTGACATCAGGTGAATCGCTGGTTTTGAAATTCCAGGGTTCTGCAATTTGGCTGAAAAAATTCTGTTTTTTTCATTTTAGCTATGGTCTTTGCTGATTTGTCTTATTTCCACAATCAGAGAGAGAGAGAGCTTGGGCACTACCCTGAGGATCTCCTATAGTGAAGTGCTAGGGCTGAGATAATTGGACTCCAGTCACAATCATCTTCTGTAGGTTAGGTAACATCTGTGCAGAGATGCAGAGTTAATGTTTCAAGTTGATGCCCCCTCAGCAGCTCTGATAAAGGGTCATCAATGTGAAATAGCTCTCCCTTCAAAGATGTTGCCTAACCTGCTGAGTATTTCCATCATCTTCTGTTTAGATTTCAGATTTCCAGCATCTGCAGTATTTTGTTTTTGCACAATCATTTTCCCTTATTCTAGATGTGGCTCCAACCAGTGGAGAGTTTTCCCCCAGATTTCCATTGGCTTCAATTTTGATGGTTGGAGCAAGGCTGTAATGAGGTCTGGAGCCAAGTCATCCTGCCAAAACTCTCAGTATTGGTAAGCAAGTTATTTGTGTGTGATCCTTGACAGATTTGTCAAAGACACCTTCCACAATAGTCTGGCAGTATGGAAATTGGAGGGATTAGATTTGGTATGTTTTGTGGACAGGATCTACCTGGGCAATTTTTCACCTGCTCAGATCGATAACATTGTTATAACTGTACTGGAACACCTTGGTCTAGACATCCTATTGCTCTGGAACACAACTTTTCAATGCTACAACTGGGATGTGTTTGGGCCCCCATAGCTTTTGCTGTATTTGGCACACTCGACTATTTTTCTATCACATGGAGTGAACTGAATTTGAACATAGTGTTTGGAGTAGGCTGTTTAGCTATTCAAGCATCTTCCACTTGCCTCACATCTGCTACAGTGACACAGTGGTTAGCAATGCTGCCGCACAGCGTCAGGGACTCTGGTTCAATTCCGGCTTCTGTGGAGTCTGCACATTTTCCCCATGTCTGTGTGGGTTTCCTTCGAGTACTCTGGTTTCCTCCCACAGTCCAAATATGTGCAGGTTAGGTTAATTGGCCATGCTAAATTGCCCCTTAGTGTCAGGGGGACTAGCAGGGTAAATATATGGGGTTACCGGGACAGAGCTTAGGTGGGATTGTTGTTGGTGCAAATGGGCCAAATGGCCTCCTACACTGTAGGGATTCGATGCTCCTTTAATACCTTAGGCTAACACACTCTTTTAATCTCAATTTTAAGACTAAAAAATTATCTAGGATCAGTTGCCATTTAGGGAAGAGAATTTCAAATTTCTCCTGGTCTTTGCATCTAGAAGTCTTCCTAACCTTAGTCCTGAGAATTTGACTCTAATTTTTGGACCATATATCCTTTGTCCTAGACTCCCAATTTACAGAAATTCATTTTCCCAAGCTGGGATCCGAGAAAGAGGCCAAGATAGATAATCCATTTGGCACTGCTGGCTGAAGTTGGTTGCAGATAGTTTTGTTTTTTGAATTCACTTGCTAGGCTCCGCCATCATTGAGGATGAGGATATTTGTGGAATCAGTTCCTCCTGTTAGTTGTTTACTTCACCACCACCATTTCAATTGGATGTGGCTGGACTGTGGAGCTTTGATCTAACCCATTGGCTGTGGGTTTTCTATGTTATAACTTCATCAAGTTGGCACCTTGTACTTAAATATATCTGCTGTTGCTCCTGACATGCTCTCTTACACTCCTCATTGAACTATGGTTCGTCCCCTGGCTTGATACTATTGGTATAATAAGGGATATGTCAGGCAATGAGATCACAGATTGTGATTGTATACAATTCTGTTGATCCTGATGGCCCACAGCACCTAAAGGGGGCCCATTTTTGAGTTGCTGGAGCTGTTCTAACATGGTGATAAGGCCATGCAATGCAATGGACAATATTCTCAAGGTGAATGCAGGGATTTTCTAGCTCTGGTGTGGTGGGTGCCGCCTCGGTGGATGTGGCAAGTCATTCACAAGTCCATTAAATTTGGCAGGACCGAAAGATTCTGCTGGTGGGAAGGGCAGGAAAATTCTGGACTGTGTGATGGCCACTCTTATCAATGCTGACATGGAGCACTCCAGTGTGCAACAGGTAATTTGTTGAAGGCATAGTTATTTATAAAGGGTTACAGGTTGCTTTAAGAGCTGATCACATAATTTGATGGTGATGTCATTAGGGTTCGTACTTAGGCTACTGTTTTACTTTCAGTTTTGTATTCTGCAGTGCAGCAGGAGCAGCTCTTCAATAAAACCTGTTGTGTGTTTATTTGAATTCTTTCAGTTCTGTTAAAACGCACAATCCCTAATAAAGAAAGAAAATTAGCAGCGAGTTGGGATTTTGTTTCATCGAGAGCATAGAGAAAAGATCCTAAAGAAAAAATTATTGGTCCTTGCACTGAGTAAAAGCAACAATAGAATTAAAGATTAAGTGTCCGTGCCAGGAAGACTGGAGTAAGAAAAAGCTCTATGGTTTTGAGAGTTTGGCGAATCATTAGAAGATTCTCTTCACAATTGTCTAGTTTGTGGTTTCCAAAATGAGGCTGTCCAAATAAGTTTGTTTTCTAAGCATGCTTTGACTTTAAAGACAGCAGTTCCATCGCTGTGCCGATGGAACACATTGATAAAGAGACTTTACAATTTGGTGCAGGAATGAAAATGCACAAGTTGGGAACTGCCCACAGGAAATCAAAACAAGAAGCATGTAGCATATGTGCCAAAATGGGCCATTCAGTGAGTGAATGATGGAGCAAGGATGGTCAATGCAAGAAGAGTGGCAAAATGGGTCACATTGCAAAAGCTTGCTTGGCTAAAACAACTTACCTTATTCAGAAGAAGAACCTGGGTACTTTCAAGAGAGAGAATAAGTTGCATTTTACGAAAATAATTTACTACGTGGAAGAAAAGAAATATGACTGTGAAAAAGAGAATGTCTAGAAATATGCTAGAGCTCCAACTGAACATCTTATCCATACAGCGTGAATTGCATAGATTCTGGGTGATTCCAAAGTAAAGTGGACAATCTAGTAGGATGGAGATTGATGCTGATGCTACTGTATCTTTAATTCTTAAGACTACATACCAACAAAAACTGCATTATCTTTCCTTAAAACCAGCTGGTGTGATTTTAAGGACATATCGTGCCATTAAAAGTTTACATCATGGTCAACATTGAGTTGAATGGACAAACGGTGGATTGCCTCTCCATGTTGTCCATGGTAAATTTCCAGCTTTATTTGGGAGATCATGGGCAAGATCAAGCTTAACTGAGTGCTGTCAACAGATTGGTCAATGTCAAAACAGACTGACAGCATCTTCTGGATAAATGCAAGAGTGTATTCGAAGAGACATTAACTCATTGAAGTGAAGCTCAAAGCCAAATAATCAACCAAAAAGTCTCAAAGCAAGAGTGGTGCCATATGCAATTTGTTTCAAGGTCGAAGCAGAAGAATTAGCATGACTTGTTAACTCTGGTATGTTAGTGACATGGCTACTCCCATTGTACCTGTCATGAAACCAGATGCTTCAGTTTGTATTTGTGGTGATTTTAAAACATAAATCCAGTAATATGTGCTGATCAATATCCACTTCCTTTAATTGAAAATGTGTTTGCTGGGTTATCAGGTGGACAGAAATTCAGCAAGATTGATCTTTCACAAGCACATTTACAGAGGCATGTAACCATTGAATCACAACTATTGCTATTCATAAAGATCTTTTTCGTTTTAAAAGATTGGCTTTTTGAATAACATCTGCACCAGCCCTTTTCCAAAGAATGATGGAGGCTTTAAGTAGTCTCTCTGGTGTACAATTTTATATGGATGATATTCTAATTACAGGGTAGAGGGAATGAGCACATTTGAATAATTAGGAAGGCACATTGGAATATCTTGAAGCATATGGTCTGCGTATCAAAAAAGAGTGACTTTTTCCAGGCATCAGTCCAGTATTTGGGTCACATTATTGATAGTAATGTGACCCAATGCTTCTAAAATGATCAACGCTCTATTAGAAGCTCCACATCCAAAGAATACGACACAATTGAAGTCCTTTCTAGGATTAGTAAATTATTATGGCAAATTTGTTCTGAATTTAGCTATTATTGAAACCATTGCATAATTTATTGTGTGACACAGTCATGGGACTGGACAACAGACAGAAAGCAAAAGCATGCAAGGATGTCAAAGATGCTTTGCAGAAGTCTGAAGCGCTTGCTTGTGACGCTTCACCTTATGGAGTAGGGACAGTAGTTTCACATGCCTTTGGGAGAAGGACAACCAATAGCTTTTGCTTCGCATACTCTGACTAGTGCTGAATCTAACTATGCTCAACTGGAAGAAGGAGTATTGAGTATAAATTTTGGTATACAAAATTTTCGTCGTCATTTCACATTATTGACCATCGACCTTTGGACCATATAAAGGCATACCATCGTTAGCTGCTAGTCACTTGCAAAGATGGTCTCTGATTCTGTACATTCTTGCGATATAAAGGATCATCAATCAGAGTGCCATGCTGATGCATTATCATGCATATCTTTACCTATTGAGCAAATACCATCAACTGGTTTTGCTAATATTCTTTATTTTTCACGAGTAGATCATTTGCCTATAACAGTTTTTCAAATTCAGAGATATCCCAGAAATGATCCCATGCTGGGGAAGGTGAAGTGCATCGTCCACTTCCTGATTTAAAACCATATGTGTTGAGAGAGCTTGAGTTGACTGTCCAAGGTGGGTATTTATTGTGGGGAGTCTGAACATTCCTCCTAGTCAGCATGGAAGAGTTCTTGAACAATTACATGAAGGACATCCTGGTATAGTCCGGATGAAGAAATTAGCAAATAGTTATTTTTGGCCAGTTCTGGATGTTCGGATTGAACAAAAAGTAGGAGTGTGTCAACCCTGTGCACAAATAAGGAATCCACCACCGTTCCTCTTTTTACATCTTTGGAATTGGCCATGGCAATGAAAGCACTTGGATTTTGCTGGTCTCTTTAAATGTTACATGTTCTTAGTCATAATTGATGCGCACTCAAAATGGCTAGAGGTTATCATATAATCTACTACATCTGAACAAACCATTGAAAAACTTGAAGAAATTTTTGCAAAATTTGGTAAACCAGAACAGATTGTTGGTCCACAGTTTACTTCACAAGAGTTTGAGCATTATCTCAAAAGTAATGGTATTCAGCATATAAAATCTACACCTTGTCATCCATCAACCAATTGAAAGATTCGTACAATCCTTGAAACATTCTTTAAAGCTTCAGAAGAGCAAAGTTCATTATTGTGTCATATGAATAGCCTTTTGTCATCTTGTAGAAACACTACTCATGCGACGACCTGCATTACTACTCTTAAAGAGGAAGTTCAGAACTATGTTTGATTTGTTATTACTTGCAGAAACTTCAGAGATAGTAGTGTCAGCAACAATCAGTGTTAGACGACAAGTGAAAACAAAACAACACTCATTTCAACAAGGTTTGTTGCATAAGGTTAAATCTCATGGGATCCAGGGTGAGGTATCTAAATGGATACAAAATTGGCTTCTTGACAGAAGCCAGAGAGTGGTTGTAGAGGATTGTTTTTCAAACTGGAGGCCTGTGACCAGCGGTATGCCTCAGGGATCAGTGCTGGGTCCACTGTTATTTGTCATTTATAATGATTTGGATCAGAATATAGGAGGCATGGTTAGTAAGTTTGCAGATTACACCAAGTTTGGTGGCATAATGGACAGTGAAGAAGTTTATCTCCGATTGCATCGGGATCTTGGTCAATTGGGTCAGTGGGCTGATGAATGGCAGATGGAGTTTAATTTAGATAAGTGATGCATTTTGGTACACTGAATCAGGGCAGGACTTACTCAGTTTAATGGTTGGGCGTTGGGGAGAGTTACAGAACAATGAAATCTAGGGGTACTGGTTCATAGCTCCTTGAAAGTGGAGTCACAGGTGGACAGAGTGGTGAAGAAGGCATTCAGCATGCTTGGTCTCATTGGTCAGAACATCAAATACAGGAGTTGGGACGTCTTGTTAAAGTTGTACAAGACATTGGTAAGGCCACACTTGGAATACTGTGTGCAATTCTGGTCACCCTATTATAGACAGGATATTATTAAACTAGAAAGAGTGCAGAAAAGATTTTTTAGGATGCTACTTGGACTTGATGGTTTGAGTTATAAGGAGAGGCTGGATAGACTGGGACTCTTTTCTCTGCAGCGTAGAAGGCTGAGGGGTGATCTTATAGAGGTCTATAATATAATGAGGGGCATAGATCAGCTAGATAGTCAATATCTTTTCCCAAAGGTTGGGGATAGGTTTAAGGTGAGAGGGGAGAGATACAAAAGTGTCCAGAGGGGCAATTTTTTCACAGAAGGTGGTGAGTGTCTGGAACAAGTTGCCAGAAGTAGTAGTAGAGGCAGGTACAATTTTGTCTTTTAAAAAGCATTTCGACAGTTACATGGGTAAGATGGGATAAAGGGATATGGGCTAAATGCAGGCAATTGGGATTAGTTTAGGGGTTTTAAAAGAAAAAAGGGCGGCATGGACAAGTTGGGCTGAAGGACCTGTTGCCATGCTGTAAACCTCTATGATTCTATGTGAGATAGAGAACACCTAATTTTGCCGTGAGTGAGAAATGGGAATCGGCTATAGTTTTAGCAAAAACGGGTGAAATTTATCACATGGTTCAAACTGAGGATGAACTAGTTTGGCGACGCCATGCTGACCAATTGTTTTCATTTTGAAATGATTTTTCAGAATCATTTCCAGAAGTACCAATTTCTTTAGTCCTTAGTGTTTGTGAATGCTACTCTGGAAGACTTAGTTGATTGAGTTTCCTGATTGTCTTAGCTACCATACTGAGTGAGAATGATGCAGATTTAGTTCCATGAGAAGAAGTGTCTGCTGAAGATCCAGATCACACTTTTAGGGTCAGAGACAGCAAATTCCAGAACATCGTATTTAACCAAAGGGGAATAGACATCCTCCTGACCAACTTTCTTATTGACTGTGTATAATGATTAATGATGTATAGAATTGGAGTGTTATTGATTCTATTTATAACATTGTAGTAATTTGTTGTCATGATCACAGATGTAAAGAGAGGATGAGGGATGTTATATAGTGTAAAAAGAGTTCAGGTTGCTTTAAGAGCTGATCGCATGTTTTGATGGTGATGTCATTAAGGTGTGTGCGTAGGGTGCTGTTTACTTTTAGTTTTGTATTCTGCAGTGCAGCAGGAGCAGCTTTTCAATAAAACCTGTTGTGTGTTTGAATCCATTTGTGCAAACCACATTCTTTTCTTTCTGTTAAAACCCACAACCCCTAACATAGTAAGTACATTACAGAAGTCAAGTAGGTTCTTTTCCCTCTTGGATTTTTTTTGCACCACCTGCCACAAGTCTGGCCTTGCTGATATGCCCTTCAGGACCTGGCTCGTAGTGGTGATACTGAGCAACTCTTGGTGATGGACATAGAAAATCATATCCAGATATCCAGAGTGCATTCCTTACTGTCGCTACACTCATTGCCTTGTTGAAGCCATGAGCCTGGAGTCAATGTTGAGGTCTCCTGAGGTCGTTTCACCCCCCCCCCCCCCACCCACCCCAACCCTATGCCATCATGCCACCATCTCTAGTGGGTCTGGTTAGTGGGACAGAATCCAGCTATGGTGATGGAGGATTCTGAAAAGTTGACTGAAAGTTATGATTCTGTGACGGACCACCAGCCTGTTCACTTGACTTGAATGCAGGACAGCTCTTCCAATTTTGATCCAATTCCCAAATATTAGTATTGATGATTTGCAGAATTGACTGGGTTGGATTTTCCTTTGTCATATGATAGTGCCTATTGATTTCATGACTGAAGGGGGCCATTTGCCTCCTTGTGTCCGTGCTGGCTGTAAAAAGCTATTTGGCCTCATCCCATTTTTTTAGTTTTTGGTCTGTAGCCCTACAATTAATGTACTTAAGGTGAATATTTATTTAGTTTTAAAAATGTGATGTGGGATTCTGCTCCTGCCATCCTTTCAGGCAGTAAGTTCCAGACCCTCACCATCCGCTGCGTGAAAATATTTTGCTGGGCTCCATTTAATCCTTTTACCAAGTATTTACATCTATGCCCCTGGTTATTTATCTCTCAATTTATCTATAATCTCAGACTCATTTTTTACTCAAAGTGCTGTGGGGATAGTTTTGACATTTTACTATTGAACATAAAAATTTAAATTCCCCAACAAACGTGGTTGGATTTAAACTTTTATCCCTGAAGTGCTTGTCTCAATCGGCTGGTTTATTAGTCCACTAACAACCAGTATGCCCCTGATTATTTTTTGGATGGATCTTCATAGCAAAGCATGGATATTGATTATGGTGGAAGCAAACCTAACCTATCAGACTAAACACTAAGTATGGGATTCCTTTGGGACCGGGAAAAATTACATTCAGCCACTGAGGCTTGTGTTCACTAAATCTGAATTCTTTTGATTCTAGAATGTGCGTAGATGTGGTATCTTGCACGCTAAGTCAAGACAGTAAATCTCTATAATCCATCAAGATTGAAAGCGAAGGCAAAAACATATTGCATCATCCAGAATCTTTTGCACCAACATTGCAGTGTCAATCGCCTACATGGCAACTTGGCTGCAAAAACTCATGGACTGTCTTTCCCATGCCTGTGACCTGATTTCCCTGACAATGGGCATCAAGAACACTGCAGTCATGGGACAAGGTGTTGCAGCTCCACTCCTGATCACATTAAATAACACCCCACTGAAAGTGGTTAACAAATTCTGCTACCATGGTGTCACACAGTCTGTCCCTTTGATGCAGAGCTTGATGCACACATTGGGAAAGCAGCTACCACCTTTGGCCAATTCGTGAAGCATGCATGGGATAACAGCAACTGACTATTAGGACTAGCTAATGATTTATAAAGTCACAATAGTCCCAGCTGAACATAGGCTGCTCTCACCTTTGGGAGGGAGAGCTGACTGGTGGTGATTTAATCTGAGGATCACCACACCTCAGGCAAGGGGCAAGGTTGAAAAAGTAAGCTTTCATGAATAACCTCAGCCAGCACTATTGGCATCACTCTGCTTCACAAACCAGGCATCTAGCTAACTGAGCTAAACTGAACTTGATGTATGGTTGTGAAAATGAGCAATTTAATGCAAAGAAAAGAAGCTCAATAATTTCCATATTCACTGTCTGTAGTTTATCATGAGTATTGAAGATTGGAGGGTGGCAAATGTTGTGCCTTTGTTTAAAAAGAGCTGCAGGGAAAAGCCTTGGAACTACAGGCCAGTGAGCCTCTCATCTGTGGTGGGTAAATTATTGGAAGGTATTTTGAGAGACAGGATCTACAGGCATTGAGAGACACAAGGACTGATTAGGGACAATCAACATGGCTTTGAGTGGGAAATCATGTCTCTCAAATTTGATTGAGATTTCTGAAGCGGTAACGAAGATGGTAGATGAGGGCAGTGCAGTTGATGTTGTCTACATGGACTTTAACAAGGTCTTTGACAAGGTACCACATGGTAGGTTGTTGCATAAGGTTAAATCTCTCAGGATCCAGGGTGAGGTATCTAAATGGATACAAACCTGGCTTGATGACAGAAGCCAGAGGGTTGTTTTTCAAACTGGAGACCTGTGACCAGCGGTGTGCCTCAGAGATTGGTACTGGGTCCACTGTTGTTTGTCATTTATATTAATTGGATTTGGATGAGAATAAAGGAGGCATGGTTAGTAAGTTTGCAGATGACACCAAGATTGGTGGCATAGTGGACAGTGAAGAAGGTTATCTTTGATTGCAACGGGATCTTGATCAATTGGGCCACTGGGCTGACGAATGATAAATGCGAGGTGATGCATTTTGGTAGATTGAACCAGGGCAGGACTTACTCAGTTAATGGTAGGGCGTTGGGGAGAGTTCCAGAACAAAGAGATCTAGGGATACAGGTTCATAGCTCCTTGAAAGTGGAGTCACAGGTGGACAGAGTGGTGAAGAAGGCATTCAGCATGCTTGGTTTTATTGGTCAGAACATTGAATACAGGAGTTGGGACATCTTGTTGAAGTTGTACAAGACACTGGTAAGGCCACACTTGGAATACTGTATACAGGTCTGGTCACCCTATTATAGAAAGGATATTATTAAACTAGAAAGAGTGCAGAAGAGATTTACTAGGATGTTACCGGGACTTGATGGTTTAAGTTACAAGGAGAGGCTGGATAGACTGGGACTTTTTTCTCTGGAGTGTAAAAGGCTGAGGGGTGATCTTATGGAGATCTATAAAATAATGAGGGGCATAGATCAGCTAGATAGTCAATATTTTTTCCCAAAGGTAGGGGAGTCTAAAACTAGAGGTGAAAGGGGAGAGGTAGAAAAGGGTCCAGAGGGGCAATTGTTTCACACGGAGGGTGGTGAGTATCTGGAACAAGCTGCCAGAGGTAGTAGTAGAGGCAGGTACAATTTTGTCTTTTAAAAAGTGTTTAGACAGTTACATGGGTAAGATGGGTATAGAGGGATGTGGACCAAATGCGGGCAATTGGGACTAGCTTAGGGTTTTTTTTTAAAAAGCATGGACAAGTTGGGCTGAAGGGCCTGTTTTCATGCTGTAACCATCTATGACTCTATGTCCTAGCAGAACAAATTTACAAATCGGGCATTTCTCTCAAAGGCAGAGATCCTAAGCATATTGGCACTAAGCAAACAGAGGTAGCTCAGGCATGTCCTCCAAGTGGAAAATGATGGTATATCCAAGGACTTCTGTATAGTGATTAAGACAGAGCCAGATGACCCAGTGGGGCACTCAAGGCTCTGCTTCAAATTTGCTTGTAAGAGTAACATCAAGATCATAAAAAATCAACATTGGCGCTTGATTCACCAGCTGACAAAAGAAAAAAAATGGTAATACATCCGATGGGCTGGCATGCACTACCAAGTTGGCTGCAGCCGTTTGGAAACCGGTACCAACACCGAAAGCAACAACCTGGAATGTCACTTGCACTGTCAAGTAGCAGAACTTGCTTCAAGGATTGGCCTTTATGTCTATCAGCAAAAGTGCACCAAATGAAGGCACCACATCTCAATGGATTGTTTACTATGTGTTCATCGTCTGTCATAGGTGGAAAGATTTCAAAACGCGATTTGATGTAGAGTACATTATTTCAAAATTTGCTAATGGCTCAAAATTGTCAACAATGTGGAAGATGATGCTAAACTTCAAAAGGTCGTAAGTTGGTTGAATGAGTGGACTGCTGTCAGATAAAACTTAATGCAGAGAAGTAGAAGTGATTTCTTTTGGTAGGAAGAATGGAAGAAGGTAATATATAAGATGAAAGGTACAATTCTGAAATGAGTGCAGGAGCAGAGGGACCTAGGGGTATATATACAGAAATCATGAAGTGGCAGAGCAGTTAATAAAGCATACTGGATTTTGGGCTTTATGCATAGAATACAAAAGCAGTGAAGTTATGATGAACCTGTATATAATACTGCTTCAGCCTCCACTGAAGTATTGTGTCTTCTGAGCATCATATTTTAGGAAAGGTGTGAAGGTATTAGTAAGATGCAGAAAAGATCCAAGAGAATGGTTCCAGTTATGTGCATCAGTCGGTGAAGCTGAGGCTGTTTTCCTTGGAGAACATGAGGTTGAAGGGTGATTTTAACATAGGTTAAAAATCAGGAGGGATCTGTTCAGAGTAGATAGGGAGAAACTGTTCCCATTCGTGGAAGGATGCCAACCAGATGACACTGATTTAAGGTTATTGACCAAAGAAGCAATATCGACTTGAGAAAATTTGATTTTACTCAGCAAGTGGTAGAATCTGGAATGCACTACTTGAGTGCATTGGAGGAGGATTCAGTCGTGGCTTTTGAAAGGGAATTGGATTATTATCAGAAGAGGGAACATTTGCGGGCTACAGGGAAATGACAGCAGAGTGGCACTAGGTGAAATGCTCTTGCAGGGAGCTGGTGCAGACGATACTGACCAATTGGCCACCTTGTGCTGTAATTATTCTATTATTCTGTGATCCTGTCAATGTAATATTACATAACAAGGTGGTGTCCCTTGTCATGTTATAGCCTAAGCAGTACCTTAATTATTTAGTCCAACAAAGTTACAGGATAGCATCAGTGAGATCCCAATTTTTGTCAAATACTAAGCAACCAAGTACACAAGATGACCTCAGGAATAAAATAAGAAATTTCATTTGGATACACATCAGAAATCAGTGATATAAAAACAGAAAATGCTGGAAATATCGCTGTAGGTCTGGCAGCATCTGTGGAGTTAACATTTCAGGTTGATACCTATTTTTGTTTTGGGTTTTTAGTATCTGCAGTACTTTGCTCTTGTAATAATGTCAGTGATCTGAAAGTAGCAAAGATGCCTGAAAGAACATTTTTAAAAAAAAAAATTTGGTGCCAGCAAGTTACTCTATTAGAATGCCAAAAGTTGTTCTTTCCACCACCCTCCATGTTGAACAGATATTTGCCCCTCCACTTCTGAACAAGTTTCTATCTTCCATTTTTTAAAGTTCTAAGCCAATTCTGCCTCTATACTTTGGTAGTACATGGAATATGTCACATTACTGTCCTCACCTCTTTGAAGACATCCTTGGGAGTACCTCTGCTTGACTCCAATCAACAGTCTCAATGAGTCACATTTCATTGGTTAGCCCCTCTTCTTTATCATTTGCTGAATCATTTCACTGAGCGGTTTATGTTTTGTGGAGTATTGAATTGCAGACATATTGGAGGAAATAACCATTTTGTGTATTGAATAGAGTTGAGCGGGATCAGTTTTTTTTGTGATCTGAATGTACTCCAAAATGTTTGTAATAGAGAAACAAGCAACTTGTATCTCACTACATACACACGCTATACTGCATTCTTTCTCAATTGCTATAGTATGGTCATTTGTATAGAAGCTTCTTGTGCTCAAATAAACAATAGAATTCTCTATTCCATGACCTATTGATCACGTCTGTTTACTGCAAACTACTTGGTGTAATTCTGACTAGCTAACTGACTTTCAGTTTGTTAAATGCACCAAGTTTGGCTGATTGGGACAGTTCATGACCAAAATATTGCTGCAGAGAGCTTTATGGCTTCCTTCTATCATAAAGCTGTCAGTGACCTTTGGACAAGCTGAGACTTTTCATGTTCTTGGCATGCCTTAGCTTTTCAAGGATCTCCTATATTCAGGGCCAATCAACTACTGTCAAGTCATTTAACTTTCTGTAATCTGCAGTATTTTCTGTGTATCTGAGTTTCCCTAAAAACTGTGGTTGAATATTTAACTCTTTACCTTGTTGCATTTGTTTTCTGTGAAAATGAGGAAATGCAATCTTCTCCATCAAGTGCTCGCAGCTGTAAAATCAATTGTGGTGTTCCCCTTACGTTCATGCAAGATGGTATGGCCATCTTCTCATGGTTGAGCTAAAGCTTCAGCATACTCACATAATGCACCCTTTATTTATGTTATTTGCATTGCATTTAGGTCATACAATTTATAATGCTATCCTTTGATAGGTGAGTTAATAGGTTGTAATGAACAAAGCATCGTAGCTGTGAGGGACAGCTCGGTGGATAGGATATTGGTATGTAGATAGGCTGGAAAATTGGGTGGGGATCCTGGATTCAGGATTCAATCCTGGACCGGGGAGCGGCGCGGGCTTGGAGGGCCGAAGGGCCTGTTCCTGTGCTGTATTGTTCTTTGTTCTTTGTTCTTCTTTACTCAGTCTGGATCTTGTTTCTTCTCACGCACAATAAAATTTGCTATTCTTGGGTTCTGATGTTGACATTGTATTGGAATATCTGATGGTTACTTACACATCCACATTTGCTTTGCCTTAGACTCTACCAACTTTATTCAATCTTTCAAAAATGATAATAATTGGATTTAAAACATGAAAGAAAATTAAACTTCAATTATATTTCCAAAGTAACCTAGAAAAAACTTTAGATATCAATGTGAAGGTGTAATTATACAAGTTTACACTCCAGTTTAGTCTTGATATGAAACAGTTTTGGCTTTGCACTGTCATCAGACTTGTGTATTGTACTTGAACTGGCTCTAAAATGAAGTGGTATATGATTTCCTTCAGAGAGTCTTGCTACTCTTTGTTTCAATATCAGGCAGGTCTCCAACTTTAGATTCAGCCTGCATTTATGCTACAATGACAATCTTATTAGGCAAAGCAGCATTGTGTCTCCATTTCACTTGTAGGAGGATTGCAGTTAGCTATGTAACCCAAATGAGTTGTATATCACCAATATTTCCATGGTTCCTACAGCACTAGAGCCATTGTATATTTGATCCGCTGAGCCCAAATTTGCAACATTCATTCTTAACCAGATATTTTATCTCGTTCTCTTTTAAAGGGGTTAATCAATGTAGCATTAACTACTTTTAATGAGATCCTTTTTCATATTTGACATTAAGTAGGGAAAACTACTTCTGTAATTCTGTTCTTATGTCCTTTTTGGCAATCAATTTAAATTAAGCTGCTTGTGCCTAAATTATCCATGCCTGTCATTATTTTACATAAGTGGGTTACATATCCTTTTAATTTTCTCTCTAATAAAAATATATTCAACACTTCATTGAGCCCTAAATCCTGGAAATCTCTCTGTTCCTTGTCTGAACCCTCATGATATCCTTTCTATACTAATACTAATATGTCCAGGAGAGGTTCTGTTGCTGTTCTTGGATATTTCCAAAATGCCTTTTTTAATATGAATTGTATTGATGGTTTGTTTTAGGGAGGGCTAATTTTGAATCTTGGCTGATGACCTGCATAATGTGCTGGCTGGCCATTTGTTCTAGTGGTAAAGAGACCCCCATGATTTTGAAGTCAAGACCTCAATTAAATTTTGCAGGTGAACTACAAGGTGCTAAACTTGCCAGAAAGCTGAGTGTGTATGGAGGAGGGCTGGTGAGCAGCATGATTGTCAAACCAAAAGAGCTGAAGTAATAGTTCAGTGCTTGCCTTTGGTTGGTTTTCGGCTCTGCCATCCACTAAACTGATTGGAGCCTGCATGGCACGTCTTCCCACCAATGATACCAATAAGAGTTTTATTTATGTCATAGGGCCCAAATTTGCATTTTAAAATGGGCCTTCTGCTTGAAACAGACAGATGCTTTGAATACCCAGTGACATGCCCCTTGCTAAATTGATCTAGCCACATTGCCTGCTAATAAGGCCGTTATACGAACTTCTTGAGCAGTTAGAGATGCGGGCCTAGTCAACAAAGCACGCGTCCCTTGAAAATAGAAAAAAAGCCTTGAAGTTAGTTTGGTAGCCTCCCATTTAGGCAGTGAAATTGCAGCCTTTCTCTTTCTACCTTTTAGTTTTTGCAGTTGGAATGAATAGCCTTTGGGCAACAAATGCAACCTGTCCCATTTCAAGAGCAAATATCAAGGTTTACTATCTGCTGGCTAGTGTGAGTGTGCGTGCACATACTGCTTTTAACTCCTTATTTGCCTTCATCAAATAAACTTGCTATATCAATGAATTTTAATGTTATACTAAATTGAATTTTATTAAACTTTAATGAACAATTCTCTCGTGCATATTAACATGGAATGTTAATTGTGCTTAAATTTTTAATTATTTTGTAGGGGGATCGGATGATTCTGACAGCTGTGACGAACCTTCGGGAGATGGTATTTCACTGGCATCTGAACGTTACGATAACCATGAGGAAGCTGCAGCTGATGGTATGTGATATTGCATATCTTTGTATGATCTGTTTTTGTCAGTTTGTTTTTAGGAACTATAAAATCTGGACCTCAGGTTTGATAAAGTTCTTGAGTAAAACCAGGCAAGAGGTAATTTTCCAGTGACATTGAATTGGGTTGCCGTTGGAAAGCAGCTATGAGGAATTGAAGAGCTCTCTCTAGTGGTATTCAAAGTGTATACAACCAAGAAAAAAAACGTATTTTTAAAGCACAAAAAACTTGGCCTTAATATGAAGCTCAGGTTAAATTGTACTCATTAAGCTTGTATATAATATATTTTCCTAAAATATATTAAATAGATAGGATAGTTTTTGGCATCACTTTTTCCTAATTGTCATATTCCAACTAAAGTAGTATGCAAATCTTGCCAGCAGAACAGGAAGATCACTAGAAAATGGCATAAAATAACATTTTTTCAGCGTATTAAATATGTCCTATGTATATACAATGTTGTACATTTTGTACAACTGGAAGGCAAGTGAAGGACTTGTTTAAAAAAAAATCCAAATGTGATGCAACTCAATAAAGAGATCATGGATTATATAGTTGTCCCTGTCCTACAGTTTATCTTATATAAACATTTGGCCCTGACTCTTTAAATGGAAACTAAACCATGAATGTTACAATTAACCCTTTTGTAGAATTTTTATCCAGCAACGATTGTTTATTCAAAGAATATACGAATGAGAGAAAAAATTGCCTGAAAAAAAACAGAAGGAAGCAGTTCTGTATTAAATTATATGGTGCATGGTCTTTTTGAAATTGATCCAAGAAATAAACTACCTCCCAGAAATCAACCAGGTAATAAATAATAGGAGGTCTTTGTTATGCTTATCTTATGAGTTTGTTGAGTAGATCCATAGCTGAGATCAGCTAAGTACATTCATCAAATATATTGCAGTTTAGACTTCAGTCATTGAAATTTTTGTCACTGAGGAGTGGGGACATGTTTATTTCATTTTCCTCCTCTAATGTCACCTTTGTGAAATAGATTGCAATTTCATTCATTTCAAAATTTCCTGTGATCACCATTGAAATGTTCTCAAGAAACTGCTTTTAAGCAGACTGAAATTGTAGCCTGTAAGTCCTATATCAGGTTTAAAAATTGCGAGAATTTTATGTTGAATGGTTCAATCAAGGAAGATTTCCAGGATCTTCAGCAAACTTAAATAAAAACTGAAAAATTGTTAATAGTTAAAATGCGGTTAGATGCTATCTTAATTCCTGGTATATAATCTTTATATCTTGTGTTTATACATTTAACAGGATTGTGCATAAAATAAGAAATTGCATCAGAAATGTATATTAATATTAACAATATATCTTCGTACGTCAACCAAAAGTTGAAATAAAGTTTCTAATTGTGATGAAGGAACATGTTTTGAGTAAGGTTTGTGGACTTATAATGCTTAAAATATGATATTCAGTTTGTGCAGCATAATGCTAGGTCTTTACAACCTTGTTTCATTCCTAACTGATGCATTTTACAAAACCAACCTGCTGGGAATGTGTACTGCAAAATCATCTGTGACTTTCCATGGTTTTTCAATGTATGCTTCCAGTGAGTAAGGGCTCACAACGGAAGTATTCATCAATAAAATCTTCCCAAACAACTCATGTTGGAAACATGATTACAACAATTGCTGATGATACAAAGCTAGTTTAAAATGTAAGCTGCGAGGAGGATAGATAAAGGCTGCAAAAAGATGCAGTTAAATGAATAGGCAACAAAATGGAATATAATGTAGGGAAGTCATAAAAAAGAAAGCATTTTTTAGAATTTTTGAAACTGTTAAGTATTGATGTTCAAAGAGACTTGGGTACACTGTACAAGGAGTGAACAAAATTAGCATGCAGATGCAGCAAGTAATTAAGAAGGCAAATGGCATGTTGGCTTTATTGCAAGTGGAAAAGAGTATAAGAATAAAGAAGTCTTGCAACAATTGTGTAGGTTTTTGGTGAGGCCACACCTGGAATGCTCTGCAATTTTGGTCTCCATATTTAAAGAAGAATATTGGAGGCAGTTAGTGAAGGTTCACTAACCTGGTCTCTGGGATAAGGTGGTTGTCCAATGATGAGAAACTAAGTAAGTAGAGCTGATGTTCTCTGGGGTCTAGAAGAATTAGAGGCGATTTCATTGGAATATACAAGGTTCTGAAGGGGCTTGACAGGAGAGACACAGATTGTTTCCACTGGTTAGGAAATCTAAAACATGGGCACAGTCCAGGATAAGGGGCTGCTCATTCATGACTGAGAAAATACTTGCAAAGGAGGTGAATTCTCTACTCCAGAGGGTTGTGGATGCTCAATCATTGAATATGTTTAAGGCTGGGATAATCAGATTTTGGTATCTAAAGAGAATCAAGTAATACGAAATGGAGGCAGGGAAGTGTAGTTGAAGCCCAAGATCAGCCATGACTGAATTGAATGGTGGAGCAGGCTCAACTCGCAGTCATGTGGTCTACTCCTATTTCTTATGTATGTTAATTGATCAATGTCTAGTTTTCAACTCTGCTTACATATACTACATTATATTTTATGCTTTAATTAATACAATGTGTGAAAAGCAATAATACAAGATTTTAATTTCTTATAGCCATATGAGGAACTTAATTGGAGAACCACCAGCCTTTTAAAAAAATAGTACTCTGCAAAATCTAAAGCTGCAATTTTAGTCGAATGTGATCAGTAGAAAATTGATCTTTATGGGTCAAATACACAGTTTGAAACCCTGTCCAATTCACACCATGTTGACTTTGCAAATCACTGATTTTGAAGTTCAAGTCATGTGTAAATCTGGTGTCTGTTCTTGCTGGATTTAAGTCCCCGCAATTGTGTAGACATTTTCAACCATTTGATCTTGAGCTTATTAAAATGAAAGTGCAGTGGAGAAGCAAATCAATTATGTTGTTACTTGCAGTGTAAGATATGTGTTTAAACTTGTACATTAAATTTAGGCTCATGTAACCTTTGCTCTTTTTTATTCATTCATGGTTGTCCCTGGCTGGCCAGCATTTATTGTTCATCTCTAGTTGCCCGAGGGCATTTGCGAGTCAACCACATTGTGGTGGCTCTGGAGTCACATGTAGGCAAGACCAAGTAAGGACAGCAAATTTCCTTCCCTAAAGGGCATTAGTGAACCAGATGGGTTTTTCCGACAATTGACAATGGCTTCATGGCCATCGGTATATTCTTAATTCCAGATATTTTTTATTGAATTCAAATTCCACCATCTGCCGTGGCGGGAATTTGAATCCCGGTCCCCAAAACATTAGCTGAGTTTTTGGATTAATAATCTAGCGATAATACCATTAGGCCATCGCAATTAGCACCAATATGCATACTATGTAATCTCTATTGTTTAATGCACATGGAGATGGAAGAAACTCTGACCACAATCTTTTAATCCACTCTGGATATGGGAGTAGTCGCAGTAAGAAGTTTAACAACACCAGGTTAAAGTCCAACAGGTTTATTTGGTAGCAAAAGCCACACAAGCTTTCGGAGCTCCAAGCCCCTTCTTCAGGTGAATGGGAATTCTGTTGGAAAACTAGACATTGATCAATTAACATAAGAAATAGGAGTAGACCACATGACTACGAGTTGAGCCTGCTCCACCATTCAATTCAGTCATGACTGATCTTGGGCTTCAACTACACTTCCCTGCCTCCTTTTCGTATTACTTGATTCTCTTTAGATACCAAAAGACTTGATTAGTTGTAAGTATTCGCATTCTAACCATTATTCATGTAAATTGAGTTTGTGTCTTTATATGCTCTGTTTGTGAACAGAATACTTACAACTAATCAAGTCTTTAAGAAACAAAACAATGTTGTTTTGTTTCTTAAAGACTTGATTAGTTGTAAGTATTCGCATTCCAACCATTATTCATGTAAATTGAGTTTGTGTCTTTATATGCTCTGTTTGTGAACAGAATTCCCACTCACCTGAAGAAGGGGCTTGGAGTTCCGAAAGCTTGTGTGGCTTTTGCTACCAAATAAACCTGTTGGACTTTAACCTGGTGTTGTTAAACTTCTTACTGTGTTTACCCCAGTCCAACGCCGGCATCTCCACATTATGGGAGTAGTGCCAGAGCACCGGGAGATTGCCATTTTTTCACTGCTCAAGAAAGGAGAGGAATAAACTAGGGCAACTACAGGCCAATCGGTCTAACGCCAGTGTTGGGGGAACTATAGAATCCATAGTCAAGTACAAAATTACTTCTCTCTGGGGAAAAGCATGGGTTAATAAAGGACACCCAGTATGGATTTGTTGACAGTAATTCTTGTTTGACTAACCTCATTTGAGTTACTTCAAAGAAACAAGAGGGTTATGACAATAGTGTTGTAGTTGTATATATGAACTTCCAAATTTGACAGCACACCACGTAACAGGCTTATTTGGAAAATAGAAGATTGTATTCTTAAAGGGATAGTGGTATCTTGAGTACGTTATTGTCCAAGAGGTGGGACACAGAGAGTAATGGTAACAGTATTTTCTGACTGGAGGAATTTGCGTAGTACGATTCCCCTGTCTTGGTAGGATCAGTGAATTTGTCTTTGAATATAAAATCGCCTGCACTTGGGAAAAGGGAATGCAGTTTAGAAGATAGTAAATAGAGAAAAGGTAGTAGTAGATGTCAGGAGGAAATAGACTGCTGAAATGAGCAGACACATGGCAGATGCAATTTAATATGTGAAGTGATACCTTTTGAGAGAAAAACCATGAAGCAGCGATGTTATCCAAATTCTACTATTTTGAAGGGGTTGCAAGCGCAAAAGGACCTGGGGATGCACATTGGCAATTTCTTGACAAATCATTTAAGGTATTGGGTGGAGTATTATACAATTCTCGGTGCCAATCTTTAGGAAAGGTGCTAAGCCCTTGTAATGGATATCAAGGAGGTTTAGCAGGATTAATCCATTCCATGAGAGCTCTGCCTGAAGACAAGTCTTTGACTTATGTCTGCTGATTCTTCAGGCAAGATGATGCCATGGATGCAAGAGTTCAGTTCAGTAGAAATTGTTCTCCTTGGCGCAGGGAAGTTTTAAAGGTATGGCTTAGTTAGTATATAAATATGAGGGCTTTTAATAGAGCAAGTAGGGAGAGAGTGTTTTCTTTGGCAGAGGGCCAATAACCAGAGGTCATAACATTAAAATAATTGTCAAAGGCACTAGAGAGGAAATGAGGAGAAATTTCTTCAGATTTGTGAAGACCTGAAATGTATGCTCTGAAAATGTGGTGGAATCAGATTCCATAGTCATTTTCAAAATACATGTACTTGAAGAGGACTAATTTGCATGAGGGGGCAAAAAAAACTCAAATGTGGGATTAAATTGGACAACTCTTTCAAAGGGGTTGCATAGGCACGACAGGCCAAATAGCCTCTTTCTGTACTGTAAGATTTTATGATTGTCTGTTGGTGTGAAAATGATCTATTTAATAAAAAGGGTGCTGTTTATGACTGGGAGTGTACTTAAAAGAAAATTCCTGGATAATGTGCTGTTTTGAACAGGAAAGAAGTATCACCAGCAAGTAGAGCAATGTGTAAGTAATTTAAAGCATGCATTGCCTAACTAGAGATCAATGAGTGTATCAATGTCACTTTGTTTCCAAAAATAGTACAGTGTGAAATTGATACTTGTAAAATCATATTTATAAAGCAACGGCAAACGATCTACAAGTGGGAAAATAGCGTTCTGTAGTACAATTATTGCAGTTTGTATTGGCACAAACAATGTAATAATACAAACTGCTGCATGAAAATAATATATTGAACAGTCTTTTGCTGGAAGCTTTTCTCGTGTTATTAAAAGAAAGTATGTAGTTACCACAATGTAGACTGTATCAGAATGAATTCAGAAATGCTCAGTCATCAAGGGGGATATATGCATACCATACCTTTTTTTCTCTTTGGTTTACAACTCAGATGGAGCTACTCCTTAATGTTGTAACTTATTCAAAATTGCATGCTATTTTAATTGTTGAATTTAACGCATTCTTATTTACAATTGTTACAAAACGTTCAACAAACATTTCAGGTAACTTTAGGAATTCTCTACCCCAGAGAGCTGTGGAAGTTCAGTCATAAGTATTTTTAGGACTGGTTTCTAAATATTAAAGATATCAAGAAATATGGGAATAGTGCAGGAAAATGGTGTTGCGGGAGAAGATCAGTCAAGGTCTAGTTGAGGGGACGAATGGCCTACTTCTCCTGTTTCATACGTTCCTATGATGTAAAGTTGATTAGATATTGGGCTTCAAATGGATGGTTTCAAATGTCATAATTAGAATATTTTTGTAGTATTGCAGTATCCTTAACCATGTTTAACTAATTTAACTATTGTGTTGAGAAGCAGAGTTGTGAATATTCAAGCATGAATAATATTAAATGCCTGGTATAATTTATTACTTGCAATTATCAGGATAGCTTTTGGTCAATTTATGAATTGAAAATGGCACCTCTTTAAAATTCCTTTGGACTCTGGATGATACTTGGTGGTTATCAGTCCCTAATTATATTAATTATATCCATTATATTTATATCTTGGTTCAGAGTAACTCTGGAGAGACCAAAGTCAGTTAATTTGATGTGGCCCTGGTTAGAAATCAACATGTTGTCCGGTTTTAGATCTCTATGTGTAATACAATCTACAAATGATCCAAAGCAACAGCAGCCTCAGATGTACTTTACAACCATGTCTTCAGTCTCTAGTTATATTTGTACAATATTAAACATGTTAAAATATCAGATTTCTACGATTTTGCATTTGGAACTGAGATTAAACATGACTGGGTCAATTATGAACTAGGTCTGTGGCATTTCTATTGCATTTTCAGCAAATATTCATCCCAGACACACATCACTACACTTTTATATCATGCAACATATTAAAATTGCTGCAATTTACATGCTAAATCATATTACCCAATGTGGATATTTTTGGTATTATGGGCCTTGTTCACCACCTCTATTCTCACTATACATTTTCTCTCATTTGGGATGTAGCAGTTTAAGCATTGTCTTGATCATTGCACAAGCCTTTGCTTCACCATCTGAGATGAATATAAATTTACAGAATGCTGCTACACAAGAAATATTGCCTGTTGTTTATAATATAGTTACTTGCCCATATGCATCTATTAAGAACATAGTGTTCTTTTCAGTCTCTGTGTGGGCAAGATGTGAATGACATTTGTGCTTCCAGAATTGCTCTATTTGTAAAGAGCACCACCTAGTCCCTCCCCCCAGGTATTTGGAAGCATATATTAATAGCTCAATTAGGTTGAGGTCGCATGAAGAGCTTTATACAAATCAAATTATGTAAGGTCTGTGCTTTTGCCCTTTAGTATTTGTTAGCATTCAGACAAATATCATGGCTTTGTAAATTACAAACTTAAAGAACAATAGATTATTTTTCATAATGCTGATATAATTTTCAAGGTACTGTGAAGGTCAAAAAACTTACACCCATTTTGTTCTTTTTATTTCTGCGTCTGCTTTTCTCTTTCAATCTCTGTCTGAGTCTCTCTAGTTCAAAAGTTCACTCAATTCCCAAATGACCACCTAATTTTCCAGTTATTCCCTCAAGCCATATGTGTTTGGGTTTCTTTATGGTTTATTAGGTACTGTAGGAAAGAAACATCCGTTATATCTTCTAATGTAATTCACACACACTTCAGTGGCACTTCTTCTCTTCTTGATTGCTGGCAGCAATTAAATCACAGCAAAGGAGGGTAATGCATGGACTCCCCAGGCCTACGGTCCCCTACAGAAACTGACAAAGCCTAAAAAATAAATGCCATGCTCTCCGTTACCAATCTGCCTTTTGGCTGGCCGCAAGCCTGATTGATTGTGAAATCATAACTTGCTCCATGCTAACAGGGAGAGTTCACTGGTAGGTTATTGTGAGCGGATAAAGCACTGGATGAGGTTTTGATTTTTCTGTATCGAATCTGGGTACATCAGATTAATGGAATTTCAATTACAGCTCGGAATTGCCACAGCTTTGTCAGGAAAACTGATGGAGATTCTATAGCCACGTCTACTAGCTAATACCAGATGCAAAAAAGGTGTGCTCTTCTATTATACCAAACAGCAAAGACAAATTGAAATTGGATTGTTTTTTAAACTTATTGATGTCTGTATTTTTGTCCTTTTTTCATCTTTTCACCTCTCAAGACAGTTCTTCTATTAGATTTGACAGTACACTAATGGCTTTGAGTTTATGAACCTGATTCGAGTTGGATGTTTTCATTTTAACTTTAATCATGCCACAGCTAATTGTTTATATTCAACAAGTATACCCTGCTGATGCATTTATGGATCAGTTTTCTTTAACACAAACCTTCAGATCTTATACTTCATAAGAGGAATTGTAGGGTGATTAATGAATCATTTGAGATTTTCGCAGAACAAGGTAATGAGCGCATTATTCACATGAGAATTAGTGGCTTATCAGTCTATTTTGATACCACACCATGTTTTTTTTCCTCCCGTGCAAACCTAAGATTTTTTTAAGTCAACTTACTTTGTGTCACCATGGATATTTTGCAGCATTTATTCGGAATTTTCTGAAATGAAATCACATTTGCTGAGTGGAGCACTGGAAACTTTCCATGTTTTCAGAATGATGAGCAGGCTTAGTATGTGGAAATCATTATTGGCAGTATCTATAATTAATGTGATACATTATATTGTAATGGGAACAATCAATGTTCTGGCATATTGTGGTTTGATATTTCTGTAATGTTAAATAGAAATGAACAGCTATCTAGAAATGATTACAAGGGTGTAATCTAATTGGAGTCCAGATTATGTCTTAAATTTCAGTGGAAAGTTTGAATAGGTTTTAACCGTTGCCTTGGTGCTAATAATACCAAAATCTTGAAATAATATCCTGGAATCACTTTGCATTAAATATTTTAAAAATAATTTGCAGAAGTTCTATTCTGTTTCCTCATGTTTGTGACCTGTAACTGTTTTGCTAGGCTAATGGTGTCCATGCAAGATGTTAACAATCATAATGATGCTATAGATGTTGTGTTTATTCTCTATATGTTTTGTACTGGCACAGAATTTCTCAATAGGCAGATCAAGCTTATTTATTGATAAAACTCAGAAGGATTAACAATTGTATTGTTTCAGTGATTGACATGGTGACAGCTGGAAAGGTCCAAAATTAAACTGCCCACAAAATGAATAGTACTGACGAAATTGATATCTGGCATAGTTGGTCAGGATTCTGTGGACAGTTCGACTGCTTGAGGTTTTCTTATATCATTTTGAAGTTTCTCCTACCTATCCATTTTCTTTTGAAGAAAATCCAGTATGCAAGTTAGATATGTAAATAGTTTTGTCTTCACTCCTTACATATGATTTGCACATTTTCGTTTGTGTATAGAATTTACTCACGCAATAACTATTGTGTAACTGGCAGTTGTGCAAACGTTGTGCTTGTGATTTTGGTGCCTGGATTACTTAATGTGGGTTCATAAATTGCATCCCCAAATTTTTAGCTCATTAAACCCTGTTTTTAAATTCATGGAGTTTGAGGGCATTTATAACTTATCTACAACATTTATCAAATGGAAAAATAGAATTGGGAAGGGTGGCACAGCGGTTAGCATAGCTGCCTCACAGCACCAGGGACTCTGGTTTGATTCAGACCTTGGGTAATTGTCCATGGGGAATTTACACATTCTCCCTGTATCTGTGTGGGTTTTCTCTGGGTGCTCCAGTTTTCTCCCACAGCCTAAAGATGAGCAGATTAGGTGGATTGGCCATGATTGGCCTCTGGAGTTTATGATGGAGGTTGTCAATGACCCTGGAACACCACAGTAGTTGGTGAGGGGAGCATCTATCGGGGGTGGAGCTTCAGTGTCACTGAGGAGGTGTATCTTCCAGCTTCACCGAGGTCTGTCATCGTTCTTCAGGAGGTCCATCGTTTTTCAATGATGGTTCAGTGATGTTGGGCATCTTTTCAGTGTAGCATCCAGATATGATGGCAGGACTTGCACCATCATGCCTGTCCCGCCACAGGATTCAGTGCTAAACCCTTGGATAAATAATTAATTAGGAGGGGACCGGAAAATATGGCATGTCCCCACCTCTGGCTCAGGACTTAGTCCCAGATGGGCAAATTTCACTCATGTTTAGAACCCACCAGAGCAGCTGGGCAATTTAAATTCAGTTAATTACACAAATATGGGATACAAATCTGGTCTCGGTAATGGTGATCATGAAATTGCCAATTGTTGGAAAACTCATCTGGTTCACATATCTCCTTTAGGGAAGGAAACCTGCCACCCTTAACCTGTTTGGCTGACATGTGACCCCAGACCCAGAGCAATGTGATTGACTCTTAATTTCTCTTTGGAATAGCCTAGCAAGCCACCCTGTTGTATCAAACTGTGACAGATAACAAAACTGGACAGAACTCCTGGCATCGATCGAGACACTGCATAAGACAAAAGGCACACTAAGTCCATCAAGCCTGCAAAGTTCTCCTTCCAACACCTGTGGACTTGTAACAAAATTAAGATAATTGTCCAAAAGATTAGACAAGCAACACTCTGATATAGACAATCTCATGGAATCATATCTTTCAGCCCTGACTCCTTCATTACTATTTCATAATGACCATCCATTATCAACAACAAGACAAATCTACCGAAGGTGGTGGCACAATCAAAAGGGAGTTAATCTAGGAGTCATTGGGATTGATGTTATGGCGCCAAATCAAATGTAAGGAAGGAAACATTCTTTTGAATTCCACCCATTGCCCTATGTCAGCTGATGAATCAATACTCTTGCATGTTGAACATCAGTTGGAAGAAGCAGAGTGTAACAAGGATGCTAAATATCCTCTATCGTCAAGAGCAGCTTGGTAACACTATTAATGACTGAGCTGACCAAATCCTGAGGACATCCCTGCCAGAGTGAGCCTGTGGCAGTGGTGAGAACCATTGGGAGGGAAAGTCTACTTAACCTTGTTCTCAGCAATCTAGCCGTTGCAGATGTATCTTTCCATGATGGTATTGACTGGCGTTACCACTGCAAAGTTCCATCTTAACACGGAGGATGGCCTCCATTGTGCTGAATGCAATTGATTCAGAATAGATCTAGTACCTCAAAATGGGATATCCATGGAGTGCTTTGGCATATTAGCAACAATGGATTTGTTGTTCATCGCAGTTGGTAATCTTGCAGTCCAGCATATTATTCATTCAATATTTGCCATCAAGTTAAGTGACCAATAAAAGCAAAATATTGTGGATGCTGGAGTTCTGACACAAAACAGAGTGCTGGAAAAACTCATGTCTGGCAGCATCTGTGGAGAGAGAAACAGACTTCAGAACTGAAGAGAATCAGGAATGTGATGGGCTTTATGCTTTTGAAAAAGCTGGGAGGGGTGAGTGGAGCAAAGATGATCAGGGATAGGTGGAGGAGATTAAATGACATATGTAATGGAACACGTTTTGCTTTAGACAGTGCTGACCTTTATTCTGCTATTAACACCTACTCTGGACGAATGCTTTGTGTCTTGATAGCATCATTACCATCCCCTTTTTCAACAGTACAAAACCCATCAGTTCTGAAGAGTCATATTAGACTTGAAATGTTGACTTTGTTTCTCTCTTAGGTGCTGCCAGACCTACTGAAAAGCAGTACTTTCCTTTTACTTAAGCCAGGGGACCAGCACTGGCTCAATGAGGAGTGTAAGAGAACATGTCAGTTGTATTAACATGGACACTAAAAAATGAAGTGGTAAAGGTGCAACATAGGACTACGTGCATGCTAAACAGCTGAAGCAGCATGATATAGACAGAGCTAAATGATCCTACAGCCCAGGAATTAGATCAGAAATTCTGCAGTCTGGTCACTTTTAGATAATTAACAGGAAAAGGAGGCTTCCCATGAACATCGCCATTCTCGGTAGCAGAGCCCAGCATCTATGTGCAAAAGGCAAGACTGAAAAGTTTGCAATCATCATCAGCCAGAAGTGCTGAGTAGCCTTTTCCTATGATAACTACTAACATAGTTGCTGGTCTTCAGTCAATTAAACTCACTCCGTGTGACATCTAGAAATGGCTGAGTGTGCTGCATATCTGCCAACATCCTGGATGTATTGCTGAAGATTTGTGTTCCGGAACCAGATGCACCTCTAGCCAAGCTGTTCCGGTACAACTACAAAACTAGCGTTTACCCAATGAAGTGGAAAATTTCCAAGAAAATGCAGGACGCATCTAATCTGGCTAATTACCATACCATCAATCTACTCTCAATCATCAGCAAAATGATAGAGGAGGGTGTTGACAATGTTATTAAGCAGCACTTGCTCACAAATAACCTGCTCAACCACACTCTGCATTCTGCTAGCTCCAGACCTCATTACAATCTTGATCCAAATATGGACAGAAGAGTTGAATTTCAGAGCTGAAGTTATATCAAAGCATTTGACCGAAATAAAAACAGAAAATGCTGGAAAACCTTAGTGGATCTGGCAGCATCAGTTGAGAGAGAAACATAGTTAATGTTTTGAGTCTGTATAACACTTTTTTTTGACTGCGTATGGCATCAAGGAGCCTTCATAAAATTGATATAATTGGGAATTGAGGAGAAAACTGTCCATTGGCTGCAATGATACATGAAGGTTTTTTGAGATCAGCCACTTGACCAATGGCCTTTCCTTAATCAGTCAGAAAAGTGGGATGTCACTGATAGTTCAATGCTCAGTTCCATTTAAAACCTTTCAGATTCTGAAGCAGTCTTTGTCCACAGCAGCAGGACCTGGGCAATATCAAGGCTTAAGCTGATAAGTGGCAAATATTCACACCACAAGCATGCCAGGTAATGACCATCTTCAACAAGTGAAGTTTAATCCCCTCCCCTTTACACTTAACTGCGTTATGATTACTGAATTCCTCAGCATCAATATTCTGGGGTCACCATAGACCTGAAACTGAACTGGACCAGCCAGAGTAAAGCACCTTGCTTGATTAGCACTCCATTCACTGCCTTAAGCATTCATTCCAATCACCGGTGTGCTGTAACTGCAGTATGTGTCATCTACAAGATGTACTGCAGTGCTCATTGGGCCTCCTTCAATAGGACCTCCCAAGCCCACAATCTATGCTGTCCAGGAGAAAAAGGGCAGCAGGTGCATAGGAACACTACCTGAAAATTCCTGTCCAATTTACACACTATCCAAGCTTGGAAATAAATAGTTGTTCTGTCACTGTTGGATCACAGTCCTAGCACACCCTACCCTGGATGATATTGGAATAGTGTAGGTTAGATGGGCTTTAGATTGGTTTCACTGGTCGGCGCAACATCGAGGGCCGAAGGACCTGTACTGCGCTGTAATGTTCTATGTTCTAACGACACTCTGTATCTACACTGCAATGGTTAAAGAAGGAGACTCACCACCTCGGGGGTTATTAGGGATGAACAATAAATTCTGACCTTGCCAGTGATGGCCATATCGCATGACTGAATCTAACAGCTGCCGGTGGAGTTTCCAACGGCTGGTGAAACCTGATGGCAAATGGAGACTGGTGCTTCTGTCTGCAACATTTAAGTGTCCCCTTCCCCCAACCCTGTCCCTCAGGCAAATTGTCTGCGTTCCTTCTGCCAATCGCAGCCTCCTCTTGCTGTGCTGAACAGCCGACTCAAGATCCCATACCCACCACGTGCTCCCGCGCATGCACCACACACACCTTGTTTCTCTCCCCAACTTTTTTATCTGTATCTTCATAATTTGTTCATGTGTCAGCCCCCTGTTGATATGCGATGATGCAGTTGCTTTTTCCCTGTATACTTTTTAACGTTGAAGTTAAATTTGTTTTTCAACCTCTTGCATAGCTGAACCATATGAATCCAACATCAGGCAAGATTTATTTAAGGACTAATACACATATTAGAAAAATGTTGACAATGAAATTGTGATATTTCCTTGTTCTAATTGGATAATAGATGCTGAAATTGCATATCGTGCACCCACTGGCTTCTTAATGCACTACCTGAAAACTTTGCTACTGCCTAAAGGCCTCGACAAGATTGGCTTAACTATCTGCTCACCCTGACAAATGGTTTCAGTGGGAGATCTGTTCCACTCGGGCACTATTTGAGAAAAACAGCAGTTCTCTTCAGTGTCCTGGCCAATATTTATCCTTCAATAACCATACAAAAAAAAAAATTCTGATTATCATATTGCTGTTGCTGCAAGCTTGCTGTGTGCAAATTTGCTGCCACAGATTAATAAGTTTTAATCTTTTTGTCCTTCCATTGCTGTTTTAGTGAAAGACTTTTATTTATATATCGCCTTTCACAATCACTTATCAAAGCGTTACAGCCAATGAAGTAGTTGTGAAGTGTAGTCATTTGCAGGAAATGTGGCAGCAAATCTGTTCCACTCAGGCAAAATAAGTTTAAATATTTTTAACAAAGTTATCTCCAATTGCAACGGGATCTTGATCAATTGGGCCAGTGGGCTGACGAATGGCAGATGGAGTTTAATTTAGACAAATGTGAGGTGATGCATTTAGGTAGATTGAAC
The DNA here is from genome assembly GCF_964213995.1 of Mustelus asterias. NCBI lineage: Eukaryota > Metazoa > Chordata > Chondrichthyes > Carcharhiniformes > Triakidae > Mustelus > Mustelus asterias. The sequence continues at coordinate 107,551,780 of NC_135802.1, forward strand.
CAGGGCAGGACTTAGTTAATGGTAGGGCGTTGGGGAGAGTTACAGAACAAAGAGATCTAGCGGTACGTGTTCATAGCTCCTTGAAAGTGGAGTCACAGGTGGACAGAGTGGTGAAGAAGGCATTCGGCATGCTTGGTTTCATCGGTCAGAACATTGAATACAGGAGTTGGGACGTCTTGTTGAAGTTGTACAAGACATTGGTAAAGCCACATTTGGAATACTGTGTGCAATTCTGGTCACCCTATTATAGAAAGGATATTATTAAACTAGAAAGAGTGCAGAAAAGGTTTACTAGGATGTTACAGGGACATGATGGATTGAGTTGTAAGGAGAGGCTGAACAGACTGGGACTTTTTTCTCTGGAACGTAGGAGGCTGAGGGGTGATCTTATAGAGGTCTATAAAATAATGAGGGACGTAGACAAGGTAGATAGTCAATATCTTTTCCCAAAGGTAGGGGAGTCTAAAACTAGAGGGCATAGGTTTAAGGTGAGAGGGGAGAGATACAAAAGTGTCCAGAGGGGCAATGTTTTCACAGAGGGTGGTGAGTGTCTGGAACAAGCTGCCAGAGGTGGTAGTAGAGGCGGGTACAATTTTATCTTTTAAAAAGCATTTAGATAGTTACATGGGTATGATGGGTATAGAGGGGTATGAACCAAATGCGGGCAATTGGGATTAGCTTAGGGGTTTTTTTTAAAAAAAGGGCGGCATGGACAAGTTGGGCCGAAGGGCCTGTTTCTATGCTGTAAACCTCGATGACTCTAAACCTCTATGACTGAACTAGCCATAGCACTCATGCCTATTTCGGAAGCAGTGACCTCTATTTATAATATTTGTAAAATCAGGTTCAGCATTGATGTGCAATAAGGCAAACTTTTAAGGTTATATTTTTATGTAGCTATTCACCAGTTCTGCAGATGAAGTTAAAAATCTCTTCCCCTAGTTAGGAGAATATGGATTGACTAAGATTTAGCTGTGGTTTATGGGAATGGGAATCAGCAAAGGAGTTTTTAAAAAATAAAACTGGTAACTCGATTTCAACCCATGCACTTCATTCTGAGAAACCAGGTCATCGTTAAAATATTTTATAAATTGCATGACTCTCTTAAAATTCTGCAGGCCAAGCTTCTCAGGCCCTGGGAAACCTGGCATATGAAAAGAGTGCTAAAGGGTTCAAGAGGCAAGAGGTTTTACTGGGTACTGCCTGTGGACCACAAGGAACAAAAATGCTTCCCACTGCACTAACCCCAAAAACTAACATTTTAAACTCCCTGCAATCTCTCTCTGCTCATAATTGGTTGATTTCAGCCCCTCCCACACTCAACTCCCCACCCTAATGTTTTTATTCCCTACCCCTACCCCGCATTTTTAGTCTTATCTGCCATCAACTCCTTGGCTGCTTTCCAGCCTAACACAGTCAGTTAGCCAATCTGGCTGACGATTAGATGCAAACCTGGTGAGAGAATTTAAAACGGGCCCAATTAAATTTGGCATGACCTATGAGAAACCCTTGTTGAACCTACGAAGGAGGATGTAAATGAGATGTTTGGGTAAAGAAGTATATGCATTTTGTTGAATTTCTGTAAATATGTGTGTAGTTGTTTATATTTCATTTACCAATGAATGCACCTCTCTTGTGTCTCTCTCTGGCTGAGTCCTATAAGGCTGGGATTGAATTCTACAAAATTAGCACATGGTTATTCACTGCTATCTCTTGAGTATCCTATGTCAGGTGATTTATGAGAACCTTCAAACCTAGAAGTCAAACAGAAACATCTGCTATCTGTGAGAGGACAACACTTCTCTGCTGAACTGAAATCATTTGGGGACAGGACAAAGAGCATGGATTTTTGTGTGGAACAATAAGTTCTCTTGGGCAACACAAATAAGGAGGAGGTAAAAGTTTCTTTGCTGTATCCCTTTCCTGCTTCATCCCTGGAAGTTTCCTGCTATGCAGGGTGCTGCTCCATGTCCCAGATGTTTGGTTATGAGTCACCTTTCAGTGTTTTTTATGGATGAGAAAATAAAATGCATCGTCAATCTAAACCCACAGCTTGTGAAAATGAACAGGTAAGATATTTCAGCCGTAACCTTCTGTCCATTATAGCTATGGCAGTGCCCATTTTTGGACATAATTGGGACATGTTTATAATAGTTGAAGTAGTGTTGCAAATCTCCTGATTTTGCTTTTCGAGAATACTGGACTAAAGTTTTAAGTTTAAAAAAAAATACATTTAGATTTTAAATTTGTCATTACAAATCAAATTAATATTTTGAAAATGTCTTGTGTAGAAGTATTACCTTAATGTCCATAAACCTGTTTTATACAATAATGAAGTATGCTACGAATACTGCAAATTGTAATCTGATTTTAAGCCTCTGGGCTTATGTCTATAATTAGAATGATTCTTGGCATACATAATCAGACCTCTCTTGAAAGAGAGTAGGGACAGGCATAATCATTTTCTGTTCCTATGACAACCTCAAATGGTAGACCAAGGCTACCTGCATGATGGAAAAGGCCTCATTAGTGTGTGAATGATAAATATATACATAAACAAAAGATACTGCATGTATCTGTTTTTGAGAAATTGTGGCTAAAAAAAAATGAAGTTTTATTAAAATGGGATTCCCTAATCAGATTAGCACTAGATTGTGGGCTATTTGCAAAATTAAGACAAAATATGATTGCTTTGTGAAAATTGAATTCTTTTTTAAAAAAAATGCAAGGTATTGTATTAAGTTGATCTTTCTCTACACCCTAACTATGACTGTAATGCTACATTCTGCACTCTCTCGTTTTCTTCTCTATGAATGGTATGCTTTGTATAGTGCGCAAGAAACAATACTTTTCACTGTATGCTAATGCATGTGACAATAAATCAAATCAAAGGTATCATTGAGTGAAGTGAATTAAAGAAAACCATTTTATTTTAACAAACTTCATTGACATGAGTTCCAGATCTGATAACCTGCTTGCTGATGCTTTTAAAGCTGAGGTGAGGAGAAATTTCTTCACCCAGAGTGGTGAATGAGTGGAATTCACTACCTCGGAATGTAGTTGAGGCCAAAACATTGTCTGATTTCAAGAAGAACTTAGATATAGCTCTTGGGGCTGAAGGGACCAAGATATATGCAAGGGCGGTGGTGGGGGGAGGGAGGAAGGGGGGATCAGGATATTGAATTCGATCAGCCATGATCAAAATGAATGGTGGAGTAGGCTTGAAGGGCCGAATGCCTTCTAGTTTCTATGTTCTATGTTTCTATGCTGGTTGCTTGAATCATTTAGTTGTTTTGACTGAGTGTGACATTTGGAAAGTGTAACAATATGACCTTAAAAGGTGTGATGTCATGGACATGGACCAGGTATAAGGGCACGAAACTAGTTTTAGACATGAAGTGGGTGACTTGCCTGGAATGTAATATTTTGATCGCTTCTCGGCCTTTTGGCTAGGATCAAGTGTGGTATGGATGGGATGCTGCACTTCGTTGAGGTCATTGGGTTACATTGAAGCTTCATATGTTTCATATGAAGCAATTTTTAAAAGCGGCATCTTGGCCTTTTGGCTAAGATGCAAATGAGCTCAAGTCTTGGAGGAGGAACCTCCCCCTTCTCCAATCAGCTTGGCTCATGTAGATCAGGCCCAGGACAGGGTGATTTTGGTTGCTCGCCCTGTCTTGTCAGCCTGGATCTGAAATGTCTCAACTTGTTGAGACTCTGAATTGGATTTGATTTGATTGAATTGGAAAAGTATTTTAAAAAATTTTGATTGCTTCTCATCGCTTCTCGGCCTTTTGACTAAGATCAAGTGTAGTTATGCAGATGCTGCACTTGGTTGAGGTCATTGGGTTGCATTTAAGCTTCATTTTCACATGAAGCAACTTTTAAAAGCGGCATCTCGGCCTTTTGGCTAAGATGCAAATGAGATCAAGCCTTGGAGGAGGAAACCTCCGCCTACTCCAATCAGCTTGGCTCATGTAGATCAGGCCCAAGACAGGAGTGTCGGCCCTGTCTTGTCAGCTTGGATCGGAAATGTCTCAACTTGTTGAGACTCTGAATTGGACTTGATTTGATTGAATTGGAAAAGTATAAAAAAATATTTTGTTTAAAAAAACATTTTTTAATCCATGATCTTCAGTGATCACTTTAAGGAGTGATGGTTAGTGATCCCATTAAGGATCAAGAATAAATACAGAACAACTGAACAGTTGATATGTAGCCAAATTTAGCAGTTAGACCTTCATTAACATATTCTTTTGGATCATCTTTCAAAAACATGAACGTTTGCTTTTCCAAAAAACCTTTTCATAAAGGAAATGCAGTTTTAAGGTTGTACAAAAAGTTAAATTCTTTAAAAGAGAGAAGTTGTTTGTTAGCGATGTAGTTCCTATGGCATGGGTCTGTAGATCAAATGGCCCTGTGGATCAAATGATCAAATAATACTAAGATTCAAAATATGTTTGGTGAATTTTCATACCTTCCATTTTTGTTTTCTCAAATTTTGGGGGGATTAAGCTCGTGTGAAAAGCATCCTTTTAGGTGACATCAAGAAGAGTAAATCATTTGTGTCTTCTCACCAGAATGGGGATATGTCCTTAGCACAGTTAGAACTTGCATCCTGTCCATGATGGTCTGTGCTTTCTTTAAAGCTGCTAAACTGAAAGAAATAATACAAAAAGTCTACCCAAACTGTATGTTTCCCATACATAAATCCTTTAAATGAATACTTACAAAATTGGAACAACAGAAGTCCAATACTTTTGGAAAGATCCAGAATAAAAACCAATTAGTAATTGTGCTTTCCTGTAATTTCTTTTCCTCTTTTGCTTAAGGATTTCCTTCCACTTGATCTCCTCTCCATCACCTCATAGTATTGATCAACAGAGGGCTGTCAACCTGCTGCACAGCCTCTCCCAGGTAATTTGCATAATTAGCCATAGTCCATGAAGGACCATAGACATCTCTCCATTAGAGAGAGGTAGTGGTTATATAGCTTGATGTGTACCACATCAAGAATGGGGCAAAGAGGAAGGTGTCTATGAGCTACCACGATCATACATTGTCAATAGGTGCAAGCCAGTGATTAAAGAGGTGATTCTCTAATTTATTCCTATTTTAACTCCTTTTTACTGGATTCTGGCAGCTCAGTTGAGATCAGATATGCACCAGAGAATTGTAGTCATGCATCCGATTCTAATGTTGTATGGCAGAATTTTTTTTAAAATGAAGGAAAATGCTTTTCTATGTGACATTTAAAAATGCAACAAAAGCGGAACCTAGTTTTGTGTAATACATGGTACATAAGAATAATGCACCTGACTATATAAAATAGTTTTTGTTGGTTTCATAACCTGCAAAATAATGTTTTTCATGACTTTTTGCATGATTTAGAAAAACAGATCATAGATGAGTCTCAACAAATTATGTGCAAAAAAGACTGCAGTGTTTCATTCATTGAAGCTCTAGACACATCAATCAAAGAGGCAAGGAAAGGTCCAATGTGTGAGGAAGATGCAATTTTTGCAGTTAACATTTTTAATAGAACAGAAGTCACCTTTGTTATGGTCTTTGTTCAAACCCACAGCTTGTGAACCAGTGTTCTACACCAGGAGTAAATATTACAACAGTCAGAAGTACTTTTAAATACAAACAATCCCAATTCGCAAATTATTATACAAACTCACTTCATTATGCTTCTCAATCTATTGCTAGTGACTTGAACGGAACCATACTGCTATTGCCGATGGTTGATTGTGCACAGAATAGCTTAATGGTGACAGTACTCATCAGCATAGAGTTCAGCTGGCGGTCAGCAACAAATAATTCAAGATTGTTTCTAAGTTTGTGGCTGGCGGAATTTGCTTCTTACCCTTAGCTGGCAGGGCTGCTGATTCTAGTTATTTTGATTAGAAAGGAAATATATTCACTTAGCAACTGCATTTGCACAACACATGGCAGTTATACTGCCTTCGAAGGTTTTGCATTGTAAAGGCACAATTGGACTTTATTGTTGATTGATAGACAAAAGACTTTGGGATTTGCAGTGGTGCCAATCAGTCTGTTTGTTAGGCTTGCTTACTTCTAATGCTCATCATGTATGTGTGAATTGAATGAAATAGGAAAATACCTGTATATAACTATAAAGGTAAATGCTTTATATTTCCTAAACGTTAATCCACATAAGTATGTGAATTGTCTTTTGTTTGCTGTTGAGAATTAAAATGCCAGCCTGGGGCCAGCAGACTTTTTAAATGAATGGAAGTATTTACAACCTCAGCAGTAAACAAGGGGTGTGACGGAGCAGAGTTTCGTCAGAAGAACTTTATTGCTTTTGCATGGAAATTTGGCAGGAAAAGGGGAAGGTTTATTGCTTTATAGCCTTCCTCACTTGGTCTACATTTCTTAGGAGAAAACTGAAAAGGGATAAAGGGAAAAAGGATGTGACACAGCAGTTTGTTTCAGAAGTTGATGAGCTTGTTACCACTTTTGCTGAGGTGGGTTCAGGGGTAGTGTTTAGATACGTTACATAGTTACACAGTTCAGGAAGCTATTACTTGTGAACTGAAACACAAAATTTGACAGAACGTAGATTTAAATTAATCCAAAGTAGCATTTTTACGGAGTAATTTGATTATGCACTATTAAAATAATAATTACATTAATTTTACAAATGCATTGAGTCATTGCGCCCTTGAAATATGTTTGTAGCGAGGAATCAACTTGTTAAAAACAGGTGCGCAAGACATGCCCATCTAATGACTATGAAGTTAGCTTATTGTGAAAATTAGGATTTTTGCTATAGAAGCTAATTTTTGGAATTGAACTCATGCCAATATTTCACTTGAAGCTCCCTTCAGAAGTATTTGGTCTTTAATTGTATGATGCAAGTCTCATAGTACTGAAAATTAAGATATAATGTTGAATTATTTTTCATGTGAAGTGCATTCTTCTTGAGGAGTGCCTCAGAAGTAGAAAATGCACATACTCTAATCTTTCACCCATCTTCCATCACAGGAAAGAACAGTATGCCACTGTTTACAATTAGATTCCATCTGTCTTAATTAATGTTTAAATCTAAATGTAAGCACATATAATCAACTTGTGTTTTAGATACAAGATTTTTGATCCATATTTGTGGATTTTTGTGCTTAGTTGGCCATTCTGGTGCTGCAATTAGGAAATATAAATTTATGCATGCAATGTCAACTTCTATCAACTGAGGATTCTCTTAGCCTGCTAAGTAATAATAGGTTTTTAATCAATATCTGAGTACTCATCACTACATAATGTGCCAGTGTTCTAACTTGTACCGAGTCCCATTGCTGACATATGTTGACTCCGGTTATACGAAATGCTGATTTTAAAATTATCAAGTTGCTCCTGGGCATTGCCTTTGCCTATCTCTATCGTTTCGTCTATTAGCCCGGCAACCCGTAGAGATATCAGCACTGCTCTAATTCTGGCCTTTTTGTGTCCCCTGTTGTAATCATTCCATTGTTTGGTAGCCATTCCTTAAACTGCCAAGGCCCTCTGGAATTTGCTCACTATGTGGTTTGTCAACATTTTGTTTGATAATGCTCCTATAAAACACCTTGGGATATTTTACTACATTTAAGGGTGCTATATAAATCCAAATAGTTGCTCTTGTTGCAAAGTCATCTGAGGAACCATTTTCAGAAGCTGCCCGATTGCACTGGTTCATGTCACCTATTGTGTTTGTCAATAAACAAATAAAGCACATTTTCAAGATTCAACAACTTTCAGTGCAATTTGAGCCCATTTTGCCAAATGCATTCAAAAGTGGAAATTCTCCCTCCTGATATTCTGTAAAAGTAATATCAAATATCTCCCCCATTTCAACTTGTCCAGTCACCATTTTAATAGTATTTTATGTTTGCAGCACTGTCTTTGCACATGATGCACATGATGTCATGATGAAAGAAAAAACCATACCAGTTCCTTACATGTACATCTTATTGCTGCTATACTGCGCAATCACATAAATGCGATTGTGCTTTGATTTTCATTTTTTTCCATGGCAAGTTGTATTGTTTCTTTGTTTCCTACATTGAATTAAAAGTAGCTGCTGGCTGACTGGGGGTTTTCTGAGTGCTTTCTATTTATTAAGATGGTAGGGTATTTCATATGGCCTATGAAATCCACATTTGTACAAAAGTATGGGTTGGCGTTCCAGTGATGCTCTCAAAATGTAGGTATCCTATGCTGGAGACCTTTCCATTATGTGGGTAGAATGCTTTGACCATTTCTGTAATCTTTGTTCAAGATTTTCTGCATTTTTTGTGCATCTCCCTCTGGGCAGCAATTAATATATCAAGGGTTCTATGATACCATGCCATGGAATTTGTGTGCTTTTGCTATAGTATATTGGAAACTAGTTTCTCTTGCATAGTGATATGTGTTCAGTTACATTATCATTTAATGGAAAGCATTTGTTGCCCATCCCTAATTGCTCAAGAGTTTGCTTTAGGTTTTCCTCTGATTTATTTTGTTCTAAGAACGATAAGGAAGCCCTTGATCCTCACAAGGTTATGATCTTGCCTTGAGTATTTGCTTGGGTGCACTGATGCTGGTTACTTTAATTAGTCTTCCATGGGACAGAACGGTGGCACAGTAGTTAGTGCTGTTGCCTCACAGCACCAGAGACCCAGGTTTGATTCCCGGCTTGGGTCACTGTCTGTGTGGAGTCTGTATGTTCTCTCCGTGTATGTGTGGGTTTCCCCCAGGTGCTCCAATTTCCTCCCACAATCCGAAAGACATGCTGGTTAGGTGCATTAGCCATGCTAAATTCTCCCTCAGTGTACCCGAACAGGCACCAGAGTGGACTAGGGGATTTCACAGTAACTTCATTGCAGTTTAATGTAAGCCATCATCTGACACTAATAAACAAATACATTTAGGGGTGTTCTCATTATTTTACTGTACATTATAGCCTAACTCAGTTGCATAGTAATTCCCTCGTAATCTGAATTTGTCTTTCTCGTGAACTTCTTAAATGTATTCTGTTGCACATTGAGAAAAAAACTAGATAAGTGGCTAGTTAAGAATTATTCAGATGCTTTATTTTACAGCGAGCAAACTGAGAACAGTGGTTATGATTAAACCCATTAATTTCAATCAGCACAACTTGTCTTTTCTTAATACACATGGTTCACTTTCCCAGATGGATTGGCCATCTTTCTTGATTTAAATAAATGTCCCTTGTTTCATTCCCCATTTTTGCATTCTATCCTGAGGTTCATTGCACTAATCAGTTTTATCAGAATCATAGGCCGAAATTTTCTGACTGTTCCCGCTGGTGGAATCTTCTGGTTCCGCTGATGGCTGCTGTGGGTTCACCTGGGGTGGAGAGTGCAAATTACTGTAAAACCTATTGACATTGGTAGAATTAGAAGATTCTGCTGCCAGCCAATGCCGGGCCACCTTCATACCCGCAAAGCATGCTGCTGGAGGATGGAAAACCTCACTTATTGTGGTACAGAAGGAACCCATTTGGCGCATTGAGACCATGGGCCCGATTCGCCCAAAGAAATTCGAAGTGCTGAGTTTGTGGGAAAACTGGTGTAAATCACAGTTGTTTTTTCAGTGTGAGTTCAGACTCGAATCTCCCACACTGTGCGCTGCAGTGGCCACAATTGTGAATATCATTAAAATTTCGGGGACGGGGCCTTTTCATGCCAGAGTCTGACAGTTCCGGGCCTCTGCGCATGCACAATGGCCTCGATCTGTCAGCCTCCCATTTACTGGCCAGCCTGGAACCTTCTCATTGCAGTCACCACGGCCATTCCTGGGCCGGGCCAGCCCCCCCCCCCCCCCCCCCCCCCCCCCGGGGGCTCTGATCGCTGGCCTCCCTCCAGCCCTGATCAAATCCCAATGCAGAGTGGCAGCGGGCCCCGCCCACAGTAAGCACCACCCCCTTGGCACTGCCACATGTCTGGTGGGCAGTGCCCCCTGGGCATGGGCACTTTGTCCCTTGGGCAGTGCTAGGGGCACAGGTTGGCACTGCCAGGGTGCCCATGCCCAGAGCACCACCTCCACCGCCTGACCCCTCGGGGCCCCTGATTGCCCCCCCCCCCCCTTTCACTCCTGTGGAGTCTCCCTCTGGTTTTCTGAATGTGGGGAGCTACCGTAAACCCTGCTGAAGTGAAATACACCTGGCAGGGCAGGAGATGCTATCAGTCCCGGAGAATTCAGTCCCGGGCCCGATAATATTTAAATGAAATTAAAAAACAGATTAAAATGACTTCGCTGGTTTTCTCGCCGGTTTCCAGCATGATCCCGACTGCACCTACTCAGCGGCGGTGGGAGATCGGAGAATCCCGTGAAATGGCCGTGCATCTTCCAACCTGACGCACTAAAAACGTGAGCGTCGCGATGGGGGAATCGGGTCCCACATCTCTGAGGAACAATTCAGCAAGTTCCTCCTTGTAGCCCCGCAAGTTTATTTCTCTCAAAATGCCTAACGTCTTGCTTTTGAAATCATTGATCATATCTGCTTCCACCATTCTCATTGGCAGTGTGTTTGAGGTCATTCCCATTTCTTCATATCCTCCCTGTATCTCATAGAGGCTCTTCGACCCATCATGTCTGCACCAGCCATCAAGCACCAATCTATTCTAATTTAATTTTCCAGCACTTGGTCCGTGGCCTTGTATCTCTTGCTCAAGACTTTAAATCTGCATCCCTGAAGCCTTGTATGTTTATGTAATAGAAACAGCTTTTCTTTGTCTACCTTATCTAAACCTCTAAGAAGATCAACCCCAGCACTCTCCATCCTTGCAACTAAATTCCCTCATCCCGAGAACCATCTTGGTAAATCTCCTCTGTACCCTCTCATGGAGACTGTAGCAGATCACCACAATGTGCCTGTCCCTTGAGGGAGCCATCTGACTGGCCAAGACAAAGGCACCTGAACCATGTGTTCAGGAGAGCAATAGCCTGCTCTGTGATGACCCTTGTGCTCATGTGGCATCAGTTGTACTGTTCCTCAGCTTCCGTGGCTGGTACCTCACAGGATGAGCCTTGTCTGCTAACAGCCATTTGCTAATTTCTAATGGCTTCAAGAAGAGCTACAGCACCTGTAATTGCCAAAGGATGAAGGATCATGGCAAGTGTGTAAGTACCTACATAAAGCTCTCGCTGTGGTTGCAAACCAGATGAACATTTAGAGAATGGTATCCCTCCCTGTTGAGGAATTTCCCGTCTTGTCAGTTGATACAGTCGATAATCCCACTGCCCCTTGATCTTGGGTGTCGCTATCTATCTGGCTGTTCAGCGACCTCAGTTGGGTTGGCTTCTCTGGCTCTTGGAGGAGCCTTTTTAAATTTGAACGTGCCGGTTTCACATCAGGAAACTGACGTCGACCCAAGGGGCGAGTTTAAGTGAATGTCGCCCTGTTCCTGTCCCCTCATTCCAATGTAAGTCCTGCCCAGCCTTTCCTCCAAGTTTGGTATCACTGCAAATTTAAACATTTTGCTCTGTATTCCAATATTCAAGTCACATCTCATACTTTTCAATCCTATCTAGGAAGATTGGAATAATATGGCAAGTTCTTCTGCTAACTCCATCACCATTTTCTTTGGCAACCAGGGAAGGCAAGCGCCCAGATCAGACAATTTACCATTCTAAGCTTCGCTAGCCTTGCCAGTACGCCCAGCCCATCAATTTTCACCATATCCATTACTTTTACCATCTCCACTTCCACCAATATTTTGTCAGGAGCCTCTTCCTTAATAAGCACTGCTACTGCTCAAATTTGACCGTAATGCATACAAGTGAGACATATACATGAAAGTGTTCACGTAATGGGGTCTGATTTTAGAGGATTGGTGCAACGACCGCTTGGATCGGCCAAATCTCTTGCTGAGGTACTCGTCCTCCCGAGCCCCCTGCCTTTGCTGGGCACAGGTCCACCCTGGTCCTTCAGCTAAACACCGGAAACTCCAGTTACACCAAGTTACATGGCATGAGAGACCCTAATCACCTCGCCCCTCCAACAGAGTTGGCAACATGGTATGGTTAAGGAATCCCGAGCAGCGGTCCCTACGGGTTACCTCCCAGGGGCCTATTCCATGTGTTGGAAGGTTACAATAGACAGAGTCATCGTTACAGAGATGCTCGCGATGCTCTGTTCCCAAGTCCACCTATACTTCCCCTCCGTAACTAGCAGGGCAAGGGTCGTGAGAAGCAGCAAGAGAATCATCCTATCACTTAATCATAACCCACGCGACCGTTATACAATGGACCAAAGGCTATACCGCCCGCGCGCAACTTCCTGCGCACCCATTCAGCTTGCTTGGTGATCAGTCATCTCATGAACCTGTGAATTGAGCACATTACATATTTTTTCAATTGATGCCAGCGTATTCTTTCAACTGAGTTCAATGTTTCCAGACGCCCCGCCTTGCATATCTATGCAGGCACAGGTGTCTCCACTGATAACTCAGGTAGTGGTTTCACCAGGACGCGACTTCCCGCTGTCGGGACGTCGGGGAGCATTCCAAGCTCTCTCTCCATGTCTCTTATTCCCTGATTGTCTTTTACCAATTTGCGCATCCCCTTTAGTTGGGTGCTTAGTTCCAAAACATATTTCCTGATTTTAACTTTTAGTGGACCTACATCGGTCCCACCTGTTAATGATGCTTTCTGATCATTGCATCGCCCGTCTTGTCATTAGTTCATAAGGGGTTAATCCGGTTGTCCGGTTTGTGGTAGCCCTTAATCTCATTAGTATAGTGGGCAATACCTCTGTCCACGATTTTCCCAATGTTTGCATGGCTTTAGGGGTGGCACGGTAGCACAGTGGTTAGCACTGCTGCTTCACAGCTCCAGGGACCTGGGTTCGATTCCCGGCTTGGGTCACTGTCTGTGTGGAGTTTGCACATTCTCCTCGTGTCTGCGTGGGTTTCCTCCGGGTGCTCCGGTTTCCTCCCACAGTCCAAAGATATGCGGGTTAGGTTGATTGGCCATGCTAAAAAATTGCCCTTAGTGTCCTGGGATGCGTAGGTTAGAGGGATTAGTGGGTAAATATGTAGGGATATGGGGGTAGGGCCTGGGTGGGATTGTGGTCGGTGCAGACTCGATGGGCCGAATGGCCTCTTTCTGCGTTGTAGGGTTTCTAAGATTCTAAGATTGTACATTTAATTACATATTCCCCTTCCATAGAAAGCTTAGTGTGAATCAAATAACACTTTGCACTGGCTTTTTGGCTGCAGCTGGACATCCATTCATTTGTATATAATCCTATCAAAAGACATCGCTTTCCCCATTAAAATCGCATGCCATGCAGCTCCGATCTTTATATGATGTACTCTTACATTATATCTAATTTGATCATTTGTTTGCGTGCAAGCGCCGCATTACAGTACTTCACAAAATGCCACTACCCTACCTACAAAGAAGTACATTCAAATGCCTAGCATCAACATTTAGCTTGGAATAAATAGCCTTTTCCCCTACAGAATTATGTTTTTATCAATACACAATATATATTATATAAAATTGGTTAAGGCTTTTCAGGATTTGATTTTATTCTCGGGTCTATACGGCAGTGCTTATACTGTATAATAAAAATAATCAAGCGGCAGTTGTATCATACCACTTTACACATCATAACTGTGATATCCAAACCTTTTTAATTTGAGCTGTTTTCATTTTTAAACTGAGCTCCAGATCAAAACCCCCGTACTCTAGGAAAATAACAGGCGCCAAATCAAAATCAAAGTAGGTACAATACATACTAATTAATGGATTAGAAACGTTTTAGTTTGATTCTTAACTAGCTAGATTTTAAGCTTTGCAGTGTTTTTATATTTGGCAACCCTTGAACAATAGATGGCACGTGAGATTCCAATGGCAACACACAATTTTAACCAGTCACAGAATACTAAACTATCAGACATTCGTAAATCGTGATATTCTGCGGACCTTAATACTATATTCCACTGACTTGATATACTTTAAACTGACTCATAGACAGTATATTCACCTCATTCCTTTGTTCCTGCTTTTCCTACTTTTCCACAAAATTACTTATTTTCTTCTAACTTCTCAACTAACTCTTATTTTCACTTCGAGACAAAGGAAAGAGCACATGGTTCCTTCCAAGGTTTAAATCCTTTCTAAACATTAAAACATTAAAGCAAACAACAACAAACATCCACGCAACCACTTTGTTAAACACACACACAGACACACATAGAAGCTTCCAACATTCTATCAAACTTAACATCTTAAACTGGGATGAAAGTAAAACACTTAAAGAGAATACAGAACGTTGACTAAGACGGTCGCTTTTATTCTTCTTTCTTCCAAACTTGTAATTAAACTCAAAACACAAGTAAATTCAAGAAATCTTATCACTTTAATCTTTAACAGTTTTAACACTTCCCCAGCCCCCCGAGGCTAAACCAAAGTGCAAAGCACTGCATCCACTGCCTGCAACAAACATTCCACAAGAACAAACAGGCTTCAACAGCTCCTGCTCTCAATCTAATACAACAACAACCACCTACATTCGACAAGCTACCAGATCACACAAACACACTGAAATACAAAAACTAAGATTTCTCCTATCCTCCCGGTATGCCACTAACCCACTCTACCAACTCATTGTAAACTTGGGACATAATCACTCCCATTTTTAGGATGGTTTGGTGAGCACTAGAGAGTCCATCCTTAAAAGCCGGGATGAACACTCGATCTCCTTGACCTGGGTTCCCTTGTCCTGAGCGCTCTTGATATACCTGGAACAAACGTTCCCTGTATTCGGAAGCCCCTTCCCCTTTTAACTGTTTTGTTGTGGTAATTCTGCTCCAGTTAGTGGGAGCATTCCCTAATACCCTCTGAATCTCTGCATTAAACTAGGTGAAGGGTGCCTGTTGGGCATCTATCTCTGATATTTGGGCGACTACATGTGTCCACCGTCCCCCACTATAATCCTGTGCTGGAGGAGCGGTGGGTCCACCTGCTACCTGCCTCCACTTATCCGCTGGACAGGCTGCCCTGACCAGCTGGTGTACGTCTCTCAGGTGTAATTGGTGTCCTACCCAGATTGTGTCTAATTCTTCCCAGAATTTAGTGTTTGCGCTTCCAGGTTGTAATTTACCCAGGGAAGCCATTATTTGCTCTGTCTCACCTGGGGTGAAGGGTTTATAATTTGCTTTTGGCTGCGTATCTGTTCCCCCTTGGGTTACTGGTGCTAAGTTGTGTTCTAGCGCTTCCCACTCCTCTGGAGGAGCGGTTGGTCCCTGTTGTGTGGACTCATAAGGAAGTAGAGGAACAGTTTCCCCTCTCCATTGCTTTTCTTCTAACACATGGTTATGTTTCTCCAGTTCCCTTACTCTGGATTCTAATTCTCTAATCTTTTCTTTATCTTCACTCTACTTCTTAGTAGAGGCGAATACTTGCTCAATCAGTCCAGCTAACTGATGTATTAACAATACTCCCATTTTCTTTGTCTTGTTGCTTTTTTTCTTTTTCCAACCATTTCTGTTGTTGGTCTGGCAGGTGGGATGAATTCCTCCCCCCTTTTATCATCTGTTTAATGAGCCCATCCCTCTCAGTCATATATTCATTTATCAGGGATCCTGGGAGTCCCCACTGTCCTTGTGATCCCACCATAATGCAGATAAGTTTTTATACTCACCATCTGGAGTCTTCTATTCTCCCTTCTCACTCACCCCTCCTATCAGAGGGGAGAGTGAGAGTGAGACTCTTATCAGAGTCCGGTGATACCTGTCAGGGGTGATCAGATCCTTCCGTACCACCGCTTACACTAGTACGCTTACACTCGTACGCTTACACTATTAAGCCGGCTTTTCCTTCTACTCCGGCGATCACTCAGTCTCTTTCTCACTCGCGTCTGAACATCACACTTCAGGCATCTCTTTCTCCAGTCTCTACACCCACTTCAAATCCTGACCATCACGTGGGGAATTTCCCCTCTTAACAACCGGTCTAAGGCTGGGTGTTAAAGACGAATGCCTCCTTGTCCGTATGTGTTCAGTTCAGACATCTTTCACTCTCAGACTCTCATCACAGATGATCACCCACTGTAGTTTGACTCACCTTATTAGGTTCGGCATTCTATTCCAGTACCCTGGTTGTGGCCATTCAACCGGACCCGCAAACAGAATCCTGGGTTTCGGCACCAAATTGTTGTAGGTAAAAAGATACCTCTGAGACTGTTAGTGAGTCAAAGTGCAGTGGCTTTATTACAAAAGCTTTTGGGAGAGATCTGGCACCTAACAGCGGTCGGTCTACCAGATTTCTCTCCGAATACAAGCAAGTGTGGATATTTATACATTATGGTTCCCAGCCTCAATCACGACGCAGTCCCCGGTTCCTATCACGACCCGCAATTCCTGGCTTCTGTCACAACTCGCAGTTCCTGGCTTCAGTCATGACTCGCAGTTCCCGGCGGCTTCAGCAGCTGCTTCATTGAAGTAACTTTTGCGGTCGGCTGTCCCAGCAGGAGTCCTCCTGTCAAACAACCGTTATCGCGCTCTACCATCTGCAGCTGGTTAACTTATGTTTAGCTAGTACAAACTGGTAAGATTTGCAATGTCTGCAAAATAACATTCACGTTTAACTATCTGTCTTTATGGAAATGAAAGTTAAAGAATGAAAGACATGAACAAGTAAGGAAAACATGAATAAATAGTTTATATTGATGCCAGGAGCAGTATAGGCCCGAGGAGATCAGCATGAGGAAGGGTTATGTTTGTGATATATTCTAGGTACAAAATTCATTAACCATTTCCCTTCAGATACAAAATAACTAATTATTCTAGCCTTGCCTTGCACTTCTAAGCATACATCATCTTTTTGTCTCTGGTAGGCCTGCCCTGCTTCTTTTTACCTGCTTACCATTTCTTGTCCCTGCCCCTCAACTTATTGTATTTACCTGATTCTCACTTGAAAAATTTGCCTGAAATTCATCATGCACCTTTTTTATTGTTTCATTATATTCTCTATCTTCCTCTTCATCCAAAGACCACTGGTTTTAGTTCATGCTACCTTTCAAACTTACAGGAATGTGTCTAGCCTGTACTTGGAATATAGAAGGTTAGAACAGAGAGCATATTCTCTGGAAACAGGAATATGAATAAATATTCATATTTATGAATGGTGATTTAATTTAAGATTTTATCAGGAATTGGTTAGGTAGATTTTAAAGAAACATTTTCTTCTGGTGGGTGAGTGTGCGCAGGATGTGGGAACCTGGGCATAAAATTAGAACCAAGCCATTCCAAGTTAGAAAACACACTTCTTTGCACAAAGGATGGTGGAAATGTGGAATGCTGTCCCTCAAAATGGAATAGATGCCAGTTCAACCAATAATTGTAAATTTGAGATTGATAGATTTTTGTTAACCAAGGATGTTAAAGGATATTGATCCAAGGTGGCTTGATGGAATTAAAATACAAATCAGCTTTGATCTCATTGAATGGCAGAACATGCTCAAAGAAGCTGAAAGACCTATTCATGTGGAGCATCACTATCAATTGGACTAATTATTTATTATCCCTATGCTGTACCTCCTTTAACGTAACCAATCTGCTATCCACGTTAACAGATTGTGTCCAATGTCATGCACTTTCATAAATAACATTCATAGATATAATCCCTTATCTATTACGTTAGTGACCACAGTTGATTTAATTAGGTGAATTTAGACATTATTTGCCCTTGCAAATCCGTTTTCTTTTTGATAATTCATATTTGTTTAAATGTTCATTCACTTCTTAATGACAGATTCCAATCCCACAACATATTAACAGGGTAATGTCACATAAAAATATATTGACTTTCTTATGATTTCAATATGCTGAACTTCTCTATTTGCTCTTTGACTCGAACATTTTCTTTTGGAGTATCATTGTTATGAATATCTGAAGGGCCTTGTTCTGGAACCAGCTTGTCCTTTGACAATTGCTTCCTTTCCTTTTTACTCTGAAAGAAAGAAAGACTTGCATTTATATAGTGAATTTCATGACCTCAGCATGTCCCAGAGCACTGCAGTCAATTAAATCTTTGAAGTTTAGTCTTTGTTTTATTGTCAGAAACACTGCAGCCAGTTAGTGCAAAGCAAAGTTCCACAAATGGCAATGAGATAATGATCAGATAATCTGTGTTTTTTAAATGATGTTGGTTGAGAGGTAAATATTGACCAGGATATCAGTGAGAACAGAGGTCAAAATATCCCCCAACCCCGAGAACTCTTATTAAAATTTTCTCAATGGTTACTTTTTGACATTGGTGGCTACATTTGGTTTTCAGGGCTCCTTTATTCCTTTATTAGGTGATGCAGTCACATAGTAACATTACCTTCTGTATTTGTATTGAATTCATTTTAGGATTTTCTCCTTTAGATAAAATAGCACAAATACCAAGGACTGCGTGATAAATAGAGTGTGTGTATAAATATTTGTAACTTGGGATCAATAATATTTTCTTAGTTTATATATCTCCCATTCTCCATGCTGAAAATTCTAATTATTTAGCACAAAATAACTTATTTAGAACGAGTCTTGCATCTGAAATTCCTCTTAAATTAATTGCAAGCAATTTGTACTTTCCAGCATTCTTGGTTTTGTCTGCCAATTTCAAGTATCTTTACCCTCAATACTTGAGTGAGGATACTGATTTCCAAAGGTCCATTGCACAATAGGGGGAATGCACACAAATTAATTCTGCAGTACCAAACTACCATCAGATAAGGAATGGTTTAATTTACATATACTTAAATTTCAGTGTTTTTCCCAAGCTAATCCACTTCCTTGCATGGTCACCAATGCTTTAATGAGACATAGATTGGAACCCCTTGGTACAAAAGCACCCTAGTTACATTAAAGACGCCTACCACTTTAAAAGGGACTTAACTCACTAACTGCCGGTACTTCGAGAGCTATCAAATTATCCCCACCCATGTCTATCCTTTCCCCAGGGCCCTGCAAAATTGTTTCCCTTTGAATACTTATCCAATTCTTCACACCTTGCTGCAAACTATTCTTCATAATAAACAAAGAACAATACAGCACAGGAACAGGCCCTTCGGCCCTCCAAGCCCGGGCCACTCCCTGGTCCAAACTAGACCATTCTTTTGTATCCCTCCATTCCCACTCCGTTCATGTGGCTATCTAGTTAAGTCTTAAACTTTCCCTTGTTGATTTATTAAAGTCAACTCCTGGCACAGCCAAAGCCTGAATGAAGGTAAGTTTTACAATCAATTTCATTAAAATACAAAAATAGAGTGGGAAGAAAAACTTCAGGTGAAAATTCACTGGCAATGTTGCAACCAGCAGCACCACTATCAATTCCCCAGTTAAACAAATTTATCACTTGAGCCAATGCTCTCCACTTGATGCAGTAAATCTTCTGAACACTTCTATTTCTGAATGTAGCCACGCTGCGTAGATGGTCAAAAGCAATGGTCCTCTTGAGAATGTCTCTACAGACCAAGGTATCAGCATCTCAATTTAAGAATCAGACAGTAGAATTCATTCAGGTTGAGGACTTACTGTTTCTCCATCTCCTCTGGCTGTGGCTGCCTCTCCTGTTGCTGCTTCTCCCCCATCAGCATTCCCGACAGGGTTTTGTCTGTTGCCTGAACCTAGGTCCGGGTCCCAACTCTGGTATCAGGACCTTGAATGAGCATTATTGGGTGAGGCATTCCGCTGCATGTTGTTGTCCAGCTCACCCTAATCCTTGTCCAAGTTCGAGTTGTTGGTGGAGACTTCTAGTTGGAGGAGCCTGAGTTAAATGTGAGTCTTTGGCTGTGTGCACATTCCCCATTGAGGCAAGTCTGGAACATCCCTGAGGGGGCTGTGTGGAGGAAAGGCTATTCTAGCTCTGGTTAAAGTTGAAAATGCTAAAATATCCATGACCATTAATTCCCCCCTCTCCAAATACTCCAATCCAGAGTCCACTGTCTCGCACTGAACTGCAAGGAGTGGATTCATTCCATCTGCCCTCAACTTTGCAAACACCCTTCCTAATTTATCTAGGTTATCTAAGCTTCAGAACAGCCTCTTCTTGAAGTGGTTAGTGATGCCGGCAGCGGAACCAGCAAAAATAAGTGCTCCAGCTCATCTAGTCACAGATTCTCTTTCTCCCACCCTTGCTGCTCCTCCAGTCATAGACTCTGTCTTTTCAGCAGCAAGAGCAGGAGAAAGAGAACTTGTGATTTGAGTATCTGGGGCATTGTGTATGTAAGAGATGAAATCTGTAATTGGAGGAGCAGCTTCTCACAGATTCTCTCTCTCACATGAATGACTTTTCCCTCATTTGTCATTCAAATTCAAAAGGGTGATAGAGAGGAAACAGGGAACTATAGACCAATGAACCTAACGCCATTACTGGAGAAGGTGCTAGAGTCCATTATCGAGGATTTCATAACTCAGCATTTGGAAAGCAGTGGTGTAATCAAACAAAGTCAATATGGATTTACAAAGGGGAAGTCATGCTTGACGAATATATTGGAATTCTTTCAGGATGTAACTAGTAGAGTTGGCCGAGGAGAACCAGTGGATGTGGTTTATTTAGATTTTCAGAAAGCTTGCAACAAGATCTCACACAACATACTACTATGTAAAGTTAAAGTACATGGGATGACAGGTAATGTCTTGAGATAATAGGTTGGTTAGCAGATAGGAAGCAAAGAGTTGGCATAAATGGGTATTTTTCTGATTGGCAGGCAGTGACTAGTGGGGAACCAGAGGGATCTGTGCTAGGACCCCAACAGTTCACATAAATAAATGATTTGGAAGAGAACTAAATGTATTACCTTCAAATTTGCAGATGATGCAAAGTTGCATGGGAGGGTGTTGTGAGGAGGATGCAAAGATGCTTCATTGTGATTTGGACAGGCTGAGTGCATGGGCATATGCATTACAGATGTCATATAATGTGAATAAATATGAGGTTATCCACTTTGGTAGCAAAATAGGAAGACATTATTACATAAATGGTGTAAATTGAGAGAGATGGAAACTCAGCAAGACCTTGGTGTCTCCATGCATCAGTCGCTGAAAGTAAAGCTACAGCAGACAGTAAAGAAGGCAAATGGTATGTTGGCCTTCATAGTGAGAGGATTTGATTATAGGAATAGGGATATTTTACTGCAATTGTATAGGGTGTTGGTGAGGCTACGCTTGAAGTATTGTGTGCAGTTTTGATGTCCTTCTGAGGAAGGATGTCCTTGCTATAGAGGGAGTACAGCAAAGGTTTACGAGGCTGATTCCTAGGATGACAGGTCTGTCATATGAGGTGAGACTAGTCGGTTAGGATTATATTCACTGGAGTTTAGAAGTGTGAGAGGGGATCTCATAGAAACTTATAAAATTCTCACAGGGTAGATTCAGAAAGAAAGTTCCCGATGGTGGGGGAGTCTCGAACTAGGGGTCATAGTTTGAGGATAAGGGGTAAACCTTTTAGAACTGAAGTAAGGAAAAATGACTTCAAGAGAGTGCTGAATGTGTGGAATTCACTACCACAGAAAGTAGTTGAGGCCAAAACATTGTCTGATTTCAGTAAGAAATTAGATATAGTTCTTGGGGCTAAAGGGATCAAGGGATATGGAGGAAAGGGGGGATCAGGATATTGAATTCGATGATCACCTATGATCATGATGAATGGTAGAGCAGGCTTAAAGCACCGAATGACCTACTCCTGCTTCTAGTTTCTTTGATTTTCATGGGCTTTTTGAGGACTTTCAAAGACGAATTCACTTGTGGCCCCTGGATATTTTGAACCCTGAGGGAGATAGTGATGTTTATGCAGGAATCACTTTATAATGCTTGTAAGAGCCTTTGTTGTATTTTTAGTCAGTGATTTCAGCATATAAATAAACTATGTGCTGATCAATATATAGTGCAATGGATAAGAGATCAATGAGTGGAAAAGTTATGAAAGGTGTACGTTGGTTGCTGAATGTCATGCTACAAGACGATAAAGATGAACATGATGTAAATGCCGAGATGAAATTCAAAGTCAGTGTTCATGGTTTGGATATTAACACTTTCGTAAAATTCTTAACTCTTCCCTAAATGCCATTATATTTGAGATATGACCAATAAATCTCCCGACTCTACAACTGGTTGCTGTGATTGAGGGCATTTTCTGAGCCTTCCTTTATTGCTGGAGTCTCTTGCTGCTGTTTTGAATGGCTTCCCACTTAGCTTGTGCCTCCTCCTCCTTGAGATGGTTCAGACTTTGTGGATCCTATGCATCAAAAGAGAATTCAAAACTTGCCCTCAACGTAATGCCATTAAGCTCACTTGGATGATCTCAGATCAGTTGGCGCCTCCAAAATATGAATGTTTTGGTTTTCATAGAATCCCTACAGTGCAGAAGAGGCCATTTGCCCCATTGAGTCTGCACCACTCTCTGACAGAGTATCTTAGCCAGGCTCACTTTCCCCACACTTTCCCTGCAACCACACACATTTACCATCCATCTAACCTACATATCTTGGGACACTAAGGGGCAATTTAGCATGGCCAATCCAACTAACTTGCACATCTTTGGATTGTGGGAGGAAACAGGGGCACTCGGAGAAAACACACGGATGCACAGAGAGAATGTGCAAACTCCACACAGTCACCCAAGGTCGGAATTGAACCTGGGTTCCTGAAGCTGTGAAGTAGGAAATCGACATGTGAACCAGAGAGGTAAGTTTAAGTGACCATGCACTGCCCTCTTCCTGTGCTCGCATTCAAGTAAAAGTCCTGCCCAGCCTTGCCCCTAAGTTTCGTATAATTGGCAAATTAAAAAATGTTACTCTGTGTTCCAAGATCCATGTCATTTATTCATAGTGGTCCTAGCAATGATCTGTGGCAACACCTCTGTCTACTGTTCTCTATTCTGAAAAACAACCATTTTACTAGTCTCGCTGTTTTCTGTCTTTAAGTTAATTTTTTATTCAAGCTGACATTGACTTTCCTATTCCATGAACCTCACTTTTGTTAACCAGTTTTTTAACTGGTACGTGACTTTCAACATAAAGGCAGGCAGACTTACTATAACATTTAAATGGGCATCTTGTCTTCCATGATTCCTTGTCCTGCCTCTATTTAAAAATAGAAGTGGGTGTGTTCTAAGACGGTTGGGTTCCTGTTTCAAATTCTTCCCATCTTAAGTATTCACTTGACCCCAACTCGCTGTTCTTGGTCTTAAGATTGAATTCACTTTCTCTATGTCTTCTGGATAAAACCACGTCATAATTTTAAAGACCTCTATTAGGTAACCTCTTATTTAGAGAAAGGATTCTAGTTTGTTCAGTTTTTTTCTGTTTTCAGTTCTGGTATCAGCCTTGTAAACAAATGAAGCACCTTCTCTAGAGCACCTATATCCTTGTCATACATATATTTTTAAATTCATTCATTTGGTGCGGGCATCATTGGCTGAGCCAACAATTATTGCCCATCCCTAATTGCCTTTGAACTGAGTGGCTTGCGAGGCCATTAGAGGGGACATTTAAGAGTCAGCCACATTTGGAGTCATGTATAACCAGACCAGGTCAGGATGGCAGATTTTCTCCAATAAAGGGCATTAATGAACCAGGTTTCAGTGAATTAGGTTTTTATGACCATTGACAATGCTTTCATGGTCATCATTAGGCTTTTAATTCCATCTTTTATCGGATTCAAATTTCATCATGTGCCTTTGTGGGATTTGAACCCGGGTCCCCGGATCATTACCCTGGTCTCTGGATTACTAGCCTGGTGGCTATGCCACAACCTATTCCTAAATATATAATTGTATAAACAAATTCTAGACAAAACTTCCAACTGTCTCGGCAAAGCAGCCAGCATAATTAAGGACCTCGCGCATCCCGGACATTCTCTCTTCTACCTTCTTCCTTCGGGAAAAAGATATAAAAGTCTGAGGTCACATATCAACCAACTCAAGAACAGCTTCTTCCCTGCCGCTGTCAGACTTTTGAATGGATTTACCTTGCATTAAATTGATTTTTCTCCACACCCTAGCAATGACTGTAACATTACATTCTGCAGTCTCTCGTTTTCTTCTCTATCAACGGCACGGTAGCACAGTGGTTAGCACTGCTGCTTCACAGCACCAGAGACCTGGGTTCAATTCCTGGCTTGGGTCACTGTCTGTGTGGAGTTTGCACATTCTCCTCGTGTCTGCGTGGGTTTCCTCCGGGTGCTCCGGTTTCCTCCCACAATCCAAAGATGTGCGGGTTAGGTTGATTGGCCATGCTAAAATTGCCCCTTAGTGTCCTGAGATGCGTAGGTTAGAGGGATTAGTGGGTAAAATATGTAGGGATATGGGGGTAGGGCCTGGATGGGATTGTGGTCGGTGCAGACTCGATGGGCCGAATGGCCTCTTTCTGTACTGTAGGGTTTCTATGATTGGTACATTTTGTCTTTATAGCGCGCAAGAAACAATACTTTTCACTATGTTAATACATGTGACAATAATAAATCAAATTAAATAAATCAAATCAAATCAATTTTGTTTTGCATCAGATGGTGAAAGAAACAAGTGGAATAAACTACTTGACGTCGCTCATTTCAAACTACCTCTCACAGATGCACCTGTCCATAACAGTATTGGTAGGCATGAAACCAAGTCCTGTCTTCACAGAGGGCATGATTTTCCAGTCTGCCCACCACCCAGCTGTGCTGCCAAGAGTCAGTGGACTCTTCGCTGGGCCACCACATCCTGCCATAACAGGGCCCTAGCCTAAAGTTATTGTTCACCGTGTTGTGTGACATTGCTACCGTGTTAAATGGGATAGATTCAGAATATATTTAGCAGCATCAACGAGGTGTATAGACTGTCAGCAGCAGCAGAATTGTATTTGATCACAATCTGTAACCTTCAGTTATTATCTCTTGTTTAATTTACAATTATTCAAAAATGGAAGAAATTAAGTTATGTACTCAGTTAAATGATGTCTGCTGGTGGAAAATGACAGCCAAAATTTAATCCAAATAAAATACATTTAATTCAGATTTTGAAGTACATTTGCCAATAACTTTCTCATTGAGAAGTAATTCTATTTTAATCATAGCTGTGTAGATTGACTTATGGAAAATAACCCCAAAACTCAGCTTTCAAAGTAATGAAAATTAAGATATGAAATGTAAGAAATTACACTTTACACAGCAAATATGGATATTCTCAAGTGCTTAAAAATGTAGTGAGTATGTAACAGTGAATGTTCATTTTAATCAATTTATTTAAACCCATAGTATAATATGCATTATGTAAACATATTATTGAAAGAAAATGTAGAGATGAAATTTAAAAATCAGCTATTTGATTCATAAAATGAGCATATATTGTTTCAGAACATTTCTGCTAATACTAAGCAACATAGTATCAAAGGACGTTTATGTCCAGTTCAATATTAAATTTTTAACAGCGAAAATGCTGGAAAATCTCAGCAGGTCTGACAGCATCTGGAGAGAGAACAGAGCTAAGGTTATAAGTCTGGATGACTCCTTGCCAGAGCTGAAGACAACTGAAAATAGGATGAGATTTATACTGTTGTGGGGCAGGAATCGTGGCTGTGGGGACTTGAGAAAGGGCCAGTAATAGGTGGAGATGGGAGAGACTGACACAGCTGTCATGGCAAAAAAACAAAGGAAATGTGAATGGTGGTGATCGTGGCTAAGAAGGATGCTGAGACTGGCACATTAAGAGATAAGAATTTGTTAATGGCAGAACAAAGATAAGCACTGTGTCAAATGACAACCTGAAACAGGTAACAGGTGGCCGAGGTGAGAGGAGGGGAGACAGAAGTAAGGGAAAAAAGATGGAAAGTGGGATTTTTAAAATGGGGGAAAATTGAAAAGTGAATCAGTGGAAGAAATGAAAAATGTTTTTAAAAATAAAAATTAATGGAAATGGGCTGAAAGTGGAGGAGAGAGTTCATTATTTGAAGTTGTTGAACTCAGTGTTAAGTCAGGAAGCTTGTAAAGTGCCCAATTGGAAGATTGGGTGCTGTTTCCCCAGTTTGCATGGGCTTCACTGGAAATTTGCAAAAGGCCAAGGACGAACATGTGAAGTGAAAGCAGGATGGTGAGTTGAAATGGCAAACAACAGGAAGGTCTGGGTCATGCTTGTGGACAGACCAAAGGTGTTCTGCAAAGCAGTTGCTCAGTCTGCATTTAGTTTCTCCAATGTTGAGTAAACACATTGGGGGCAGCGAATGCAATAGACCGGATTCAAGGAGATGCATGTGAAGCACTGCTTCACCTGGAAAGAGTGTTTAGGCCCTTGGATGGTGAGCTAAGAGGAAGTAAAGGAGCAGATGGGTTACACCTTCTGTGATTGGTGCAGTGGGAAGAGGGTAGTGAGATGTTGGGGATGATGGAGGAGTGGACCAGGTATCCCAGAGATAACGGTCCCTGTGGATTGCTGAGGGGAGAGTGAGGGAAAGATGTGTTTGGTGGTGGCATCATGCTAGAGTTGATGGAAAAGGCAGAGGATGATCCTTTGAATGTGGAGGTTGGTGGGATGAAAAGTGAGGACAAGGGCATAATCCTGGTTCTGGGAGGGAGGGGAAGGGATGAGAGAAGAGGTACAGGAAATGGGTTGGACACAATTAAGAGCCCTGTCAACCACCAGGAAGAAGGAAGACATATGAGCAGCGCCATTTTGGATTCCACTGTAATCTGTCTTCCTCTACTGCCCTGCAATTGAACAACCCCAGGCCGGACCTTTCTAGTCTCCACTTAGCTGCTGTCTTGTGCTGCATAGTTTTATGTTCACCCTGTCATTCAGCCTGGCAGTTAGGTGGGAAATCATTTAGGGCATGAAAATCAAATGCTGCATTAAAATTATAAATCCAGTTGATATGTCATCCAGAATTTCAGTCTGTTTTTTTGGAGAGTGCACGTTACATACAAAATTCTTCAGTTAATTCTAGCCTATATCATGCAAATGGAGCTAATCATAAATTATGTTTT
Organism: Mustelus asterias; assembly: GCF_964213995.1. Classification (NCBI taxonomy): domain Eukaryota; kingdom Metazoa; phylum Chordata; class Chondrichthyes; order Carcharhiniformes; family Triakidae; genus Mustelus; species Mustelus asterias. The sequence goes on from NC_135802.1 coordinate 107,578,743, forward strand.
TGATAATACCCACTAATCAAAAACAAGTTTGCTTATGAATCCTGTACACAGTCTTTGTAGAGTCACAGCTTTTGTCCCAAGACTGTCACTACGTTCTTCATCTGTCTGATCAACAATTTTAACTCTAGAGACAAAAGACAGTTTTAACAGTAGAAAGGCTAGACCTTTCTACTCTCTACTTAGATGCTGCCACGTGCTGCATACTTTCATGTCCACTCTGTCATTCAGCCTTGTTGTGGGATGGGAAATCTATAGAAAAAAGATTTGGGGCATGAAAATCAAATGCTGCAGTTTCCAGGTTCAATTTGTGGTGTGCCTAGGCTGGTTCCGATCAAATGGGAAAGACACAAAATTGGTCCACTCACCTCAGCTGTATGATTGTGGCTCAAGTTTCAAGGGCTTCAGGATTATCTCCTGGCAAGTTGTGCCCACAGCGGGTAGCACGTTTGTTGATTGTGGTTCAGCCAACCTGTTTCTTAAAGGTAGACTGCCTCTTAAATGGTACAATGGAAATTCTTGGAAAATGAACACTAGGGCACACAGAGAGATCCAGACTGATGAATTGGTTTTGGAGGCACTGGAGATGCAGGTGGGTAAGTGAAGACATGTCATAATTTCACAGGAAGGGAGAAGCCTTGGAAGGTGACATTTAAGTACCACCCTTGGAAGGCAGTGGAAACAGTGGCCAGAAGGTCAACTCTTAGAGTTTAAACCCAAGGACCTGGTGGAAGTAGTGTATCGAGGTCTAATTACCTCAAGAGAGTAATCAATGTCTGTGGATGCATCTTCATGATGTTTCCTATCCACCACAACACCAGTTTTTATGCCACTCACTGCACAACAACCCCCTAATTTACCAAGCAACACTGGGAGAAACACAGAAGGTTGCAAGGACACGGAATGCACCCTGGGTCGGGTCTTCAGTGTCCATCACCATGAGTAATTTGGTACCATTGTTAACTCAGTTGGCTGTATCAAGAAGTTGCATTCACGAACTGACTGTGTCCTGAAGGACATATCTGCAGGCTGGACTTGCAGCAGTTGGTGAGAGAACGAACAAGAGGCAAAAACCCACTTGACCATGCTTTTTTCAATTGACCTGTCGCAGATGCATCTGCCCATGACGGTTTTGGCAGGAGTAAACACTGCACAATTCCTTTGGAGACAAAGTTCTGTCTTCAGAGGATACTGTCAATGGTGCTGTATGGCACCATCACCGTGTCAAATGAGGTAGATTCGGAACAGATCTAACAACCCAAACTGGGCATCTGTGAGGTGATGTGGGCCATCAGCAGCAGCAGAATTGTATTCAAACATAAGCTGTGACCTCATGACCTACTATATTCCTCTACCACTACCAGCAAGCAAATGCTGCACATCAGGGGACGAATCTTGGTTAAATGAGGAGTGCAGGTGGGCATGCCTGGGGCAGCAGCACCTAGCATAACTAAAAATTAGGTTCCAACCTGATGAAGCTACAGCACAGGACTACATGCATACTCAATAGGAGAAGCAGCATGCAATAGATTGAGTTAAGCAATCCTGCAACCAACAGACCAAATCAAAGCTCTATTCCATCAGTCTACTTTCAATCTCAGCAAAGTGATGATTGACCGTGCTACCCAGCAGCACTTGCATAGCAATAACCTGCTGACCAGTACTTAGTTTGGGTTCTGCCAGTGCTACTCAGCTCCAAACCTGACTATAGCCTTGGTCCTAGAATGGACAAAAGAGCTGAATGCCAGAATTGAAGTGAGATTGACTGTCCTTAACATCAAGGCAAAATTTGACCAAGTATGGTGACATCAAGGAGCCCTAGCAAAGTTGACGTTAATGGGAATTTTAGAGGGAAAACGCATCACTGGTTGAAATCATGCATCGCGTAAAGGAAGATGGTAATGGTTTTTGGAGAATAATCATCTGAGCTTCAACTTCGCAACAGGAGTTCCTCAGACCATTCGTGACTCCTCAGATAATGAAGCAATCCCTGCCTGCATACAGCAAAACCTGGGCAACATTCAGCTTCGGGATGATATGTAACAATTAACATTCTCCAGGAATGCCCATCTCTCCAAAAGAAATACTAACCATCTCCTCATGACACTCAATGGCATTACTATTGCCAAATCCTCCTCCTCCAACATTCTGGAGGTTGCCATGAACAAGAGGCTGAGGGGTGACCTGATAGAGGTGTATAAAATTATGAAAGGCATAGATAGGGTGAACGGTGGGAAGCTTTTTCCCAGGTCGGTGATGACGTTCACGAGGGGTCATAGGTTCAAGGTGAGGGGGGGGGGGGGAGGTTTAACACTGATATCAGAAGGATGTATTTTACACAGAGGGTAGTGGGGGCCTGGAATGCGCTGCCGGGCAAGGTGGTGGAGGCAGACACACTGGGAACGTTTAAGACTTATCTAGATAGCCATATGAATGGAGTGGGAATGGAGGGATACAAAAGAATGGTCTAGTTTGGACCAGGGAGCACGCAGGCTTGGAGGGCCGAAGGGCCTGTTCCTGTGCTGTATTGTTCTTTGTAAGAGCCTGAACTGGGCCAGCCACATAAATATTGTAGCTAAAAGAGGTCAGCGATTCGGTAGTGAGTAACTTGCCTCCTGACTGCTCAAAGCCTTTCCACCAGATTAAAATTTTAAGTTTATTTATTCGTGTCACAAGTTATAGTGTTACATTAACACTGCAATGAAATTACTGTGAAAATCCCCTCGTTGCCACACTCTGGCGCCTGTTTGGAGACACTGAGGGAAAATTTAGCATGGCCAATGCACCGAGCCAGCATGTCTTTCGGACTGTGGGAGGACCGGAGCACCCGGAGAAAACCCACGCAGACACGGGGAAAACGTGCGGACTCTGCACAGATGGTGACCCAAGCCGGGAATCGAATCTGGGTCCCTGGCGCTGAGAGACAGCAGCGCTAACCACTGTGCCACCGTACTATCTACAAGGCACAAATCATGAGTGTGATAGAATACTCTTCTCTTGGCTGGATGTGTGTGGCTGCAACAACGTTCAACAAACTTAGCATCATCTAGGGTAAAGCATCCACAAACACCCATCATCTTAAATATTCACACTATCAACCACTGGTGCATTGTGACAGCAATGTTTACCACCTATAAGATACACTGCAACAACTCGGCATCTGCAACAGCACCTTTCAAATCAGTGACCTCTACCACCTGTTAGGCACATCACCAATGCATAGTGCAGTACAACCACTGTTACTCTGCCCTCTCTCTTGAAAGAGAGCAGAGCCAGCAGGGAACAAGAATGCCTGCAGCTCTGAGTTGAACAATAGAGGCATTTCTGCACCATGGGGCCAGCTGTGAAGAGGTCACAGCATCATATGTTGCTCAGAATGGTGAAGATGGCAACATCGTCCTACCTTTTTATGCCTCCCTCATCCTGTAATCTGGTATGAGTGTGACACAGATACAACTATGAATCTCTTACTTCCAACCCCAAACATCTTTTCTCTCGTATACTTTTCTTTAGCGTTCCTCCCTTCAGGCACTCAAAAATTGTGCCTGGTCAGTCACAGCAGGCTCATGAGAAGGAAAGAGGGGGGAAAGGCCAAGCAGTGATGAGGCTCTTATCACCTACTGTGACACTTAGAGTTTAGACACTTGCATAGCACTGATCTTGAAGTAAGGATCAGCACATTGTATCACTTTGTATCGTCTGACACAACTGGGTTGCAAGCAGGCCTGGAATAAAATATGGTTCGTATTCGTGCTGCAATGGACTCTTGAGGATCTCAATGGTAAAGCGTTGAATAGGTAGGCACATCGAGATCCAGCTGTGTTGACTGTTCTGCTAGGTAGCCTCCTGTCACCCTCAAGGAGTCTGGCTCCAACTTGCTGAGGAGCATGGGGCAGAGCTTGCAAAGCCTACTCCATTTCTCTGCTGTGCGACAAATGTAGAGTCATTGCAACTGCTGCCTCCATACTTATTGCGGTCTTTGTGTAGACAGGTCACCTAATCCTCTGCCACCCCTGTGAGAATGCAGGAACACTTACTTTAAGACACTTTCCAGTTGTCCTTAAGTTTACTCAGGGTACCTGACATTTTAAGTCATACTATTGCAGACTCCTCTTTCTGCCCTCCACATGTTCCAGTTGATTCCAAAAGCTGGAACTAGTTTACTAACCTCGATAAAGTTTCCATCATGCCCCTTCCCCACCTGTACCAAGGCCCGTTGGCACCCTGAGCCCTAAATGGTCTTTAAAAGCTTTGTTCTTGTTTTCAAATTCCTTATGACCTCAATCTATCTTGTCTCCTGCTGCATGTGCTCCACACAACCTATGCTTTTGTGGCATTGGATTATTCATTGTTTGCCATTTCCTTTCCACCTACCAGCTACTCCTAGTCCAACTTTCTCTACCTTTCCAACACTACTTGCTTTTAAATGCCTACCAAAACCTTTCCTGGATTAATCTGGAGTATTTAGTTACAGGTGGTGACATTTTAATTTGAACTTCTTGGCAGTTTTTATTAAACAGAAATTAAATTTAAAATGTTACCTCGAGTTATGTTTAATTTTAAAATGCTATAACTTCACTATTGTTGTGACAAATTTTGTGAAAAGAAATAAGTTAATCAGCTGAGATACATTGACTAGCTGTGAAATTACATTTCTTTTGTTTTCTTTAGATTTTTCAGATATAGATTGGGTATTACATCAAGGTTGTCATATGTAAGTTTTAAGTAGAATTCTATTTCTGCATTAGACTGCAACAGTACTCTTTTAAAACCTCTGAATTATAATAATTTCTAGAAAGTGTAATTTCTATTACCTCTATTATGCATCTTGTTAGAGGCAGACATTTTTACATCTTTAGCCTTTAAAGCATATTGACGTTATTGAATTTTGTCTTGGATTTGAGATTATTAATCTATCCTGATCAGATGATATGGACAGACGTTGAAATCAGTCACTGGGCATCCAATTTTCTCTCAGCTGTGGGTTCATCGCTGGGTCAGCATCCTTCCTGTGTAAAGGGGGCATACTGGTTTAGCAGGTATAAAGAAATACTTTGTGTACAGGTGAGAGTCCCTGGCTTTCAGACCTCAGTAATTAGTGGGTGAGCATCCACAGATGATTCAGCCAATAAAGGTGTTTAATGATGGTAAGAACAGTTAGAAGTGATGATTAATTGGCCTGGGCACTATGGGCTTGCTATTGTATATGCTGTGGAACATACTGGCCATCAGCTGGTAGGCATGCAGTCTTGTAAAGGGCTTTCTGTGCTGACATTGGTCATATATCATTGCAGCTATGCCCTTTGATTACTGGGAGGGCTTGCAGAGTGATTAATAGCCAGGATCAATGTTTCTGCCCAGCACATGACATTTGGTCACAAAGCGACCATATACTTATTCCCCTTTGGCATGGCGCTTAGGAGAAATGAAGGATGAGACCTGCCAATTTATAGCCAAAGAGCTTCCAGTTTATAAAATGAGTTCAGTTTGACTGTAAGAAATTATTCCCCATTGAAATAATTAGTGCAGTATTAAACACAATTACAACTAAAACTATAGGATCACTTCTGCTGAATCTGAGCCAGTTGACAGATGGTGTTGGATTGATATTTAGCTGCTGATAAAGCCTAGGGTTTTTATTTTGCTGAATGAGTAGTAAACAAAGCTTAGCACGAGCGAAATACAGTATAATGAAGTACATAGCAACAGGATTTCTATTTCCTTCACAAACTGAGAGAAAAATTGTAAACATAGACTGTTCTGGGTTGTGGTAAATATTTTTGTTCACGGTGATGCAATTTAGTTTTTTAAATTATGTAAAGTTGTTTAAATTGTGCAGCTTATTTTCAAATTTAACAAAAATAACTCCAATGGAGATGTTCAAATTTAATGGGTTCTACTAAGGTAAATAGGGAAAACATTTCATTGCTTTGAGTTAATCAGAGTATAATTTTAAAATCATGATCAAGAAAATTTGGAAAGATTTTTTGAGGTTTTATTAAGACGTCAAGTCCATTACCAGCAACTGAGGAAACAAATATCATAATAGAATTTAAAGTAAGGGTTCACTTTTTTTGGGAGGGTAAAGATGGTTCTTTCAGCCAACTAGTGCAGATTATGTGAACTGAAAGGCCTCTTTCGTGTTGTAAAATTGAAAGGCTTCATTCCTAACCTTTTTCTGAACCAATAAATTCAGTTGGAAAGTTTGACTTGCATTACCAAAGATGGATGAATGAACCAAATGCAACAAGTTAACTTGTCAACATTTGTATAATTTGCAATAATTTTGTGCTTTCCAGCAAATAGAAATGTTTTTAAAAAATTGTATTCCCCAAATGTCTTAGTATACCATTTCCTTAGTGAATTTGTTTCCGTATTTGCAACATATAATCTTTCCTAACATCTTAATTGTAGCAATATTGTTTAACTTTAAGGGCATTGAAATCTTTCCACTCTAACCCAGAACACTGAAACCATTTTAACACATTCACTGGAGCCCTGATTGAACCTGAAGCTTAGCAGAAATCGGAAATAGAACCAAGAGTCGCCTTGAATCTGTATAACCCACCAACACATTATGATTTATTTATTTACTGAGCTATCAGGAAGTCACCAATGAGCAACTGATAGTTTCAGATAGCAGTTTGATCTGCTGATAGGTTATATTCTATTATATGCTCTCATCACGTAGGCATTTGACTTATAGAAGTCTTTTATTCATGCAGACAGTCTTGGTCTGGAATCTATATGATTATTTTTACTCTGATCCAAGCTTCACACAAATTGTTAAAAATGTTCATCTCTGGGATCTTCGAGACCCTGAAATCACTAATATAGAATCATTTTAATTCTGAGGCTTGAATTTTATTAGTGGCACATATGTACCAATGCAAATACATTTACTATTTATTAAAAATTTAATCATGTTCAAACAAAATGTCACTTGTGTCTGCTTCTTTTGCAGCTTTATGGCAATCCATTAGAATTTTGGGCGGGTATCACTTGAAATGATTTACATGGCACAACACAACGCAAAGGCTATCTCAATGCACCAAAATATTGCAACAGCATTTTCTGCTGACATGCATTTTCTGCTGACACAAGCTAAACCTGTTGTAGCCAATAATGTAGTTATTTTTGCTGGCTTGAAATTTTGATTGAAGTAGATGCCTACCAGCTGTCAAGCATGACATGACAGCCTCGTATCTTTAATGTAGACCCACTTATGACTGCAGCAAGCAACTGCATTATAGGCTAGTATTCTGTATGAACCCTTAGCTTCTATGTATGCATGACTAAAAGGTGACACTGGTTTTGAGCTACAATGGTAGCAAACAGCAGTGTACTTGTATTTTTAAAATAAAATACTATCACAGACCTGACATGTAATTCGTATCCACACACAAATTCAGTTGTGCAGATTTAAAGTTTTACCCAGGTTAAAACCTCATGGAATTGGCTTCCCTACCTAACTGATGTGACTAGAAGCACTATTCAAAGGAGTATTTGGCTCCAGACCCTCAAATCATTATGATCCATATGTTATTAAACCCAGTCAATTTCCACAGGGTATCGGAGTTAGGAGATTGTTTGTACCTGTTTTGTTTTGAATCTTACTCTCCCTGATTAAGAGCTCTACTTATCATTGCTGCCATTTTTGCTACTTTGCTTTGGATAGAGGAACAGCTGGAGGAAGAAGATCAACAGCCAGGGCACAACTGGTGATCCTGCCAGAACACTGTACAGTAAGGGAAGGGAAGGCTGCTGCTTGTAGCCTTATGAAGCCCACAGGGTCAAAACCAGTTTGTTTGATATCGCTGAAGAGCACTGCAGCAGAAGACTCCACTTCACCAGCCATGATATTGATCTATGCCACTTGTTACAGCAAAAGCTGTTGCCACCTTAATCACAGTTCAGCTTTTCCAGTGGCTTTCAAAGCCACTAAAGTCCATAATATTTTTATCGTGGGCTCCTTCCTTGGGCATCCTGCTCTTGTAGAGCCACATATTTCAAAAGCATACTGTTCCAAAAGCATACTGTACCAAAAGATTGGTCCTACTGTTCCTCGTGTTTATTAGCGGCTTACTGAGGAGGGAACAGCTGGTTGCCCTGATATTTGCAAAGAGACATGGGTGAGAGGGGTGCAGCGAGACAGCAAATTCAACGGCAAGATCTTATAACCTCAGTATTGCCTGGCTGGCAGTCTATCAAATTGACAGACTGGCTGGGTGCTGGATGGGAAAACTAGTGACAGGTGGCCACAGCGTGGAGGATCCTAGGGGTCTGTTTTTGGCATTTGGAGGGTGGGTACCAGAGATTAAGGCTTGGTGGGAAGGAGAAGATAAAGAGGGTGACTATCAGGGAGAAGGAGTGAAAGGTCAGGGCAGTCAGTTGGGAGGGAGCTAGATAGGGCTGGAGGTGGTGCAGGGAAGTTGCTGATCATGGGGGGGGGGGTGAGAGAGCCTGCAATCAGTGAAGGAAGGACTGAAGACATCCTTAAGGGTCTGGCTCACAAACTGTGCTGCTAAAGACACTTGCACTCTCGAGCCTGCAGCTTATCAATTTTCAAATTCTGAGAAACATGATTGGCAACTCTTTAAATTGCATTGTGGGAACCTGATTTAAAAGGCGAGACACTCAGATGGCATACAACATGGATTGGGGATATGTTCTCTATTTAATTTCTGCTCTTTTCCCATCTGCAACATACTTCTACCCATCATTGATTGGGTAGAGTGAAAAGTATTGAGGTCAGTGTCCTTTCTGCAAAGGAGAGTGGACTTGTCTCTTTCATTGCACATGCTGAGAGGGAGAAGAGGCAAAATTTAAAGGCTGACGTTGGATTTACAACATGGAAACAGGCCATTTCGGGCCCAACAGGTGAATGCTCACACAAGCTTCAGCACATCCTTCTATTTCTTTCTAACTCATTTGCTTATCTATCTTTCCCTTAAATACATCTATGCTATTCATCTCAACTAGGTAGTAAGATTCACAGTCTGACTACACTTGGTGTGAAATGGCTTTCCCCGAATTATTTACTTTATTTATTAGTGATTATCTTATATTTATGCCACTTTCCCATAGGTGGAAACATCAACCTGGATGCTGTGATACCTTGCACCAGTTTTTGAAGTACAGCATTTGGCAATCGTAGTTTTTTTAAAAAAGTACAAATTTATGTCATGCAAATTGAGTTTCTGCAGTCCTTTACACTAGATTGTGCTCATGTTCCACAAAACTGGCCAAGACCCTTTATCCTGAGATTGAATTAATCCCCATGGCAAATTTATGCTAATTGCACCTGTTTATAGGCCTTGAAGCAAGTTCTGCCTGTGCTGCTACTTTTAATGATTTATGAATCTGTACACCTATATTCCTTTTATTTTTCTACCCCGTTTTGATTCCTATTTTACAAACAGTTGGTAGCCTTCTGCTTCTTCTTCCTCTTACTTAGCAGTACCTCACTTTTTATATTGAAATTAATTTGCCATTTAGACATGTTCTAGGAGGTTGGGGAGATGTTGACTAGAAAACATGTCCCTATAATGTGAAGTAAGAGAGGAGTAGTAAGAGCATCTGCAGATCCTGAAAAGACTACATGAGAATGGAATGCTCTAAGTGAAGGGAGCAAGAAAGAGGTTGTGTGCTTGGAATAAGGATGAGAGATAATGACGGAAGTGATAGAGGCCAGGGATAGATGTTGGTGCAGGAGATGAAGGACTGCTGCCACATATTCTTGAGAAAGAGAAATCAAGAACTTTGATTATTTTTGTGAACCCTTGGGGTTACATTCCTAGAAATTGGAGTTGGAGGCTGGTCAGAGACTGTTTACTAGATTGATACCTGGAATATCATAGAAACCCTACAATGCAGGTGTAGGCCATTCAGCCCATCGAGTCTGCACTGACAACAATGCACCCAGGCCTTATCCCTGTAGTCCCATACATTTACCCCGCTAATCCCTATAACCTACGCATCCCAGGACACTAAGGGGCAATTGAGCATGGCCAATGCACTTAACCCGCACATCTTTGGACTGTGGGAGGAAACCGGAGCACCCGGAGGAAACCCACACAGATATGGGGAGAGCGTGCAAACTCCACACAGGCAGTGGCTCAAGCTGGGAATCGAACCCAGGTCCCTGGAGCTGTGAGGCAGCAGTGCTAACCACTGTGCCACTGAGCCAAATGAACAGGTGGTCTTATGAGGATAGCTTGGAAAGGCTGAACTTGCTTCCACAAGAATTTAGAAGAGATGGGGGTGACTTGATTGTCAATATCATTCAGGATCTTGCATACTTCATTTGATTTTTGATTTGATTTATTATTGTCACGTGTATTAGTATATAGTGAAAAGTAATGTTTCTTGCGTGCTATATAGACAAAGCATACCGTTCACAGAGAAGGAAAGAAGAGAGTGCAGAATGTAGTGTTACAATCATAGCTAGGGTGTAGAGAAAGATTAACTCAATGCGCGGTAGGTCCATTCAAAAGTCTGATGGCAGCAGGGAAGAAGCTGTTCTTGAGTCGGTTGGCACATGAGCTCAGACGTTCGTGTCTTTTTCACAACAAGAAGGTGGAAAACAGTATGTCTGGGGTACGTGGGGTCCTTAATTATACTGGCTGCTTTTCCGAGGCAGCAGGAAGTGTCGACAGAGTCAATGGATGGGAGGCTGGTTTGAGTGATGGATTGGGCTACATTCACGACCTTTTATAGTTCCTTACGGTTTTGGGCAGAGCTATGCCAAGCTGTGATACAACCAGAAAGAATGCTTCCTATAATGCATCTGTAAAAATTGGTGAGAGTCGTAGCTGACATGCCAAATTTCCTTAGTCTTCTGAGAAAGTAGAGGCGTTGGTGGGCTTTCTTAACTATAGTGTCGGCATGCGGGAACCAGGACAGGTTGTTGGTGATCTGGAGACCCAAAAACTTGGAACTTTTGACCATTTTTACTTTGTCCCCATTGATGTAGACAGGGGCATGTTCTCCTCTACACTTCCTGACGTCGATGACAATCTCCTTCATTTTGTTAACATTGAGGGAAAGATTATTGTGCTGCACCAGTTCACCAGATTCTCTATCTCATTCCTGTACTGTCTCGTCATTGTTTGAGATCCAACCCATTACGGTGGTGTCATCAGCAAACTTGAAAATCGAGTTGGCGGGGAATTTGGCCACACAGCCATAGGTATATAAGGAATATAGTAGGGGGCTGAGAACACAGCCTTGTGGGGCACCGGTGTTGAGGATGATCGTGGAGAGGGTGTTGTTGCCTATCCTTACTGATTGTGGCCTGTGGATTAGGAAGTTCAGGATCTAGTCGCAGAGGGAGGCCGTGGAGTTTGGAGCTGAGTTTTGGAGGGATAATGTTGAAGGCTGATGGAATGTGGAACGCAATACAAACAAACCAGCCATGATCTTATTGAATGGCAGAGCAGGCTGAGGGGCCAAATGGCGGACACTTGCTCCTATTTTGTATGTTCTTATGTATGGTTATATATAACTTACAATTTCTGTCACCTCATGCTTGTTATGTATAAGGTTTGGGGGCCGCCTCCACTGCTGGCAAAGAGAACTTCCCTGCTGGCACTTGCTTCTTCCAATAGTATCTCCATTGATGCTCCTGAGAATCTAGAGTGTTTGCCTGTCATAGAGTCATAGAGGTTTACAGCATGGAAACAGGCCCTTCGGCCCAACTTGTCCATGCCGCCCTTTTTTAAAAAAAAAACCCTAAGCTAATCCCAATCGCCCGCATTTGGCCCATATTCCTCTATTCTCATCGTACCCATGTAACTATCTAAATGCTTTTTAAAAGACAAAATTGTACCCGCCTCTACTACTCCCTCTGGCAGCTTGTTCCAGACCCTCACCACTCTGTGAAAAAATTGCCCTTCTGGACACTTTTGTATCTCTCCCCTCTCACCTTAATTTTATTAATTTTCATTAATTGTCATTAATTTTTCCCACTTCCAGGAAGTTTCTTGGATGATCAGTAGGAAATGCATTTTCCCTTTAAGCAACACGTTCCCACTTTAATTAAACTTCTGGTGTGCCTACCTGAAATTGTGCAAAAAAGTAAGCAGGTCTGTCGTTTAACCACAAGCAGATTGGGAAACTAACCTGTCAGATTTAACCAAGTCATGGAAATTAAAATTCCATGGACGTTAAAATTTCTGCAGTGATTGTAATTAGCACTTGCGCTGCTTAACCCTCCCATCCACTTGGAGTTAAAATCTCAACCTGAAAAGAAGCCTTTAAAATATGTATTTAATTGTCACTATCTTCTTTGCCACAGCAATGACATGTGCCAAAGATCCTGATGGTTGAATATATACTGGGGATATATGGGAATGTTACCATACCCATTTTCGCTTAAAGCATTCCACGAATCATCATCACAAGCCTGAGTTTTCTCATTAACTATTCGAAGGACATCTGTCTTCAGTGTAGCGAAACTGTGCATCAAACAGAGGCACATAAAAATGTTTCCTTCCTTTTTCATTTTAAATGTCACCTTTTGGGTATGTTCAGCACATATTATAATTTGCACAGCCTCACTGATCCTAATTGGACTAAACAAAATGGTGCAGAAATCATAAACTTTGGATACTGATGTGTTATTTTACTGCATTTAATATGAATAAGAGCTATGCTTTTGATAGGGTCTAGCTCAAAGTTAATGAAATTAACATATGATCTTCCACAAATATGGCAGTAGTTTTCTCAATTTCTCCATCCGTTGTAAATATGATCACTCATTCTTTAACTCAGATTTTCTTCAGCTCTGTCTGCTCTAACATGTTAAATATTCTTCATGGCGAAGAGCACCTCCATTCCGGCCATCTTTTTCTATTTCACATCACTTTATTTCAGATTGCACAGCTTTAGTGACTGCACTCTACAGGTTATCAGTGTAATCACTGAATTAGTAAATCTTGATCCTCTTCAGTGTCACCAATAAAAGATTTCAGATAGCAATTTTCTGTTTATGGAACTAACAAATCCAACCAATTACTGCAGTAGGTTTCTGTGGTGAACCATCGTTGGTTACCACTGGGGGTTGTTCTTATGTTACTGTTGGGTTAGGGTGTTGTCACTGTGGGGGTTGTATAATGTTGTTGGGTTAGGGTGTTTACCTGTGGTAAATGTTATTATGGCACATCCCGGTGGGGCCCCGCCTCCGGAGGAGAGGTATAAGACCCTCTGCTCCGGCAGGACCCCTCCAGTCTGAACTGGTGTACTCGTGTTAGTTAGTTCCATTGTTTGATAATAAAAGCCTTCACTAACTGAAGCCTTGTTCCACGTGCTTGATTGTCGCGCATCAGTTTCATAGGGCTGGATCATGCATGCAGGGGAATCCCTTTCTCAACTGTAAATTTAGGGCGTGAACCTACCTACCTTTTGGCTGACTTACCCTGCTTTTAAGTTTTTGAGCGACGGTCTTTTAATTAGTAAGAGGCAGGACTTTGGTCTGTCTCCTGGAAGAAGTATTGCCTCATTTAGTTGCTGGCCATCAGCTCTGTGACACGCCAGGATTAAGGCCACTGCTGCTATTCTTGGAGACCAGGAAGGAAGATGGATGCTCCAAAACCCAAGTAAGTCTCGGATCTTGCCAGAGTTGCGTTGGCAGACCCTGTGAATGAGGTGGGGGGCATTTGGAGGGGAGTGGGTAGACAAGGGAGACAAAACTAGAGAAGGGCATCCTCAGGCCTCTAAACAGAGAGTCCAGAAAGGAGTTATTCTTCCCCCCCCCCCCGACCTGACACCTCTCCGGCTACCTATAAAATAGAGCCAGCAGGCACATTACTGATGCCATAATGCCCTAATTTATGGGGCTACCTGCTTGTTTCCCAACTGAAAATGACAAGTCCGAAAAGTCTACATAAATAAAGCTCATTTTACCTATACTAGCACTAGCTCCACCGTGAGGGTTTCCATTTTAATCCCATTTCTCTGCTATTTTCCTGTTTGCTACCTTGCTTTTTTTCTTAAGTCCACTTTTGAAATTAAGAATCACTGCACCATCTATTTTTTTTCCAACACTTTTTCCAGGATCTCAAAAGTGCTTTCTGGTTTACCTCATCCTGTTCACACTTTCGGCCTTTACAATGTCCTACACAATGGTCTTTTAAGACTGCTTTGCCTTTAGAATTAACCTGGAGTCTCCAAGAATTGAATATTATAGCAAGATAAATCATCGGACCATTAAAAAGCACTTTTTGTTTTCTCATTTTATTTGAGCATTTTCATTTATTAGTTGTGAAAAAACATTGGTGGAAGAAAAGGCTGTTTTATGAACAGCTAAATGTCCGTTTGGGGGGATATGTGCCCTATTATTGTTGTGATTGCTGAATTGCCGCCCCCTCCCCCCCCACCCCAATGGATGTTCATCCACTTTGAATGGGCGTCCACTATGACCAAGAACATCGAGCCCATGAACAGCCCTGCATAATCCATGTGCAGCCAAGTCCATGGTCTACCTGGCCATTCCCATGGGTTTGGGGGAGCTGCCAATGTCAACTTTTGCCCTTGCTGGCATTCCTGGCACCAATCCATAAGCACCGCTATGTCCGTGTCCATTCCGGGCCACCGAACATAGCTCCTGGCCAGCACCTTCAATTTGGACTTTCCTGGGTGGCCATGATGTGGTTCAGCCAGTATGGCATGGTGGCCCTGACTTGGAATAACCACTCATGCCCCCCCATAGCAGTATTACATCTTCTACCATGAGCAGCTCTTTTCTACTACAGTAAGGGTGGAATTGGGACTGTACTGGCCTTTCCATTTCCCCCTCAGTACTAAGTGTTTAACTTTTGCGAGGGGTCCTTTTCATGTCCAGAGATGTATATTATGTGCAGCTATTGGGAGGGTGTCAAGAAAATTCATAGCAATTACCATCTCTTCTACTTTGGGCATCATCAGTGGAATGTCTGCTAAAGATAGCCTACTTAAGGCATCTGCGTTTGCCACTCGACCTCCCAGACGGTGCTTCAACTGGTAGTTGTAAGCCGCCAATATTAATGCCCACCACTGGATCTGAGCCAATGCGATCGGTGGCCTCATTTTGTCCTCTCTTAGCAGTTCCAGTAACAGCTTGTGATTGTTAATAATCACATTTCTGCCCATAAAGATACTAATGAAATTTCTTCACTCCAAATTTTAGCATCAACCCTTCTTTTTCAATATGGGCATACTTTTCTGCTCAAGCCAACTGGCTATTGGGTGTTCCTCTCCATTTGGCCATCTTTGTTCCAATACAGTACCGGTGCCATATGGAGATGCATCACAGGTTAGCAGTAAATCTTTTCTGGAATCGTAATGCGCTAAGGCATTCGATGATGACAGCTGTTGTTTTACTTTCTTAAAAGCGAGGTCTTGACAGGCGGACCAAAGTTGACCTTTTTTTTTTAAGCAGTTGATGTAGCAGAACCAAGATGGAGGCCCAGTTTGGTATGAAGTTTCCATAGTACATCCAGCCCTAAAGACAATCGTAACTGCTAGATTGGGGTGGGAGCTGGGACATCTCTAATCGCCCGCACCCGGTCCTCCAAAGGTTGTAGACCTGACTTCTCCACTTCATAACCCAGATTGTGCAGATTCCGCACAGACTTTCTCCCTGTGTGTGAGTGGGTTTCCTCTGGGTGTTCCAGTTTCCCCCCTCAGTCCAAAGATGTGCAGGTGAGGTTGATTAGTCATGCTAAATTGCCCCTTAGTGTCAGGGGATGTGTAAGTTAGAGGGATTAACAGGGTAAATGTGTGGGGATAGGGCCTGGGGTCGGAATGTTGTCAGTGCAGACTCGATGGGCCAAATGGCCTCCTCCTGCACTGTGGGGTTTCTATGAGGTCACTTTCGCTACCAAAAGATGCATTTCTTCCTCCTCAACAACACGCTGGCTTTTGAAAATCGACTAAGGACTTTCTCCAGGTTCTGTAGGTGTTCTGTCTTTGTTTTACCTGTATTGAGAATGTCGTCCAGTAAATGGCCACCCGAGGTAAATCCACTAATACGTTCTCCATTGTCCTCTGGAAAGTCGAGCAGGTTGACGAGACCCCAAAAGTTAACCTTGTGTATTGTTAGAGGCCCTTTACAGTATTGATCGTGGAATATTTCTGTGAAACCTGATCCAGTGGCAACTGCAAATAAACATGACTTGTATCTCGTTTTGAGAATAAGAGTCCCCCTGCTAACTTTGCATATAAATCCTTGATTCAGGGAGTCGGTACTTGTCCAGCTATGGGTAGCGCTTTAATGTTTGCTTGAAGTCCCCAGGATGGATTGAACCATCTGGATTCAAAATAGGCGCTACTGGTGCCGCCCATTCCGCAAACTGGACAGATTTTATGATACCGGGCAGGCCTTGTAAAATTACAGGACTACGTCCTGCTCAACCTGTCATGTTGTGTTGGCTCCTAGCCCTTTTCTGAAAACTTCTGGATATTTGAACAGGACTTCAGTCAAGCGACCATTTTCTAACTGGAAGATGTTTACCCAATCCAGGTGGATTTCAGCCAGTTTTGCCCCATTCGGCTCAGGCCCAAGCCCTCCACTACGATCAATGGTAACCGAGCCAGTTGCTTTTCATAAGATACAGGAACAAAGGTTGTCTCCACAACTCTGAGGTTCCCCTGTAAAAGTCTTCAGTGTTGCCAAAGTTTTGGTTATGGTTGGAGTCCAGTACAAATTTTACTGATTCTCCTGCCACGGATACAGCCATGCCTGTTTTCATAGAAACCCTACAGTGCAGAAGGAGGCCATTCGGCCCATCGAGTCTGCACCGACCACAATCCCACCCAGGCCCTACCCCCACATATTTTACCCGCTAATCCCTCTAACCTACACATCCCAGGACTCGTAAGGGGCAATTTTTTTAACCTGGCCAATCAACCTAACCCGCACATCTTTGGACTGTGGGAGGAAACCGGAGCACCCGGAGGAAACCCACGCAGACACGAGGAGAATGTGCAAACTCCACACAGACAGTGACCCGAGCCGGGAATCGAACCCGGGACCCTGGAGCTGTGAAGCAGCAGTGCTAACCACTGTGCTACCGTGCCGCCCACGTTTTGACCTCTATTAACACTGGATGTCCATTTAATCTTGCGGTTATCTTAGTTGGTTCCAATTTGGACATTACTATGCAGTTTAATTGTTCCTAGTCGGATGTAGGTGAACCTTCCAGGTTGTGCATTGTCCTGGATACCGGCGTGCATGTCATTTTCCTAAATCTGTAAGTAGTCTCACAACGGGTTTATTTGGTATCATGAGCTTTCGGAGCGCTGCTCCTTCATCAGGTGAGTGGGCCCACTTACCTGTTGAAGGAGCAGCGCTCCAAAAGCTCGTGATACCAAATAAACCTGTTGGACTTTCACCTGGTGTTGTGAGACTTCTGACTGTGCCCACCCCAGTCCAACATTGGCATCTCCACATCATTCCTAAATCTGGGTCTTATGAACTTATTTTGCTGCTCTGACTCTGCACATTGGCATTAGTTAAAATGCCTTGCCAGGCAGGATTCTGAAGGGATTGTTGGCTATCTGGTCAAAGCTTGGCTTTGTTTTGTGGCTGTCCTGCAGGCAAACTTGGGTTTACTTGCATCCGGATCCTTCCTGAGGTTGGCCATATAATTGCCTGCACTCAAGTGGTAGTCCCCTAACTCCGTTGAACTGGCATGGGTGTCCACTTCCATCGGGACACCTTGCAACTCATGTGCCCCATTAACTGCCTTTTCCAATGATGAGACCTGTTTGCAGTCCAATTCGACTTCCGACAAGAGTCGATTTTGGATAGCCACATTATTTGTCCCGCTTACCACATGGTCTCTTAGCATCTCTTTAAGCCTCAATCCAAATTCACAAGCGTCTGCCAGCCATTTGAACCTTGCTAAGAAACTCGTGACTGACTTCCCCATCTTCTATATTGCCAAATTAAACCAGTACTACCTTAGGATCAGAGGTGGCGTAGGGTCATAATATTTCTTCACTAAGTCCACCAATTCCTCGAAGGTTTTGGTATCTAGTGCCTCTTGAAAGGTTAAGCTGCAAATAACGGCAAATCCCACTGGTCCACAAGCAGTCAGAAGTACGACCTGTTGCTTTTCATCTGCCTAAATGTCATTAACCTTAATAAAGTAATGCATTCATTCTACATGTTGGGCCCAGTCCTCCAAAGCACGGTCAAGTGTCCAGTTTCCCAGAGTCAGGATGTCTGAAAGTGGCTTAGCCCCAATGCATAACCGGCTGTTAGCGAGCAAGTTCCTTCGGCTCCTTCTTTTTCCTCATCGCCACTAAAATAGCTCCTCAGAGGCCTGTGGGCCTTCACCAGAGTCCCTTTGTTTGCAAACTCTATTTCATTCATAGAGCGCTTCTGGTACAACATCAGAATCCAGAGTGCCAGATTCATAGAATCCCTACAGTGTAGAAGGAGGGCATTCACCCATCGAATCTGCACCGACCACAATCCCACCCAGGCCCTATTCCCGTAACCCCAAGTATTTACCTGCTAATCCCCTGACACTAAGGGTCAATTTAGCATGGCCAATCAAACTAAACTGCCCTTTGAGACTGTGGGAGGAAATCGGAGCACCCGGAGGAAATTTGCGCAGACACTGGGAGAACGTGCAAACTCCATACAGACAGTGACCCAAGCCGGGAATCGAACCCGGGTCCCTGGCGCTTAGAGGCAGCAGTGCTAACCACTGTGCGATCGTGCTGCCCATACTTGAAGACTTGACACTCCCAGTTTTATATACACGTGAGACTCCCTGATTGGGCAGATAATTACAACCTCAATCAGGAGCTCATACTCCAAGGCCAACCTCCAGTGCCTTGTTGAAGTCATTACAGTTACTCTTTTGTCTGTTCCTATAGGCATTGCACACAATTTTAAGGCATTCAGTCTTCTAATGTCACGTGCAGGTTATCATTGGCTGTTTGTCTGATGCCCTCTTGTTCCTGGGATGATGTTGCGCCTTTGGGGACTCTTGTTGTTGTGGCAGGTGTTGCTGCTGTGGTTATTGTTGCTGCTGATCCATTACCTTTTGGGAACGACTGACCATTGGGACTGGTAGTTGTTCAGTTTCTTGTGCGGTGGGTGAAATGGCATCCTCCTCATCAACTGTCTGCTGAGAAGGAGAAGATTCTCTAGTTACATGTCAATGTGGTTACAATCATATTCATTTTCACCATGTTCAACTGAGGCGACAACTTAGAGGTGCCAAGTGAGCTGACTTTTGTTGAGAGTAGTTCTCCAACTCTCAACTCTGGCAATGATTTGGCAGTTTTGTCAAAGTGAAATTTGACACTCATTTCAATTTGATCTCATCACTCACTCCTGTTAACCGCTTCTGGCTTCAGTAGTGTTTTAGCTACTGAAGAATAGTTTGACTGTGGTGCGACATTAGTTGCAGAACTGGACGACTTTCCATGCCTTCAGTAGATGTTTCTGCACACTAGAATTGAATTGTACATATCTGTTTTGGATCTGGTCAATCTTTGATGATCCTTTTGGCAATTTTCACTGCTGCCTTAGCCTTCCATTTGATTGGGGATAGTGTGAAGTTGATGTGCAGTGCTGAATTTCCTAGTCATTTGCAAATCATCTGAATTCTTTACTTTAAGGACCATTGTCATGCATCATAATGCAAGAATAACTGAAGTATGCTTTCAGGCATTCGATAATCTCACTGCTGGCTGTTGATGTCAGCTTGTCTAACTCTCAATAGTCTGAATAATAGTTGAAGGTGATGAGATAATCTGTTCCAAAGAGAGTGAAGAGGCCTACTTCAAGGTTCATCCATGCTCTGCCAGGGATGTTGAGTCATGAGAGGCTGTTTAGCTTATTGTTCATTACAAACGATGACTGATGTGGTCCTTGATCTTATTGCTCATAAGAACTAGGAGCAGGAGTAGGCCACCTGGCCCCTCAAGTCTGCTCCGCCATTCAATAAGATCATGGCTGGTCTTTCTGTGGACTCTGCTCCACTTACCCGCCCCCTCATCTTAACCCTTAATTCCTTTACTATTCAAAAATGTATCTATCCATGTCTTAAAAACATTCAATGAGATAGCTTCAACTGCTTCACTGGGCAGGGAATTCCACAGATTCACAACCCTTTGTGTGAAGAAGTTCCTCCTCAACTCAGTCCTAAATCTGCTTCCCCTTATTTTGAGGCTATGTCCCCTAGTTCTAGTTTCCCCGCCACTGGAAACAACTTCCCTGCTTCTATCTTATTTATTCCCTTCATAATCTTATATGTTTCTATAAGATCTCCCCTCATTCTTCTGAATTCCAAAGAGTATAGCCTCAGTCTACTCAGTCTCTCCTCATAAACCAACCCTCTCAACTCCAGAATCAACCTAGTGAATCTCCTCTGCACCCCCTCCACTGCCAGTATATCCTTTCTCAAGTAAGGAGACCAAAACTGTACACAGTGCTCCAGGTGTGGCCTCACCAGCACCTTATACAGTTGCAACATAATCTCACTGTTTATAAATCCCTTTAGCAATGAAGAACAAAATTCCATTTGCCTTCTTAATTACCTGTTGCACCTGCAAACCAACTTGAGATTCCTGCACAAGGACACCCAGGTCTCTCTGCACAGCAGCATGCTGCAATTTTTTACCATTTAAATAATAGTCCATTTTGCTGTTATTCCTACCAAAATTGATGACTTCACATTTACCAACATTGCACTCCATCTGCCAGACCCTCGCCCACCCACTTAGATTATCTATTTCCCTTTGTAGACTTTCAGCATCCTCTGCACATTTTGCTCTTCCACCCATCTTAGGGTGTTATCTGCGAATTTTGACACACTACACTTGGTCCACAACTCCAAATCATCTATGTAAATCATAAACAATTGCGGTCCCAACACTGATCCCTGAAGCACACCACTAGTTACTGATCGCCAACCAGAAAAACACCCATTTACCCCCACTGTTTGCTTTCTGGTTAGTTAACCAATCCTCTATCCAAGTTAACACATTACCCATAACACTGTGCACCTTTATCTTATGTCGCAGTCTTTGGTGCGGCACCTTGTCAAATGCCTTCTGGAAATCCAGATGCACCACATCCACAGGTTCCCCATTATCCACTGCACATGTAATGTTCTCAAAGAATTCCACCAAATTAGTCAAACATGACATGCCTTCATGAACCCATTCTGCGTCTTACCAATGGGACAATTTATACCCAGATGTCTCGTTATTTCTTCCTTGATAGATTCAAGCATTTTCCCTCCTACAGAAGTTAAGCTAACCGGCCTATAGTTACCTGCCTTTTGTCTACTCCTTTTTTAAACAGTGATGTCACATTTGCTGTTTTCCAATCTGCGGGAACCACCCCAGAGTCCAGCGAAATTTGGTAAATTACCACTAATGCATTTGCTGTTTCTCCCGCCATCTCTTTTAGTACCCTGGGATGCATTCCATCAGGACCAGGAGACTTGTCTACCTTTAGCCCCATTAACTTGCCCAACACTACCTCTTTCGTGATTATGATAGTTTCTAGGTTCTCACCTGTCATAGCCTCCTGGTTTGGCCAGGAGAGCACTTCTTTGCCTTCCTCAGATTAGACTCATTCCTTAATGGTTCAGCATCTCTTTTCTCATCTCCTTAGAGATAATGACTCTACAAGATGCCACCTTCTATCCTCTCGACAAGATGCCACCTTCTATCTTCTATCCAAGACAATATGTTGCTCCTACACGATGAGCTTTTATTTTCCACAACAACCTTTGATGCGGACCTCATCAGATGCCCACTGGAAATTTAAGTTTAGTTATTCACCAGTTCCCTTTTTTCTGCAACACATGTAACTCCTTCAAAGAGTTCCAATAAATTGGTTAAACGTGATTGCCCTTTCACAAAACCATGTTGACTCCGTCTGATTGCCATGAATTTTTCCAAGTGTCTTTAATATTTCTAACATTTTACCTATGACAGATGTTAGACTGGCCTGTAGTTTCCTGCGTTGTGTCTCCTTTCCTTTTTGAATGAAGGGCCTGTATTTGCCATTTTCCAATATAATGGAACCTTCCCTGATCTAAGGAATTTTAGAAAATTAAAATCAATGCATCAACTATCTCTTTAGCCACTTCTTTCAAGACCTTGGGGTGAAGTCAGTCCAGACCCAGGAATTTGTCAGCCTACAGACCCAACAATTTTCTCAATACCACTTCCCTGATGACTGTAATTTCTCTTGAGTTTCTTCCACCCTTTCATTTCCTGATTTAAAGCTATTTCTTGGATGTTACTGACCTTGTGTAGAGTTTTACACTGTGATTACAAATTGGGTAAGAACGTTGCTGGTAGTTTACAAATCCAACAAATTATTGGACCCCCTGCATACATGTTGGTTGCTGCATCTCTGCTACAACTCAGTTTATTAGAACAAAGAACAATACAGCACAGGAACAGGCCCTTCAGCCCTCCAAGCCCGTGCCGCTCCCTGGTCCAAACTAGACCATTCTTTTGTATCCCTCCATTCCCACTCCGTTCATATGGCTATCTAGATAAGTCTTAAATGTTCCCAGTGTGTCCGCCTCCACCACCTTGCCTGGCAGCGCATTCCAGGCCCCCACCACCCTCTGTGTAAAATATGTCCTTCTGATATCTGTGTTAAACTTCCCCCCCTTCACCTTGAACCTATGACCCCTCGTGAACGTCACCACCGACCTGGGGAAAAGCTTCCCACCGTTCACCCTATCTATGCCTTTCATAATTTTATACACCTCTATTAAGCCTCCCCTCATCCTCCGTCTTTCCAGGGAGAACAACCCCAGTTTACCCAATCTCTCCTCATAACTAAGCCCCTCCATACCAGGCAACATCCTGGTAAACCTCCTCTGTACTCTCTCCAAAGCCTCCACGTCCTTCTGGTAGTGTGGCGACCAGAACTGGACACAGTATTCCAAATGCAGCCAAACCAACGTTCTATACATCTGCAACATCAGACCCCAACTTTTATACTCTATGCCCCGTCCTATAAAGGCAAGCATGCCATATGCCTCCTTCACCACCTTCTCCACCTGTGACGTCACCTTCAAGGATCTGTGGACTTGCACACCCAGGTCCCTCTGCGTATCTACACCCTTTATGGTTCTGCCATTTATCGTATAGCTCCTCCCTACATTATTTCTACCAAAATGCATCACTTCGCATTTATCAGGATTGAACTCCATCTGCCATTTCTTTGCCCAAATTTCCAGCCTATCTATATCCTTCTGTAGCTTCTGACAATGCTCCTCACTATCTGCAAGTCCTGCCAATTTTGTGTCGTCTGCAAACTTACTGATCACCCCAGTTACACCTTCCAGATCGTTTATATAAATCACAAACAGCAGATCAGGATCAGGGTGAACTATTTTGCCATCAGTCATGACCTACGTACTTGACTTCAGTCATCTTTAGTTGCAGTTTCTTTTTGTGCAGCTTCAGGTTCATCTGGTGAGATCTCGAGCAGTTTCTCTGGATTCCAATCATGGTCTGCAATGGCTTCTTCCATTGTATCTCCAAATCCACAGACTAGCAGATTATCACTATCGCTTTCAATCCTGGAAGATCATTGACTTTTTCATTGCTGTCTGTGTTGATACTTTTCTGGAGCATGCGCGTGTCGTTCGGCATTTCTAAATCATCTGTAATTCCAAATGGCATCCAGAACATTGTCTGAGAGCTGTTGCTTTCATCCAGTTTAATGTGCCAGTATCCATCCTTCGCATCTAGGATAGCAAAGATCTTAGCCTTGGCAAGTTGCAGCAAAGATTTTTCAATGGTTGGCATAGGGCAGTAAGGACACACTATAGAATCTCATCAAGACTCAGACAGCACCTTCCAAACCCACAATCGCTGCCATCTAGAAGGACAAGAGTAACGGACAAGTGGGAACACTGGAAGTGCCCCTCCAAGCCACCCACTATCCTGACTTGGAAATATATCACTGTTCCTTCACTGTTGCTGGATCAAAATCCTGGAACTCCCTCCCTAATAACACTGTGGGTTTACCTACACCACCTAGGCTACAGCAGTTCAAGAAGGCAACTCAACACCATCTTCTCAAGGACATCTAGGGATGGGCAATAAATGCAGGTCCTTTCTTAATTGGGGTTGGCAAGAGGGTGGGAGGGACATAGCACTGCCATTCTCTCACTCCGCAGGAATGAGGCGCTGGGTGAGCGTGGTTGTTTTCCCAAACTTGGTGGCATGAACAGACAGGGTGGAGGTTCTGTGGGTGAATGAAGTGAAATTTATTGCTAAACATTCAAACCAGGATGGTGACCTATCTACTTCAGTGTCTATATTTCCTATGCCCACTACGTTCTACGGTTTCTTAATCTTCCTGACCCTCCCACAATGTTGAGGTGCATCCCCCAGAGTCCAAAGATTGAGGCAGTCTGCTAACCTTGGCGGGCATCCCTGGGGACCAGGAGGGTCCAGGCCTACTTTTGGGCTGCCCGGATGTTTGCTTCCCCCCCTCTGTGTCAGGGACTGGAGATGTGTTGCTCACAGTGAAGGGGTGTCAGATGGGTTGGAGACACCCAGGGTCCCCTGGCTTGAGGGCCCTGGGCTATACCCCTGCTGATCTCTTCCCTTTGGATTCCCAGAGACCCCTATGCTCCTCCATGGAATGGAGGCACAGCTGGAGTGAGATAGAGAATCCCTGCTGTTCCCTGATGCTGACACTCGTGGATTCCTACCAGTGTCTGCATCATGGAGCGGACATTTACTGCCGTGGAGTGCAAGTTCTGCACCAAGATCTCCACTGCAGACGCCACCCTCGCAGTGTTGGCCTTGGTGTATCACTGTGATGGCACCATCTCCTCCGATAGATGGTGATGGGACTCCTCCAATTAGCCTTGCACTCCGAGGGAGGGCTGCTGTCATCCTTTCCTGATACTCGCAACTCTGCCTTTGCAGCTGTAGCAGCTGTGGGAGGACGGTGCCCAGGGGCACATCATCAGCAAAGGGCTCAGCAGAGTCCTGGACCCTGGCATCCCTCCGAATGCTGGTCCCTGGAAAATACCTGCCTCTGCCTGCTATGTATCTTCAGCTGTGAGATACTCAACAGGAGTGACCCGGAAGCCGGCCTACTTATTGGACCCACTGAGGTGAGTATCTGCTTTGGTGCCAGGTGTGGGTGACAGCCATGATGCCTCTTCAATGGGGTTGGTGAAGTCCCCCTCTGAACTACTGGAGTCTGTTGGGTCAAGGGAACGCGAGGATGGTCTGACCTGTTGCGCTGGTCGGCCTGCAAGAGATGGGACATGGCATCAATGCATTACAGGGGATACAAAGGGATTATTGGTTATTTATTTATTAGTGTCACAGGTGGGCTTACATCAACACTGCAATGAAGTTGCTGTGAAAATCACTTAGTCATCACACTCGGCACCTGTTCGGTACATTGAGGGAGAATTTAGCATGGGCAATGCACCTAACCAGCACGTCTTTTCGGACTATGGAAGGAAACTGGAGCACCCAGAGGAAACCCGTGCAGACTCTGTACAAGCAGTGACCCAAGCCAGGAATCGAACCCGGGTCCCTGGTGCTGAGAGGCAGCAGTGCTAACCACTATGTCACGGTGCTGTCCCCTCACTTGAGAAATGACAGCAAATGTGTTGACATTCTCACATTCCAGTGCTGCCCACTTCACCAGCAGTGCAGGTATGCTCTTCTTCCTCCCTGGCCAGGTTGAGGGCTTGCTCCCAAAATGTGTGAGGGTTCTCACCTTGGATATGACTCCAGCTAGGTGTGCTTGCTGACGCCTCTTGTGGTTGAGTTTGTCCTGCAATAACACAGAAGCAGTGTGGCTGGGAGTGTTGACATTTGAGATGGTGATGAAGTGTGGCAGGCATGGGGCTGGGTGGGAACTGGAGTGTGAGGAGCATAGTACCTACTGGGGAAACATGGTGGGTGTGGGGTGGGGGGGGAACCTGGTGCCTGGTATTGGTAAAAGCCAAGGTGACTGAGTGAGAGAAGGGGTTGGGGGTGCGAGGGGGGTCCAGTGGGAATCTGGGTGGTTTATTTACCCTGGCTGAGCAAAGAAGATCAATCATCTTCTTCTGACACTGCCCTCTTGTCCTCTTCTGGAATGTGCTTGCAATGACCAGGGCTGCCACTGCATCCCAGGCAGGGTAGATGACCTGCTGGAAAATCGTTGCCTGGAGTGTGTGCCGCCTCTGCTCCACACCATCCAGCATCTTTGTGAGGGCCCCCTCCGAAAAGCACAGTGCTGGCTTCTTGCCTGCCATCTCCTGCGTAGTTGTGGAACAAGTGCTGGGGAGCCATTTATATGGAGCTCCCAAGTGCTTGCAGCAGTTAAGTCATTGTGGGGTGGGAAAATCAGGGAGAACACGTCGAAACTTATGGGCATAAAAATTATCAATAATAATAGAATTCAGCCCGAAAACATGCTGGCATGTTTGGCGGGAAACACACCATTTTTAATACCAGAAGAGAAACAGCCAGACTTTCTCTCCAGATCTTCTCTCTCTGTCAAAAAAAAACAGGGGTGTGTGTTTTGCGCCATTGTTTTTGAGGAGCAGAGCTATACAGAGATCGGGCGCCCCAATTTCAAATTAAAGTTAAAGACCCGATGGCCGGCGGACCCCTGCAGACAAAGGAGCCACTCCCAACCCTTGACCACAGTGGGGGCAGCCTCTCTCTCTCCCCCCCCCCCCCCCGGCCATTGCCAGTGTTGAGGCCAACAAAGCCTTCGCTGGGAATAAATCTGATTATGGTGTTCGCTGCTGGGGGGAGCAAGGAAGATCTTACTCTGAGATATCCCTTTATGGCCCTCTCCCAAGAGTTTGCGGCCATAGCAGGATTTGCGCCCGCGGTGAATGGGCTCTGAAAATCCATCCCCCCCCCTCCCCATTGTTTCTGAAATCTATTCTGGACACACAAGAAATTCATTATTTGAAGTGTGTTAGTCTGATTATTGCCATCTTTATGAATATTAAATTCCCCTATTAAAATCATTCTGTCTTTGCAACAGTCTTGTCCGATCTCTGAAAATTTCTTCCTTTTCACAACAGTCTTAATTTGTTTTGTATTTCTTAGCTCTACCCATAAAGCGTCTATTGACTGATTACCTCATTTCTTTTATCATTGAAGTGATTTCATCCTTAATCACTATTCCTCCCCATATACCTTTTTCCTATCTTTCCTGTGGACTTGATATAATTAGTTCCCAGAACTCACCATCTTGCAGCCACGTCTCAGCATAGCTATCTTGTCATAGCCCCGGATTTGAATATGTCCCTGCAATTCATTCAGCTCGTTTGTTACGCTCGGTATGTTTATATAGAGCATGCGTATTTGTGCCCTACAGCCTTATCGATCCTCCTGCACGTATGTTTTGTACACCCATTCCTTATTTTTCTTGTCTGGTTTAATTACTTTATATCTTTTGGTTTTCATTTGCCCGTGGTATTTAAACCAGAATTTCTGTGTTGATCTACTCTCTTCCCTTGTATGTATTTTCAAACTATTTTCCAAAAGACATTTACACAGTGCCCTCTGCTCCCCTATCATTCCTTCCTGTCCGAATATTGGTGTCAGTGCCCCATGAAATGGAACCTCTTCTTTCCCAAGCCACTCCTTCAGCCTGTGTTCACCTCCCTCATTTGCTTATCCATACACCAATTTGCATATGGCTTGGTTAATAACCCAGGGATTTTAACCCTTGAGATCATGTTTGTTAGTTTCTGGATCCTGGACTCTTCAAATAGGACATGTCCCTGTGCTTTTGGTTCCAACATAGTTTACAGTTCCTGAACTGTCTGAATTGGACTTCTTCCCTGCGTTCTTGGTCCCAACAAAGATTACAATGACTGAATCTTCCCTTTCCAATGTCTTTTCAAGCCAATTTGAGATATCCTGCATTCCAGCAGTGCACACTCAAGCACTCTTGATCCTGCTTATAAAGGTTAACATCTATCCCCCTACCTATTGAATCCCCTGAAACAACCACATTGTTTCCCTATGT
The DNA here is from genome assembly GCF_964213995.1 of Mustelus asterias. Taxonomy (NCBI): domain Eukaryota; kingdom Metazoa; phylum Chordata; class Chondrichthyes; order Carcharhiniformes; family Triakidae; genus Mustelus; species Mustelus asterias. The sequence goes on from NC_135802.1 coordinate 107,606,737, forward strand.
CCCCACCTTTGGATAGCCTTCTACTCCAAACTGCCATAGTCAGCATTCTGACTGTCCTCCCTACTGATCTCTATCCTTCTCACAGCTATTGTATCTGTTCAATAGGATCGGTTTCTGCAAATCCTCATTTTCTATCTCACCTGGGTTCCCTCAATCATACTAACTCAGCCCTGAACACACATTTCTTTGAGATATGACCAAAGTAGAGCAAACTGTCCAGATGGTTCTTCCCCTCATATGCCAGAAGACCTCCAAATCTCACTCAAACTGAATGGGTCAGAGAAGCTCAGGACAGACATAGATTGTAGGTGTTTGCTTGGGAAAGTCTTGGCATCCATAAACTTCCCATATACTGCTGGCCAAATACACAACCTGCTCTGCCATATCTTAGTCCAGATTATTCATAGTTTCTTACCAGTTGTAAGAATTTCTTTACACTCTGGAGAATGGTTTCCTGAGAATGTAGATTTTATGGTATATGCAGTATACAATGCATGTAAAGTTAACTAAATTGTAATGTCTAGCTTTTTCTTGCATCAGCCATACACAGTAACCTTGACTATAGAGTGCTGCAACTTTTAAGAAGAACGACTGTTTACAGTACACACTTTATAATAGACAAGATAACAGAAATGCCAGTCATTTTGTCCTTTTTAATGAAAGGAAATTAGAGCTATAAAACACTTCATAATCTGAAACATAATATTGGCAAATGAAAATTTTCCATAAGTTTGGTCATGAATAAAAACTGAAATTGGTCATATTGCAATGATCCAAACAAAATTGTGAAATACTCCACAACACAGTACTTCAAAGATTGGTAATAATATTTAGAAGTATAAATGTTTTAAGAATTTTGTTTTCCTGCAGTGATGATGTATGATTACATTGTGTAACTGTTCTGCTAAAGCATTACCACTGGGGGTGATTTAACCACCTCTTCAATCACTTTTTGGTGAGGGAGGAGTTGCAATTAGGTTGTTAAATTTATTTTTAACTATGTCTCCTTTCAAGATATTCAGGTAATCTGGGGAAACAAGTCAGTCATTATAATATTTTGAGCTCCTCACAAGCTTTTAGCAGCTATTTGGAAGGGGGCTTCAATTCTCTGGGTGTGTAGTGAAAGGCTTATTTTGCCCTTTGCAAGGGGAGTCAACAATGACCTGGAACTCAGTTTCTACGTGAATGCACACAAGGGCTATCTACATATTGGAGCTCAATGACTGAAGCTGGAGAGGTTTTAGTTTTGGATAAAGGTGACATATGTTAAGTTTCCTATATGTTTTGCAAATTATCTCTGTCATTTGGGTAATCTGCTAGAGTTGAAGTGCAGTATTGCAGAGAGGAAGGTGGAGAAGTGGTTGGTGTGATGACCCAAATCTTCACTGAGATAGGGTCTGCGGTGGTTCCATTGTTGAGAATCATGGTATGCATGTCATCATGGAGTATGGTGACAAATTTCTGACGCCAACCAAATTGAGTAGGCTACTCCATAAGCCTTCATGTTGATGTAATCAAAGCTCCTATGAGGTTGAAAAATATTATGGCTAGAATTTTATGTTGTATAAGGAGGCATACACTTGACCTGAAATCGTGCGAAATAGCATGAGAAGACGCGGGGGACGTCGCATGGACAACTTGGGAATGCAGCCAAACCATTTTTTCCTTATTTCTTATTCAAGGGCAGCACAAAAGGGAATGTTGGCTATGTGAGTTGTTAGGAGTTCAGATGAGAGTTTTCTGCTGGATAAAAGCAAATTACTGCAGATGCTGGAATCTGAAACCAAAAGAGAAAACACTGGAAAATCTCAGCAGGTCTGGCAGCATTTGTAAGCAGAGAAAAGAGCTGATGTTTTGGCAAAGCTTTGACAAAGGGTCATCTGGACTTGAAACATCAGCTCTTTTCTCTCCTTACAGATGCTGCCAGACCTGCTGAGATTTTCCAGCTTTTTCTCTTTTGGTTGGAGAGTTTTCTGCTGCTTTATTGCTGACATTGCGGTCTATGCTTAAGTACTTGCTTTGTTAGCTTTGTTTCGAGGATTCTTTTGTATTGTCAAATCTTGGAGGAGCTCTGCTGGTTGTAGCCTTCAGTGCATGATTAGATTTATTATTGTCATATGTATTGGTACATAATGAAAAGTATTGTTTCTTGCGTGCTATACAGACAAAACATACTATTCATAGAATACATAGGGGAGAAGCAATATAGTGTTACAGTCATAGCTAGGCTGTAGAGAGCTTAATATATGGTAGGTCCATTCAAAAGTCTGGCAGCAGGAAAGAAGCTATTCTTGAGTCAGTTGATGCACGATCACAGACTTTTGTATCTTTCTCCCGATGGAAGAAGGTGGAAGAGAGTATGTCCCGGGTGTGTGGGCTCTTTGATTATGCTGGTTGCTTTTCCGAGGCAGCGGGACGAGTCAATGGATGGGAGGCTGGTTTGCGTAATGGACTGGGTTACGTTCACAACCCTTTGTAGTTTCTTGCGGTCTTGGTCAGAGCTGGAGCCATACCAAACTGTGCTACATCTAGAAAGGATGCTTTCTATGGTGTACATGTAAACATTGGTGGGAGTCGTAGTGGACATGCTAAATTTCCATAGCCTCCTGAGAAAATAGAGGCATTGGTGGGCTTTCTTGACTACAGCGTGATCATGGACACCTAGAAACCTGAAGTTCTCAACCATTTTGACTTCATCACCATTGATGTAGACAGGGGCATGTCCTGTAATACACTTCTTGATGTCGATGACCACCTCCTTCGTTTTACTGACATTTTGGGACAGTGCCATCTGCATTTCAGCAGGTGGAAATTGTTTGCTGCTGGTGGGACAAGGAAGAGGCATAACCGAGAGGAGGCCAGGAGGCCAGGCAGCATCCTAAAGAGAGACCTGTGAGGGGAGAGGTGTAGGCACAGTGGGTGTAGGGCTTGTAGAAGGAGAACAAGACAGCACAGAAGGGAACTGGTGGTGTAATGAGATTGTCACTGGACTAGTGATCCAGTGACCCCGGGTAATGTCCTGAGGACCCAGGTTCGAATCCCACCACAGCAGATGGTGAAATTTAAATTCACACAAAATTTGAAATTAAAAGTTCAAGGAAGGAAATCTGCCATCCTAACCTAATCTAGCCTACCTGTGATTCCAGGTCCACAGCAATGTTGTTGACTCTTAAATGTCCTCTGAAATAGAACAACCAGTCACTCGAGTGCAATTAGGGTTAGGCAGTAAATGCTGGTCCAGCCAGCAATGCACACATCCCATGAATTAATTTTTTAAAAACCCTGCCTGTGTATACAGGCAGATATCCAGCTACCTCAACATGTCTGAGGTCCAGTGCCGCAGGTGGCTCCGCCACTTGAGTGTCGTGTCATCCAATGCCAGATGATTGGGCTGGAGATTGCCTCCAACTGTGTACGTGGGCACCTAATGCCAAAGGTTCTAACGGTCATCGTAGCGCTCAATCGTTTCACATCCAAATCTTTCCATGGGTCAGTGGAGGGTCGATGTGGAGTGTCCCAATCAGCTGTCCATAGTTGCATTAAGTTGGTCACTGATGCTTTCTTCAGATGGATCCTGACATTCATTTGTTACTGACTGGATTAAGCCAGTTAGGATGAGCAAACCAGAGGCTTCACGGGGATTGCTGGGTTCCCCAGCGTCAAGGATGCCATTGAATTGCAGTCGTGGCCATCAAGGAGACATTGGATCAGCCGGATGCTTTCATGACAAGAAAGATCTTTTACTCCATGAATGTGCAGATAGCATTCAACAACAAGACACAGATTCTGCAAGACTGCACAAGGCACCCTGGCTCCAATGTTACATATATCCTGCAACACTCGCAGGGCGGCACGGTGGTACAGTGGTTAGCACTGCTGCCTCACAGCGCCAGCGAACCAGGTTCAATTCCAGCCGCAAGTCATTACCCCCCATGTCTGTGTGGGTTCCTCCAGGTGCTCCGGTTTCCTCCCACACTCCAAAGATGTGCAGGTTAGGTGGATTGGCCATGCTTAATTGCCCCTTAGTATCAGGGAGATTAGCAGGGTAAATATGTGGGGTTATGGGGATAGGGCCTGGGTGGGATTGTTGTCAGTGCAGGCTCGATGGGCCGAATGACCTCCTTCTGCACTGTAGGGATTCTATGAGAAGGCTATTTGTGGCTCCAGCTTGTTTGGATGGTTGGCTGCTGGGTGAAAAGGGTGGCTCATGGTGCCACTCTGGTAGCCAAAGACGGGCAGAAGAGAAGTGCCATAGAAGTCATGCCTCCACAAGGGTGAGGGTTGAGAGGACCATTGGGTTGCTGAAGATGACGTTCTGCTGTCTGAGCCGATCAGTGATTGCACTGCAATTTCCTCTAGAGCGTGTGTCACTTGTAGTCATTGCATGCTGACACTGGCAGCAGGGGCCCCACTGGAGGATGATGATAGTGAGACACCTCCACAGGTCTCAGAGGATAACTCTACTGATGAATCTGAGGTGCCTGGACAGTCACGGTGTGGATGTGAAGGTAGAAGGAACATTCAGGGAGGCAGGGATACTTTGATTCAATATAACTTCAGCTAGGGCTGCCAAGATATGGCTTTGACCTCATGGCAAGGGCGTCGCCTCCTTACCACGCATTTTCTGAGGAGGTAAACCCATGACCCCTATATCTCTTCACAATCTCTGTAATAAAATGCTGTGTACTCGATGCTCAGGGTCAATGGATTGCTCAAACTCTTCATGGACTCCGAGATGACACAAGCCAGAGCATACAGACCCTTGGGGAGCTCCCCACACCTTCCTTTGCATCCTGCTCTGTCACCTGATGGGCGACTCCAGAGTTTCGTCATCTGCCTCAGGCTCAGCATCATCCTGGTTCTCAACAGCTGGCACAATGGGCACTCTCTGCAACTACCATTTCCTCATGCAAGTGTGCTGTGTCCTCCTCACGATTCGCTACCACCTGAGCTGATATACTAATGCCCACCGATATGTTTGTATCTGTGCTGGTGACTGGTAGCGAGAGAGAGTGACACTCTTAATCTGCCTGTAGTTTCTCCTTGGATTTGCCATGCATTGAAGATAATAGATAGAATTTTATGTTCCCCAGTTGATAGATTTGAGGGTGGTGTCGGCCACAAAATGCTTCATGTTGCCTTCCCACTGGACTGTTGTCTGCCCTGACCTCTCTGCCATTTTATGGTGGGACGGGGAGGCCTAGCTTTGCTCCCTGCCCTTTCCCAGTTGAGGCTCTTAAGTGGCCAATTAAAGACCACTTAAAAGCTGTTTCCTGCCCAGCTTCAATTTTCAGGCTGGTGGGAGGCATTCATGGGCAGGGGTAAAGCCTGAAAATTATCTGCTCAGGCCTTATGCAGGAAGTGGATGGGGTCAGGGTTGCCTTCATCAACAGCCTCCTTTTAAATATGTGGCACCTCCCCAAAAAGATATGGCCACTGCAGGTGTTTCCCCCACTCAACTCCTGGCCTCTCTGCCAAAATGCCTAACTCCCTGGCCTCACCTCCGTTTCCTCACCTGAGATCCACAAAACCTACCTGGTCCTAGACTTCTGGATCTTAGACTCTGGGAACTGCAGCTTCTGCCACTGCCAGGATTGTCCGGCAGTTCTGAGGCGGGGTGTCCTATCAACTGAGAGGCGGAAGTCCTGACTCCAGCCAGTTAATACACGGTGAAGCGTTAAATGGCTGCAGGGTGGCAGTATTGTTAGGAGCGGTCTTGCTGCTGACTCCTCAGGTGGTGGGAAGGTAAGCGTCTATCATTCAAAAAATCCTGGCCCATGTCTGTGTTGCCTATCAGTGGGCAAAAGCTGCACCTAAAACTTTGGAAGGAGCTCCAGCCACTTGGAGGAGACGATAGAGGAGGATACATGCAATGATCTGGGCCTTGAATGAAGCTAGCTGAGTGACACTGATACAATAGGTTACAGGATAACAGATATGATGTCGCCTAACCAATTCTTTTTCCTAGGTAAACAGTATCACAAGCCTGGGCCTGCACCTTAGTACTCTTGCAAAGAAAAAATGCAGGGATTACATGACCCTGTGGAAGGCAGTGGTTAGCACTTCTGCCTCACAGCGCCAGGGACCCGGGTTTGATTCCTGGCTTGGGTCACTGTCTGTGTGGAGTTTGCACGTTCTCCCTGTGTCTGCGTGGGTTTCCTCTGGGTGTTCTGGTTTCCTCAGTCCAAAGGTGTGCTGGTTAGGTGAATTGGCCATGCTAAATTCTCTCTCAATGTACCCGAACAGGCACCGGACTGTGGCGACTAGGGAATTTTCACAGTAACTTCACTGCAGTGTGAATGTGACTAATAAATAAACTTTTTACTTTAAGTCTTATCTCAGAGCTAGCATGGTAGCAATCTCTGCTTCCATGGCAACAGTATGAATTTGCCATGGAAGCCATCAGCAGAGGCTTCATATTGTTGGCCCCACTGCGATGTTCATGGAGCTGACCACTCACTTCTGGGTTGACAAAATGATCTTCATGCTCTGCACTAAGCCCTGCTTTAGGTTAGAGTTGGGATTCTTCCCTCGGCTACTGTGCACAAAGTCATTGGGAGACAACTCTGCCTTTTGCAGTCTGGGTCATTGATGGCAACATCAGAGTGCTGTGCAGCAGGATCAGGTTGCATTTTACCCTCCAAAGAACAACTCCTGTGCTTTTTTAAAATTTATTCTTTCATGGGATGTGGTTGCTGCTGGCTGGGCCAGCAGTTATTGCCCATCCCTAATTGTTTTTGCGAAGATGATGGTGAGTTGCTACCTTGAATCATTACAGTCCAGGTAGTATGGGTACACCCACAGTGCTATTAGGAAGGGAGTTCCAGGATTTCAACCCTGCGACAGTGAAGCAACGACAATACAGTTCCAAGTCAGGGTGGTGTGCGGCTTAGAGGGGAACATGCAGGTAGTAGTGTTAACATGTACCTGCTGCCCTTGTTCTTCTAGGTAGTGCTTTATATGTAGTTTGGGGTGTTATGCCCCTTTAAGAGAGTGGATCAGGTGACCCAGGGAACAAGCTGCACCCAGGGTGGAGCTTGGGGGGGGGGGGGGGGGGGGGTCAGTCATGGGCTGACTGTGCAATTATTAAAACGTTAAACTGTTCCTTGTTATATCGACCTACCTTGTGGCCTTTTTATAGTTTATAATTGGACACAAATATAATAGGTAGTAGAGATCATGGATTTGGAAGAGGCCTTGGTGCATTGTTACAGTGCATCTTATAAATGGTGCACACTTGCCATTATGCATTGGTGGTGGATGCGTTGTCAGTCAAGTGGGTTATTTTGTCTTGGAGGGTGTCAAGCTTATTGACTGTTGTTGGAGCTGCACTCATCCAGGCGAGTGGAGAGTATTCTATAGCATTTCTAACTTGCACCTTCTAGATTATGGACAGGCTTTGGGGGAGGCAGGTGATGAGCTACTGTCCACAGACCTCCGAGTCTCTCTATCAATCTCGTGGCCATGTTAATGGTTCTGCTATCTTTACCCCCTGGCAAGATGAGCCTATTCTCTCGAACCTATTTCTTGTTTAGAATCTCACCTAAAAGAAAGTTTGAGTATTAGAGGAACATAGTATTTGACTGGGTCCTCAAATGAAAAAGTCCACTCTTCCAGGAGTCTTCATGTTAACAAAGTTATCTTAAGATGGGACATACGTTGGTCTTAGTAGACCAAACGTCTTTGAAAGTTTATCAGTACCAGCCCTACGGATTCTAACAGCTACCCCTAGAGTTGTGTAAATATGTGGGCCATAGAGTCGTAGTGGTCATAGAGGTTTACTTGTCTATGCTGCCTAGTTTTTTACCATCAAGCTAGTCCGAACTGCTTGTGTTTGGCCCATATCCCCCATACCAATCTTACCCATGTAACTGTCTAAATGCTTTTTTAAAAGACAAAATTGTACCTGCCTATACTACTACCTCTGACAGCTCATTCCAGACACTCACCACCCCCTGCATGAAAAAATTGCTTCTCTGGACCCTTTTGTATCTCTCCACTCTCACCTTAAACCTATGCCCTGAAGTTTTAGATTCCCCTACCTTTGGGAAAAGATGTTGACTATCTACCTCATCTATGCCCCTCATTATTTTATAGACCTCTATACAAGATCACCCCTAAGCCTCTTATGCTCCAGGGTAAGAAGTCCCAATCTATCCAGTCTCTCCTTATAACTCAAACCGTCAAGTGCCGGTAGCATCCGAGTAAATCTTTTCTGCACTCTTTGTAGATTAATAATATCCTTTTTATAATAGGGTGACCAGAACTGTACACAGTATTACAAGCATGGCCTTACCAATGTCTTCAACTTCAACAGAACGTCCCAACTCCTGTATTCAATGTTCTGACCAATGAAACCAAGCATGCCGAATGCCTCCTTCACCACCCTATCCACCTGTGATTCCACTTTCAAGTAGCTATGAACCCGAACGTTGAGATCTTTGTTCTATAATTCTCCCCAACGCCCTACCATTAACTGAATAAATCCTGCCCTGGTTATACCAAAATACATCACCTCGCATTTATCTAAATTAAACTCCATTTGCCATTCAGCAGCCTACCGACCCATTGATCAAGATCCTGTTGCAATCTCCTGGATAACCACCTTCATTGTCCACTATGGCACCAATCTTGGTGTCAACTGCAAACTTACTAACCATGCCTCCTAAATTCTCATCCAAATCATTAGCATAAATGACAAATAATGGTGGACCCAGCACCGATCCCTGAGGCACCCTGCTGGTCACAGGCCTTTAGTTTGAAAAACAGCCCTCTACAACCACCCTCTGTCTTCTGTCATCAAGCCAATTTTGTATCCAATTGGCTACCTCATCCTGGATCCCATGAGATTTAACCTTATGCAACAACCTACCATGTGGTACCTTGTCAAAGGCCTTGCTAAAGTCCAAGTAGACAACGTCAACTGCACTGCCCTCATCTACCTTCTTGGTTACCCCTTCAAAAGACTCGATCAAATTTGTGAGACATGATTTTCCACTCACAAAGCCATGCTGACTGTCCCTAATCAGTCCTTGCCTCTCTAATTGCCTGTTGATCCTGTCTCTCGGAATACCTTCTAAAACTTACCCACTATAGACATTCGGCTCACCGGCCTGTAGTTCCCAGGCTTTTCCCTGCAACTCTTAAACAAAGGCACAACATTTGCTACCCTCCAATCTTCAGGCCCCTTACCTGTGGCTGTCAATGATTCAAATATCTCTGCTAGGGGACCTCTCTCTACTTCCTCCCAATTTCCACAACATCTTGGGATACACTTCATCAGGTCCCGGGGATTTATCTATTTTGATGCACTTTAAGACTTCCAGCACCACTTCCTCGAGATAATATACAGTTGAGACAACAGCCTCTTGCATGTTTCATTAATTAATATCTTTTATTGAAGTCAATTATAGATTATAGCTTATACATGAGGCTATAGATAGTAACTAAATCATAACATGCCAATAATATGAAAAAGATGCATCCTATTTTTGAATCCACCATTATCAGCAATGTTATAGGATAGTCAAACAAATAATAATTAAAGATAGTTATACTCACAATCCAATATGATTATATTAGATTTTCATGTGCCTCTGTTTCAAAATCCACGGAGGGGAAATTCAACAAAGGAGCACAATCCCTTTGTATATAAAGATTGTTGAATGCTGACAGACTTGTCTTAGTTGTCTGTATTTTAAAGTCAGTTTAGCTAAGATTAAAAAATGACTGACTGACTTCGAGCTGTCTGTTTGCGAAGTTCAGCAGAGTTAAAAACAGGCTGTGATTTTATATTATTTTGAAAAATATCACCTTATCTGAGAGTGACTTCAATTCGTAATTCAGACTCTTGACAGGCAGCTGGCTCATCTGGCTGCTTCCCAATTTTTACAGTCTGAAGGAAATAATGTTTACTTTATTCATATTGTCAATAATCCAGATTAGCAGCCATTTTATGTCCAGCTTTTAAATCATGCTGCCATTCTTGTAGATTAGAACTATAGAACATTACAGCTCAGAAACAGGCCTTTTGGCCCTTCTTGTCTGTGCCGAACCATTTTTCGCCTAGTCCCACTGACCTGCACTTGGACCATATCCCTCCACACCCCTCTCATCCATGAACCCGTCCAAGTTTTTCTTAAATGTTAAAAGTGACCCCGCATTTACCACTTTATCCGGCAGCTCATTCCACACTCCCACCACTCTCTGCGTGAAGAAGCCCCCCCTAATATTCCCTTTTCTCCTTTCACCCTTAACCCATGCCCTCTGGTTTTTTTCTCCCCTAGCCTCAGCAGAAAAAGCCTGCTTGCATTCACTCTATCTATACCCATCAAAATCTTATACACCTCTATCAAATCTCCCCTCAATCTTCTACGCTCCAGGGAATAAAGTCCCAACCTATTCAATCTCTCTCTGTAACTCAGCTTCTCAAGTCCCGGCAACATCCTTGTGAACCTTCTCTGCACTCTTTCAACCTTATTTACATCCTTCCTGTAACTAGGTGACCAAAACTGTACACAATACTCCAAATTCGGCCTCACCAATGCCTTATATAACCTTACCATAACACTCCAACTTTTATTCTCGATACTCCGATTTATAAAGACACTCTTTACGACCCTATCCACCTGTGACGTCACTTTTAGGGAATGCTGTACCTGTATTCCCAGATCCCTCTGTTCAACTGCACTCTTCAGAGTCCTACCATTTACCCTGTACGTTCTACTTTGGTTTGTCCTTCCAATGTGCAATATCTCACACTTGTCTGCGTTAAATTCCATTTGCCATTTTTCAGCCCATTTTTCTAGTTGGTCCAAATCCCTCTGCAAGCTTTGAAAACCTTCCTCACTGTCCACTACACCTCCAATCTTTGTATCATCAGCAAACTTGCTGATCCAATTTACCACATTATCATCCAGATCACTGATATAGATGACAAACAACAATGGACCCAACACCGATCCCTGCGGCACACCACTAGTCACAGGTCTCCACTCAGAGAAGCAATCCTCCACAACCACTCTCTGGCTTCTTCCATTGAGCCAGTGTCTAATCCAATTTACTACCTCCCCATGTATACCTAGCGACTGAACCTTCCTAACTAACCTCCCATGAGGGACCTTGTCAAAGGTCTTGCTGAAATCCAGGTAGACAACATCCACCGCCTTCCCTTCATCCACTTTCCTGGTAACCTCCTCGAAAAACTCTAATAGATTGGTCAAACATGACCTACCACGCACAAAGCCATGTTGACTCTCCCTAATAAGTCCCTGTCTATCCAAATATTTGTAGATCCTATCCCTTATCACACCTTCCAATAACTTGCCCACCACCGACGTCAAACTTACTGGCCTATAATTTCCCGGATTTCTTTTGGAACCTTTTTTAAACAACGGAACAACATGAGCCACCCTCCAATCATCCGGCACCTCCCCCGTGAATACTGACATTTTAAATATGTCTGCCAGAGCCCCTGCAAGTTCAACACTAGCTTCCCTCAAGGTCCGTGGGAATACCCTGTCTGGTCCTGGGTATTTATCCACTCTGATTTGCCTCAAGACAGCGAGCACCTCCTCCCCTTTAATCTGTAAAGGTTCCATGACCTCCTTACCTGTTTGCCCTATTTCCGTAGACTCCATGCCCGTTTCCTCAGTAAATACGGATGCAAAAAACCATTTAGTATCTCCCCCATCTCTTTTGGTTCCATACACAGTCTACCACTCTGGTCTTCAAGAGGACCAATTTTATCCCTCACTATCCTTTTGCTCCTAACATACCTATAGAAGCTTTTTGGATTTTCCTTCACTCTGTCTGCCAAAGCAACCTCCTGTCTTCTTTTAGCCCTCCTGATTTCCCTCTTAAGTAGCTTCTTGCACTTTTTATACTCCTCGAGCATCTGATCTGTTCCTTGCTGCCTGTACATTTCATACAACTCTCTCTTCCTCTTAATCAGTGTTACAATCTCCCTCGAAAACCAAGGTTCCTTATTCCGATTTACTTTGCCTTTAATCCTGACAGGAACATACAAACTCTGCACTCTCAAAATTTCTCCTTTGAAGGCCTCCCACTTTCCATTTACATCCTTACCAGAGAACAGCCTGTGCCAATCCACACTTCCCAGATCCCTTCTCATTTCATCAAATTTGGCCTTTTTCCAGTTCAGAACTTCAACCCGAGGACCAGATCTATCCTTATCCACGATCAGGTTGAAACTAATGGCATTATGATCACTGGATCCAAAGTGTTCCCTCACACTCACATCCATCACCTGCCCTAACTCATTTCCCAATAGGAGATCCAATATCGCATCCTCTCTAGTTGGCACCTCTATATACTGATGTAGAAAATTCTCCTGAACACATTTTACAAACTCTACCCCATCTAAACCTTTAACAGTATGCGAGTCCCAATCTATATGTGGAAAATTAAAATCCCCTACTCTCACAACTTTGCGTTTCTTGCAGTTGTCAGCTACCTCTCCGCTGATTTGCTCCTCCAATTCTCGCTGGCTATTGGGTGGTCTATAATACAACCCCATTAATGTGGTCATACCTTTCTTGTTTCTCAGCTCCACCCATAGGGCCTCTGTAGACAAGCTCCCTAATCTATCCTGCCTGAGTACCGCTGTAACATTTTCCCTGACCAACAATGCCACCCCCCCACCTTTTATCCCTCTGCCTCTATCCCGCCTGAAACATTGGAACCCTGGAACATTGAGCTGCCAGTCCTGCCCCTCCTGTAGCCAAGTTTCACTAATGGCTATAATGTCATATTTCCATGTGTCTATCCACGCCTTCAGCTCATCTGCCTTCCCCACAATACTCCTGGCATTGAAATAGACACACCTCAAAAGATTATTTCCATCACACTCTACCCTTCCATTTGTGATTTTGCTTGAACTAACCTGTCTTTTTACCCCTGCTCCACTATCTGCTCTGGCACTCTGGTTCCCACCCCCCTGCAAATCTAGTTTAAACGCTCCCCAATAACACTAGCAAATCTCCCTGCAAGTATATTGGTCCCCTTGTAGTTTAGGTGTAACCCGTCTCTCTGGTACAGGTCCCACCTGCCCCAGAAGAGGTCCCAATGATCCAAGAATTGGAAACCCTGCCCCCTACACCAGTTCCTCAGCCACGTGTTCATCCGCCCAAGCATCCTACTCCTGCCCTCACTGGCACGTGGCTCAGGTAGCAATCCTGAGATTACTACCCTCGGGGTCCTGCTTTTTAACTTCCTTCCAAGCTCTTTGTACTCACTCTTTAGGACCTCCTCACTCTTCCTTCCCACGTCATTGGTACCGATGTGTACCACGACATCTGGCTGATCACCTTCCCACTTTAGAACGCCGTGCACACGATCAGAGACATCGCTGACCTTGGCACCTGGGAGGCAACAAACCATGCGGGAGTCTCTGTCCCGACCACAGAACCCCCTGTCCGTACCTCTGACCATTGAGTCCCCTATCACTACTGCTCTCCTCTTCTTCATCCCACCCTTTTGCGCTGTAGAACCAGACTCAGTATCAGAGTTCCGGGTGTGGCAGCTTGTCCCAGGTAAAGCATCTCCCATAACAGTATCCAATTCAGTATACCTGTTGTGGAGGGGTATGGCCACAGGGGAACCCTGCTCTGCCTGTCCTTTCACACTGCCATTTCCTCTCCTTACAGTAACCCAATTTCCTGTGCTCTGCTGCTTAGGTGTAACTATCTCCTTAAAGCTACTGTCTATAAACTTCTCATTCTCCCGAATTAGATGGAGGTCATCAAGCTCCTTCTCCAGTTCCCTAACACGCTTTGCTAGCAGCTGCAGCTGAATGCATCTTTTGCAGGTGCTGTCGTCAGGGATACCGGAGGTCTCCCTGATCTCCCACATCCTGCAAGAGGAGCATTCCAACATCCTGCCTGGCATTTTTTTTTTACTCTGGGGAAAAACAAGAATAAACTTTCTGGGAAAGAAAAAACCTACTCTCGCCTCTGCCTGTTCTCGCCGAAGCCCGTTTTGAGCCAAAGCCCTTCAGCTCTCACTCTGCCCCCTGCTCACCCCACTGCCCGCTAACGATGCTGCCCGCTCAAAGGTGCGGTCTACTTTTAAACCCTCCAAAACCTTCCCAGGCTGCTGCTGGTCCTACTTCCTGTTTTGAAAAAAAACCTCCGATTTTTTTCACTAATTTAACTGAAAAATAAATAAATAAAATGCACAAACAGCTCCCTTACCCTCCGCCTGCTCCTGTGGAACAATGAGGCTGAAACCTCCAAGGTAAGCACTTTTAAACCCTCCACTTTAAACCCTCCATTAATTTTGAACTAGCACCTTAAATTTTTAAGTTCCTCATCAGATGTTTGAGTTCTTTGACAGCCATTGTATTTTTATGGTTGATACAGTTCAGACAATAGTAACCCATGAAGATGTTGAGACTGAAAGATTCAGTGAGGAAAATGCCATTGAAAATCAAAGGAATGATCAAATTCTGTCTTCACAAAAACAGAAAAATGCTGGAAAATCTCAGCAGGTCTGACAGCATCTGTGGAGAGAAAGTAGAGCCAACATTTCGAGTCTTTATGACCATTCATCAGAGCTGATGAAGGGTCATCTAGACTCAATGTTGGCTCTACTCTCTCTCCACAGATGCTGTCAGGCTTGCTGAAATTTTCCAGCGTTTTCTGTTTTTGTTTCAGATTCCAGCATCCGCACTATTTTGCGTTTATCAGATTCTCTCTTGTTGGAGATGGTCATTTCCTGGCACTGAAGTGAGACAAATGTTACTTGTCACTTAGCAGCCTAAAACAGAGTACTGTCTTGTGACACATAAGAACATAAGAACATAAGAAATAGGAGCAGGAGTAGGCCATCTAGCCCCTCGAGCCTGCCCCGCCATTCAATAAGATCATGGCTGATCTGACGTGGATCAGTACCACTTACCCGCCTGATCCCCATAACCCTTAATTCCCTTACTGCTCAGGAATCCATCCATCCGCGCTTTAAACATATTCAGCGAGGTAGCCTCCACCACCTCAGTGGGCAGAGAATTCCAGAGATTCACCACCCTCTGGGAGAAGAAGTTCCTCCTCAACTCTGTCTTAAACTGACCCCCCTTTATTTTGAGGCTGTGTCCTCTAGTTTTAACTTCCTTACTAAGTGGAAAGAATCTCTCCGCCTCCACCCTATCCAGCCCCCGCATTATCTTATAAGTCTCCATAAGATCCCCCCTCATCCTTCTAAACTCCAACGAGTACAAACCCAATCTCCTCAGCCTCTCCTCATAATCCAAACCCCTCATCTCCGGTATCAACCTGGTGAACCTTCTCTGCACTCCCTCCAATGCCAATATATCCTTAACTGTTGACCAATTAACAGTACTATTTCACTGAACTGGACATTGCCTGTATTATTGATAGTCACAGTTTACTTTTTTAAAGAAAGACAGTAAAACCATTATAAAATTAACTTGGTTAGCAATTTGAAATTAAGTTCACTAAATTGTGTCCAAATTTTTAAAAACTCTCATTTTTACTGCTGTTAATAAAAGTATTTCCAGTATTGGTAACCATTTCTAATTAGAAATCATAGAAACCTTACAGTGCAGAAAGAGGCCATTCGGCCCATTGAGTCTGCATCAACAACAATCCCACCCAGGGCCCAACCCCGTAACTCCATATATTTATCCCACTAATCCATCTAACCTTTGCATCCTGGGACACTAAGGGGCAATTTAGCATGGCCAATCAACCTAATCCGCACTTCTTTGGACTGTGGGAGGAAACCAGAGTACCCAGAGGAAACACACGCAGACACAGGCGAACGTGCAAACTCCACACAGACAGTGACCCAAGCTGGGAATCGAACCCAGGTCCCTGGAGCTGTGAGGCAACAGTGCTAACCACTGTGCCACTTCACCTAATTGTTTAAAGTTGCTTTTTTGTATTATATTTGGAAGTTATATTTTAAACATAATTCAGAACTTTAAAAAGAGCATTATGAACTGCAACTATATAACAAGAAGATGGAAAGCACTTTCATTTAACTAACCTCTTTCATGTCTATGAAATGCCCCTACCCAACACATTTCACGTGTGCTCACTGTTGTGATACAGGCACACAAGATTTCATGGTCTCATTTCAGCAATGAAATAAGAACATAAGAAATAGGAGCAGGAGTAGGCCATCTAGCCCCTCGAGCCTGCCCCGCCATTCAATAAGATCATGGCTGATCATGGACAGGGAGTATTGTCCTATCCTCTGCCCTGGCTCCTGCACACACAAGCTCAATGGTTCACTAAAAACCCTTTCTCTGCCTACCTTAAAAAGAATTCCTAGAACCATTCTCTGAGTTGGTGCTTGGTAGGTTCAGATGCAGTGATACTGTGCCTTCAAGAATGCTCCCCTCCTCAGTTACCAGAGGGCCCTCTACATTTTCTGCACCGGAACTGAAATCATTTTTTGCAACTTAACTGAAAGAGAGAAGCTGCTGTCATTTATTATGCAGTGTGTATAGGGTGCAATAGATGTGAAATGGAAAAAGAAGATATGGTATGAAGATACCTGGTTGGACAGCTCCTCTGGCCTTTCCACTCGTGAATCATGACTCATCCCTTGGTAGTCATCTCCAGAATATGTAGGTATCCTTTCCCACTTCCAGTTGCCACCTGATCGTCTATGTGTGTCTGCAAAAAAGAAGGGAATGTGTTGGTGATAGTCTTGTCTTTTTGGAAATGTACAACTCGGGAACAAATAGTGTGGATGTTGTGTGCAGGATGTGAAATGTCACGAGGGACTCATTAATGCTAGTGTATGTGAGTAGGATAAGAATGAGGTGGAGTGAAGTCTTGTGTAGTGATTGAAGGGAAGCAGTGAAAGGATTGTGAGTAGTAGGGGTGCAGGTTTGAGCATAATAATTAAGCTGAGAAAGAGAAAAGCCTTGAGAGAGTACTGGATTGGTTACAGGGATGAGAGACTTCATCTCTGTTGAATAGATTGGAAAAACTGAGGGGTACTCTTCTTGAGAAGAGAAAATGGATCGGGGTTTAATAGAGGTGCTCAAAGTTGAGGGATCTATAGAGTAGATAAAGAGGAACTGTCCCATTGGCAGAAGCATTGAGAACTATTTTAAGGTGATTATCAAGAGAATGAAATGTGACATGAGGAAAACTATTTTATTCCGAGTGGTTGCAATCTGGAATGCACTGCCTGAAAGGGTGGTGGAGGCAGATTCTTCATGGCTTTCAAAATGGAATTAAATTAACACCTGAAGCAAAAGATATTGCAGCACAATGGGAAAAGGCTGAGGACTGGGACCAGCTACATTGCTATTGTAGAGAGCTGCACGGATGGCTGGCTTCCTTCAGTGCCCATTCCATTGGTGAACGAGAATTAGGAGTGTTACCTTGATAACCCATGTGAGGCATATTGAACTTCTTCCAGCTTTGGAGCCGAGATCTGGGTTTCAAACTAGAACAAGGCACAGGAACAGGCCTTTTGGCCCTCCAAACCTGCACCGACCATGCTTCCTGTCTGAACTAAAAACTCCTACCCTTCCGGGGACCATTCCCTCTATTCTCATCCTATTCATGTATCTGTCAAGACGTCCCTTAAAAGTCACCATCATATCTGCTTCCACTACCTCCCCCGGCAGTGAGTTCCAGGCACCCAGTACCCTCTGTGTAAAAAAAAAACTTGCCTCGGACATCTCCTTTAAACCTTGTCCCTCACACTTTAAACCTATGCCTCCCAGTAATTGACTCTTCCATCCTGGGAAAAAGCTTCTGACTATCTTCTCTGTCCATGCCCCTCATAATCTTGTAGACTTCTATCAGGTCGCCCCTCAACCTCTGTCGTTCCAGTGAGAATATACCAAGTTTCTCCAACCTCTCCTCATAGCTAATGCCCTCCATACCAGGCAACATCCTGGTAAATCTTTTCTGTACCCCCTCCAAAACCTCCACATCCTTCTGGTAGTGTGGATACCCGAATTGAACACTATTCCAAGTGAAGTCTAACTAAGGTTCTGTAAACCTGCAACATGACTTGCCAATTTTTAAGCTCAATGCCCCAGCCGATGAAAACAAGCATGCCGTATGCCTTCTTGACTACCTTCTCCACCTGTGTTGCAACTTCAGTGACTTGTGTACCTGAACAGCCAGATCCCTCTGCCTATCAATGCTCTTATGGGTTCTGCCATTTACTGTATTTCCCATCTGTGTTAGACCTTGCAAAATGCATTACCTCACATTTGTCTGGATTAAGCTCCATCTACCATCTCTCCGTCCAAGTCTCCAACCAATCTATATCCTGCTATAACCTCTGACGGTCCTCATCGCCATCTGAAATTCCGTCAACCTTTGTGTCGTCCGCAAACTTACTAATCAAACCAGTTATATTTTCCTCCAAATCGTTTATATATACATTACAAACAACAAAAGTCCCAGCACTGATGCCTGAGGAATGCCACGAGTCACAGCCCTCCATTCAGAAATGCACCCTTCCTCTGCTACCCTCTCTGCTATGACTGAGCCAGTTCTGTATCCATCTTGCCAACTCACTTCTGATCCCGTGTGACTTCATCTTCTGTACCAGTCTGCCATGAGGGACCTTGTCAAAGGCCTTACTGAACTCCATGTAGACAACATTCACTGCCCTACCCTCATCAATCATCTTCATCATTGCCTCGAAAAACTTGATCAAGTTGGTGAGATACGACCTTCCCGTCACAAAACCATGTTGCCTCTCGCTAATACGTTCACTTATTTCCAAGTGGGAATAAATCCTCTCCAATAATTTCCCTACTACTGACGTAAAGCTCACCTGCCTGTAATTACCTGGATTATCCTTGCTACCCCTCTTAAACTCCTGTTGATCTCCTTGTTTGTTCATGTGTGTTGCCTGGGCAGCTTTCCACACTTGAGGGAACAGAATCTCCTTCCTTCTGCTGACCTCCAAAACATTTGTAAAATCTAATGGATTGATTCTTCACATTTTCCAGCTGTGTTGCAAAGTTTCAGTGCCTCTGACTCCCTGCAATGTATCTCCTTTTTGATTTGTGTGACTCCTGATTTTCTACTTACCTGCAGCCCTGTAAACAGGTATGCTGCCAATAAGCAGTGTAGGTGTTCTTTGGCTACAGATGTCCTGTGGTCTCTGCAATTGTTTGAATAAGCGCATGCACCTTGTCCATTTTCAAGTGCAATTGAATTTCTAGTTTCATTCAAGTCTGCAGAAGTATGATATATTAAACTTGGTCCACAGTACCATGCATGAGCACTTGTATAAGTTGAGTAAATACTGGAAATCTGAAACAGCTGAAATGTGAACTCATCTGTTCTCTTAACAGATGCTATCTGACCTGTTAAATATTCCCAGCACTTTATCTTTGTGTTTGATGTAGAATTCAGAGGTCTGAAAATCATTTGCCCTGTAGTACCATCACTTAAAACTAGGTTGCCATATTTGTAACTTGTATTTTTACTGCTATCCTTGACTTGAAAAACAAACGTGGACTATCATTGGTGTATATACTTTTTTGTTACTTCTCCTTTTAGTTTACTTACTTGGAACACCTTGAACACTACTGTCATTGGAATCACTTGCTTCCCAACATTGAAGAGCTTATAATTTGGTATGCAGCTTCTTCAAGATAGAAATATGTGGATGATGCAGAAACTGCTCATCTGGGCTGAAACATAAGTTTCAGGAGGTTCCTGATCTGCTGCATTCCCCTCCCCTGATGCCTTATCTGATTTCCCAAATTGAACATTACTGTGCAGATATTTATGGAATTTGTAGTGCTTGATGGGTGCTTTTGTGATGGCCTTCTTTTTCCTTGGGCAACTTCATCTTGTGACACTCCACCACAGAGAAAATTTGATTTATTGTTGTCACATGTATTAATATACAGTGAAAAGTATTGTTTCTTGCATGCTACATAGACAAAATGATCCAATGTTAGCACAATGTTAACATACGAGCAATGTTACTGCCATAATATCAATACGACTAAAATTCCTGTACAGCAAAGAAAATATACGATTCCCTATTGATCAATGTTAGGTGATAGCATGAAGGTGGATTAACTTGCTTAGTTGTTTTCAGTCGGCAGCATTTATTGAAGCTGACCCAAGGCTACAAACATTTAAGCAAACACATTTTTAGTAGTACGATTGAAGAGCAAATGCAGCCCTATATCTCAACTAGAGTGAAAGGAGGAATAGAAGTGTGCATGTCGTTTTAGAAGAAACAGTGAAAGAATAAACAAACATGCAATGATTTTCGAAGTAGCAATAAGCCTCAAATTTTACTGCCAAGGTAATTGAATCAGTAGGTTTTTGATGTGAAGTTGGGGCATGAGCTTTGCAGGTTGTTGGTGTGGTATCACGTTGCGGTCTACATAAGAATGAAAGAACATAAGAAATAGGAGCAGGAGTAGGCCATCTAGCCCCTCGAGCCTGCCCCGCCATTCAACAAGATCATGGCTGATCTGAAGCGAATCAGTTCCACTTACCCGCCTGCTCCCCATATCCCTTAATTCCCTTATCGATCAGAAATCTATCTACCCGTGATTTAAACATATTCAACGAGGTAGCCTCCTCCATTTCAATGGGCAGAGAATTCCAGAGATTCACTACCTTCTGAGAGAAGAAGTTCCCCCTCAACTCTGTTCTGAACCGGCCCCCACTTATTTTGAGGCCGTGCCCTCTGGTTCTGGTTTCCCTTCTAAGTGGAAAGAATCTCTCTACCTCTACCCTATTCAGCCCCTTCATTATCTTGTATGTCTCTATAAGATCACCCCTCAGCCTTCTAAACTCCAACGAGTACAGACCCAATCTGTTTAATCTCTCCTCATAAGCTACACCCCTCATCTCCGGTATCAACCTGGTGAACCTTGTCTGCACTCCCTCCAAGGCCAATATATCCTTTCGCAAATAAGGGGACCAAAACTGCACACAGTACTCCAGTTGCGGCCTCACCAGTGCCTTGTATAGTTGCAGCAAGACCTCCCTGCTTTTATATTCTATCCCCCTCGTGATAAAGGCCAACATTCCATTCGCCTTCTTGATCACCTGCTGCACCTGCAGACTGAGATTTTGCGATTCGTGCACAAGAACCCCCAGGTCCCTTTGCACAGTAGCATGATGTAATTTTTCTCCATTTAAATAATATTCCAATTTACTATTATTTCTTCCAAAGTGGATAACCTCACATTTGCCAACGTTATATTCCATCTGCTAGATCCTTGCCCACTCGCTCAGCCTATCCAAATCTCTCTGCAGACTTTCCGCGTCCACGCAATTCGCTTTCCCACTCCTCTTCGTGTCATCAGCAAACTTTGATACCCTACACTCAGTCCCCTCCTCCCGATCATCTATGTAAATGGTAAACAGTTGAGGCCCCAGCACCGATCCCTGCGGCACGCCACTGGTCACCAACTGCCAACCAGAAAAGCACCCATTTATTCCAACTCTCTGCTTCCTGTTAGATAGCCAATCCCCAATCCACGCCAACACCATACCCCAACTCCGTGTACCCCAATCTTCTGCAGCAACCTTTTGTGAGGCACCTTATTGAATGCCTTCTGGAAATCTAAAAACACCACATTCACCGGTTCCCCTCTGTCAACCGCACTAGCCACATCTTCATAAAAATCTAGTAAGTTCGTCAAACACGACTTTCCCTTCATGAATCCATGCTGCGTCTGCTTGATCGAACCATTCTTATCCAGGTTCTCTGCTATTTCCTCTTTAATGATGGACTCCAGCATCTTCCCAACTCTGGACGTTAAGCTAACCGGCCTGTCGTTACCCGCCTTTTGTCTACTTCCTTTTTTAAATAGCGGCGTAACAGTAGCTGTTTTCCAATCAGCCGGCACTACCCCAGAGTCCAGTGAATTTTGATAAATAACTACTAATGCATCTGCTATTACCTCAGCCATTTCTTTCAGTACCCTGGGATGCATTCCATCCAGGCCAGGGGACTTGTCTACCTTCAGTCCCATTAGCCTACCAAGCACTACCTCTTTAGTAACAGTAATTGTATTAAGGACCTCATCTCCCACCAACTCTCGATCTCTCATATTCGGTGAAGACCAACACAAAGAACTTATTTAAAGTCTCAGCCATTTCCTCATTTTTCCACTATTAAATCCCCCCTCTCGTCCTCCAAGGGTCCAACATTCACTCTAGCCACTCTATTCCTTTTTATATATTTGTAAAAACTTTTACTATCATTTTTTATATTTTGAGCTAGTTTAGTTTCATAATCTATCTTTCCTTTTTTAATCGCTTTCTTAGTCGTTCTTTGTTGTTTTTTAAAGCTTTCCCAATCCAGTAATTCTCCTCTATTTTTGGCCACTCTGTATGCATCTGTTTTTATTTTTATACTCCTTTATTTCCTTTGTTATCCACGTCTGGTTATCCCTTTTCTTACAGTCCTTCTTTATCACCGGAATATATTTTTGCTGACTACTTAAAAAAATCTCCTTAAAAATCCTCCACTGTTCCTCAGCTGTCCTACCTACCAGTCTGCTCGCCCAGTCTACATTAGCCAATTCTGCCCTCATCCTATCGTACTCCCCTCTGTTCAAGCAGAGGACACTGGTTTGGGACCCTACTTTCTCACCCTCCATCTGTATCAGAAATTCAACCATATTATGATCACTCAACCCAAGAGGATCCCTCACAAGAAGATCCTTAATTCTACCTGTCTCATTACACAGCACCAGATCTAAGATAACTTGCTCTCTCGTAGGTTCTGTAACATACTGTTCAATGAAACTATCCCGACAGCATTCTAAGAACTCTTTCTCAAGCCCTCCACGTCCAATTTGAGTCGACCAATCAATATGCTGGTTAAAATCCCCCATGATTATTGCTGTTCCGTTTTTGCACGCATCCATTATTTGCTTGTTTATAGCCCTCCCCACCTCTAAGTTATTACTTAGGGGCCTATAGACCATGCCTACCAGTGTCTTTTTCCCCCTACGATTCCTTATCTCCACCCACAACGATTCCACGTTTTGCTCCTTAGAGCCTATGTCGTCTCTCACTACCGTCCTGATATTATCCTTTATTAACAGAGCTACCCCACCTCCTTTTTCTACCTGTCTATCCTTCCTAAATGTCTGATACCCCTGGATATTCAGTTCCCAGTCCCGGTCACCCTGCAACCACGTTTCTGTGATGGCCACTAGATCATACTCATTTGTATGGATTTGTGCCTTCAACTCATTTACTTTGTTTCGAATGCTTCGTGCATTCAGGCAAAGTGTCTTTATGCCAGCCTTTATCTGAAACGCTACTAACACCTCCCGAGCCCTCTACTCCTTAAACTAGTTGAATGTCCTCAACATTAACCTGCACTTGTACTCTCTCCTTTATCTTCGATTTTGGTACCTGCTTAGTTATTTTCAGTAAGCAGCAATCATTGAAGTCTTCGCATTCTCCTCCAACTGAGAGCTTTTCACACAATTGATTCCTATGATCTATGGACATGGAAGACTTGTGTTCATTTGGTGTATCATCTCTTATCATTCCAGAAGTGCAGCAGCTCTGTCAGAGTGGAAGGTTCTTCACTTCTCCATTCCTGAGCATTAGTTTAAAGCTTAGCTCCTCCGTTAGCTCCTCCAATAAGTTCTGAATGTTTTCCTCAGTGAGGAGCACAGTTCGTGGAGCTTCTCCAGACATGACAACTGATGGGCTTAGAACTTCCTTCCCTGGTAAATCTTCACTTGGGGCACAAAAGAATCATGCAGCAACCTTAATTACACCTAGAAGTAATCAGCATGGTGAAATCACCATGTCAGTACATTCAGAAACACGAGCAAGTTTTTTGGCCTGTTCATTGAGTTGGCCCTACTATGTACAAAGTCATGATGAATAAAGCACTTAAAATGTGTTAATTTTTTTAAAATGAACATGTTTTTAGCATTATACAGGTATTTTCTCATCAACTCTATTGAACATGAAGTATTGTTATTCTAACATAACTTATATTCTCTAAATGAAAGACCAGTTGAGATTTGTAGATGTGTGTTACAAAATATAAATAAGTTTGGCAGCTCTGAATGAGCTGTACAAATACATCTCCAGTTTTGTATAAACAAACTCAAATTAACCCTGCCACTGTGGAATGTAGACTCTAAAGTCACATCAATCTTTTTCATTATGGCACAGTGATGTTTGCTGTTGGGTAATGGGTAGTTGATAGTACAGACGTATTTCCAAAGCTAGACTTTTCTATCAAACCCAAGTTAATTAATTAATACAATGAATGTGTGTGAATTGATTACTGCTGAAGAAATCTTTGGTTTATATAAAATTGCTGGTAAATAAGCAATCTGCTCTTTTTAGAACTGCATGGTATTTCAGTTCAATTGGAATTTTGTACTTGTTACAATATTTTCAAGAGTACCAGAACATCTTTATCACTATTTATAGCCCTCCTCCTCAGTGTCATCTGACGCTCTCATGGAAGCTATCTGCTAGCATGAAATCATTGTTTATTGCATCTCTGGAGGGTGCTACTAAACTACTTGGCTTTCCCTCTCATGTTCCACTCTAAAGCTTTGATGGAGAAGGCTGGGCATCTGGTACTTGCTACTTTGCTGCGAGGTGTCAGAATCTGGTATATGGGCTCCAGACATTACCATTCCAGTGAGCTCTGGGTCTGTTATCCTGGGGTCTGATGACCTACACCCTGGGGTTCTAAGCGAGATAGCTGCAGTCCTTTTAGATGCACTAGCTCTTATTTTCTAAAGGTCCTTAGATTCAGGAATGATGCCATTAGATTGGAAGTTGATAAATGTAACACTGCTTTTTCAGGAAAAAGGGGAGAGGGGAGAGAGAAAAGAGGGAACCACAGGCCAGTTTGACTAAGTCATTGGAAAAATGCTGGAATCGTAACTTAAAAAGGTGTAGTATGATTAGAACAAGTCAGCATGGTTTTGCAAAAGGAAAATCCTGCTTGACAAATTTTAAAGAGCTTTTTGAGGATGTAGCTAATAGGGTAGACAAAGGGGAACCAATAGATGTAGTCTACCCGGATTTCCAAAAGGCATTTCATAAGGTACCACACAAAAGGATGATGGGCAGGATAAGGGCTCATGAAGTTGGAGGGAGCAGATTAGTGTTCATAGAGGATTAGTTAATGGACAGGAATCAGAGAATGGGCATAAATGGTTCAACGTTGGCACGCTGTGACTAGTAGAGTGTCACAAGGAGCTGCACTGTGTCCTCAGCTAATTGTAATATATATTAAGACTTGGATGCAGAAACCGAGAGTAATGCATCTAAGTTATCTAATGATACAAAGCAAGCTGGAAAGGTAAACAGTGTGGAGGAGACAGAGAGGCTTTAAAGACATATAGACAGATTAAGTAAATAGGCAACAAGATGGCAGATGGAGTATCATGTGGGGAAATGTGAAGTTATTCACTTTACTCATAACAGAAAATATTTTTAAAAGGTTAAAACATGTTAATATTGATAAAGAGACTTAGGTTTGCTCCTACATATAATGCAGAACATTTTCATACAATTCAGAAGTCAAATTGTAATGGGATTAAAACACAAGAACAAGGAAGCCTTGCTACAGTTGTATTGACTTTGGTGAGACCACACCTGTAATATTGTATGCAGTTTTGGTCTCCATATTTTAGGAAGTAATGCTTGCATTTGAGGTGGTCAGCGATGGTTCACTAAATTCGTCCTTAGGATGAGGGAGTTTCCTATAATGAGAGGCTAAGTAAGTTGGGCCCAAATTCTCTGGAGTTCAGAAGAATGAGAGACGATCTCATTGAAACATGCAAGAGTCTGAGAGGGCTTGAAAGGGTAGATGTTGAGAGATTGTTTCTGCTGATCGGAAAACTTAAAACATGGCCACACAGTTTCAGGATAAAGGGTCAATGATTTAGAAATGGGATTAGGAGAAATTACTTCAAGCTAAGTGTGGGGAATCTTAAATTCTCTGGCCCAAAAGGTTGTGGATGCTCGATCATTGAATACAATTAAGGCTGAGCTAGGCATATTTTTGGGGCCTTGAAGAATCAAGTGATATGGGAAGTGGACATTGAAGTGGAGTTGAAGTCCAAGATCAGCCATGATCATACTGAATGACAGAGCAGGCTCAATAGGCCACATGGTCTACTTTTATTTATTAGTTCATGGGATGTGGGCATCACTGGCTAGGTCAGCATTTATTGCCCATTGCTAATTTCCCTTGAAAAGGTGGTGATGAGATTCCTCCTTGATTTGATTTATTATTGTCACATGTATTATCATACAGTGAAAAGTATTGTTTCTTGCGCGCTATACAGACAAAACATACCGTTCATAGAGAAGGAAACGAGAGAGTGCAGAATGTAGTGTTACAGTCATAGCTAGGGTGTAGAGAAAGACCAACGTAATGCAAGGTAAATCCATTCAAAAGTCTGACAGCAGCAGGGAAGAAGCTGTCCTTGAGTCGGTTGGTACATGACCTCAGACTTTTGTATCTTTTTCCCGAAGGAAGAAGGTGGAAGAGAGAATGTCTGGGGTGCGTGGGGTCCTTAATTATGCTGGCTGCTTTGCCGAGGCAGTGGGAAGTATATACAGAGTCAATGAATGGGAGGCTGGTTTGTGTGATGGATTGGGCTGCATTCATGACCTTTTGTAGATCCTTGCGGTCTTGGGCAGAGCAGGAGCCATATCAAGTTGTGATACAACCAGAAAGAATCACTGCAACCCATGTGGTGTCGGTATACCCATGGTGCTGTTAGGGAGGGTGTTCTGGGATTTTGATTCAGTCACAGTGAAGTAACAGCAATATAATTCCAAGTCGGGATGTTGAGTGGGTTGGCAGGGAACTTCCAGGTGATGATGTCCCCATCTGTCTGCTGCCCTTGTCCTTCTAGATGGTATTGGTCAGCTTGCGATTTAAGGATCCTTGGTGAGTGCCTGCAATGCATCTTGTAGATGGTACACACTGCAGCCATTGTGCATTGGCAGTGGAGGGAGTGAATGTTTGTTGCTGAAGTTCTAATCAAGTGGGCTACCTTGTCCTGGATCATGTCAAGCTTTGAGTGGTGTTGAAGCTGCACTCATTCAGGCAAGTGGAGAGTATTCCATCACACTTGTGCCTTATAGAGGGTCGACCATTTAGGAAAGAAATGAGGAGAAACTTCTTCACCCAGAGAGTGGTCAGCTTTGCTCCCATTTAGAACATAGAACAGTACAGCACAGAACAGGCCCTTCGGCCCACGATGTTGTGCCGAGCTTTATCTGAAACCAAGATCAAGCTATCCCACTCCCTATCATCCTGGTGTGCTCCATGTGCCTATCCAATAACCGCTTAAATGTTCCTAAAGTGTCTGACTCCACTATCACTGCAGGCAGTCCATTCACACCCCAACCACTCTCTGCGTAAAGAACCTACCTCTGATATCCTTCCTATATCTCCCACCACGAACCCTATAGTTATGCCCCCTTGTAATAGCTCCATCCACCCGAGGAAATAGTCTTTGATTGTTCACTCTATCTATCCCCTTCATCATTTTATAAACCTCTATTAAGTCTCCCCTCCGCCTCCTCTGCTCCAGAGAGAACAGCCCCAGCTCCCTCAACCTTTCCTCATAAGACCTACCCTCCAAACCAGGCAGCATCCTGGTAAATCTCCTCTGCACTCTTTCCAGCGCTTCCACATCCTCCTTATAGTGAGGTGACCAGAACTGCACACAATATTCCAAATGTGGTCTCACCAAGGTCCTGTACAGTTGCAGCATAACCCCACGGCTCTTAAACTCCAACCCCCTGTTAATAAAAACTAACACACTGTAGGCCTTCTTCACAGCTCTATCCGCTTGAGTGGCAACCTTTAGAGATCTGTGGATATGGACCCCAAGATCTCTCTGTTCCTCCACAGTCTTCAGAACCCTACCTTTGACCCTGTAATCCACCTTTAAATTAGTCCTACCAAAATGAATCACCTCACATTTATCAGGGTTAAACTCCATTTGCCATTTTTCAGCCCAGCTTTGCATCCTATCTATGTCTCTTTGCAGCCTACAACAGCCCTCCACCTCATCTACTACTCCACCAATCTTGGTGTCATCAGCAAATTTACTGATCCACCCTTCAGCCCCCTCCTCTAAGTCATTAATAAAAATCACAAAGAGCAGAGGACCAAGCACTGATCCCTGTGGCACTCCGCTAGCAACCTGCCTCCAATCCGAAAATTTTCCATCCACCACCACCCTCTGTCTTCGATCAGACAGCCAATTACCTATCCAATCGGCCAACTTTCCCTCTATCCCACACCTCCTCACTTTCATCATAAGCCGACCATGGGGGACCTTATCAAACGCCTTACTAAAATCCATGTATGTGACATCAACTGCCCTACCTTCATCAACACACTTAGTTACCTCCTCAAAAAATTCAATCAAATTTGTGAGGCACGACTTGCCCTTCACGAATCCGTGCTGACTATCCCGGATTAATCCGCATCTTTCTCAATGGTCGTAAATCCCATCCCTACGGACCTTTTCCATCAATTTACCAACCACCGAAGTAAGACTAACCGGTCTATAATTACCAGGGTCATTTCTATTCCCTTTCTTAAACATGCTACCATAGAAAGTAGTTGAGGCCAAAACATTGAATGTTTTCAAGAAGGAGTTAAGTATAACACTTGAGGCTATAAAGGATCAAAGGATATTGGGGGGGAAGGCAGGATCAGGTGATTGAGTTGGATAACTAACCATGATCATAATAATGGCAGAGCAGGCTCGAAGGGCCGAATGGCCTCCTCCTATTTTCTATGTTTCTATGACAGGCTTTGGAGAATCAGGGGACGTGTTACCCACTGCCTCTGACCACCTCTTGTAGCTACAGTATTTATATGGCTAGTCCAGCTCAGTTTGCGGTTAATGGTAACCCCCCCCCCCCAAGATATTGATACTGGGGGATTTAGTGCTGGTGCTACCATTTAATATCAAGGGGTGATGGCTAGATTCTCTCTTGTTGGAGATGGTCATTGCCTGGCACTTGTTTGGTGTGAGTGTTACTTGCCACTTGTCAGCCCAAGCCTGGATACAATCTGGGTCAGGCTGCGTTTGGACATGAAGGACTCCTTCAGTATCTGAGGAGTCACGAATGGCACTGAACATTGTGCAGTCATCAGTGAACATCCCCACTTGTCACCTTATGATGGAAGGAACATCCCCACTTGTCACCTTATTGATGAAGCAGCTGAATGAAGGTTGTGCCTTGGATACCACCCTGAGGAACTCCTGCAGTAATGTCCTGGAACTGTGATGATTGACCTCCAAAAGCCATAGCCATCTTCCTTCGTACTTGGTGTGAATCCTATCAGTGGATACCTTTCTCCCTGATTCCCATTAACACCAGTTTTGCTGGAGCTCTGTGATGCCACAGTTGAGCATATGCTGCCTTGATGTCAATGGCAGTCACTCTCAATTCTTTAGTTCAGCTCTTTTGTCCATGTTTGAACCAAGTCTGTAATGAGGTCAGGAGCTGAGTGTCCCTTGTGGAACCCCAACTGAGCGTCAGTTCG
This sequence comes from Mustelus asterias, assembly GCF_964213995.1. NCBI lineage: Eukaryota > Metazoa > Chordata > Chondrichthyes > Carcharhiniformes > Triakidae > Mustelus > Mustelus asterias. The sequence goes on from NC_135802.1 coordinate 107,636,272, forward strand.
CAGGTTACACCAAATGCTGTTGATGACGCCTTCCGTCAATTTACCCATGATCGAGAGCAGACTGATGAGGTGGTAATTGGCCGGGTTTGCCAGACAATAGAAATATCAACTTGTGTCAGATTTTCTTAACTCCTGTGCCCTGGAAATTCAGACGGTAATTAATGTACCTCTACTGGAGATGGTCATGATACCACTGCCTCTTGTTAGTTTTAATTGTCCGTTAGACTTCACGACTGCATGTGATAGGACTGTAGAGCTTTGATCTAATCCACTGTGGGATCGTTGAGCTTTGTTTTATAACCTGCTGCTCCTGCTGTTTCATTTGCGTGCAGGCCTGTGTTGTGGCTTTCCCAGGTTAGCATCCCACTTTAGGTACACCAGGTGCTGCTCCCAGTATGCCCTTTACACTTTTTTGAACTAGGATTGGTTCCCTAGTTTGGTAATGATGGAATGAGGATGTGCCAGGCTATGAGGTTACATATTGTGGTGGAATTCAATTTTGCTGCTGATGGACCACAGCACCTCATAGTTGCCCAATTTTGAGCAGCTAATTCTGTTCTGAATCTATTCATGTCGCATTGCAGTGGTGCCATGTCGTGGGGGGAATCCTCCAAACGAAGACAAGATTTCATTTCCCCAAGGACTTGTGTGGTGGTCACTGCTACCAGTACTGCCATGGATAGATGCATCTGCAATAGTTAGACTGTTGAGGATGATGTCAAAACATTTCCCCTCATGTTGGATCTCTCACAATCTGCCACAAGCCCAACGTCCTTTGTCAGTGACAGTGGTGCCAAGCAACTCTTGCTGCTGGACATTAAACAGTATGCTCTGTGTCTTTGCTGCCCATAGTGCTTTATCCAATTGGCAATCAACATGATTGTGTACTAATTTGTCAGCTGAGAGGATAGTTGGTGATATTCAGCAGAAGGTTCCCTTGTCCATATTTGACATGAAACCTCAAGGAGTCCAGAATAAATGCTGAGAACTTGCAGGGTTGTTCACTCCATTGTGCTGCCAGGTCTGATGGGTCATGAATGGTGCTGGAGCAGTCTGGGATGCTGACTAAAGAGCATAATTGCCTGATACACCATTCTCAATTTTGGCACTAGTTCCCAAGTATTGATGCAGAGGAGGATTTTTCAGGGTTCATTAGGTGTGTCTGTCATGTCTGATGCCGAGGTTAATTTTATTCGTTTTTTGTAGAAGTTTGATCCAGATGAATGCTTGACTCTGTCTTCAATTTTCCTTCATAACTCTGAGGCCTAAATACCTGTGTCATAATTCCCACTCTTAGAACATTCTCTAATCCCTTTGTCATTTTGAAATCTGGATGCCGCAGAACAGTAGTGGGATCACTAATGCTCTCTACATGTTTATGGTAAAATGTTTTGACTTGTAGCCAAATGTTTTTGAGATGCTTCTTGGTGTTTGATCATTTTCATTGAATGATCATTAAAGAAAAGGAACAAAATTTAATTTATAAAATACTTCATTGGCTGTAGTGTAATCACTATTTTAATATAAGGAAACATGGCAACGAATTTGAACACATCCTAAAAAGAGCAATGAGAAACATAACCAAATAATCTGTTTTCATGATATTGATTAAAGAATGGTGCATTGGGATCTTTTATGGTCACTTAAAGGGACAAGGTCTTGGTTTAATATCTCATCCGAAACCTCAGATTGTGAGATAATCCTTTGGTACAGCACTCAAGTACTAGGCTAGAATATATGCTCAAATCTCTGGAGTGGGGATTGAACCTTACAATTTAGGGGCAAGAGTGTGAAACACTGGGCCATAGCTGACACTTAAATCACATACAAATCATTTTTCATTTCCTGATTTTCTAATGTGCACTTGTTCATCATGTGCTTTCGATTCCTTTCCAATGCACATCTGTCTACCTTACAATTCATCTGCCTATGTATTTAACTGATTCATATTTCTCAAGAGTGCTGTTGTTCTGAATTCCAAGTTCTGTCATTGAGTTGTATCAGCAATTGTTTCAATACTACAATAAAAGTATTCTTCCAAGTTATTAATGATTAGTGTGAACTATAGGATGTCCAATACAGACTCCTGCACAGCTCCATTATTTATTATCACCCCCCGATCATAATTTGCCCATTGTTCTTGCTTTCTAACTTAGTTTGTCAAATCAGCTAATTTAGTTAACTAATATTCAATCAACTTCCAATTTAGAAGACTTGCATGTAAAAGTATATTAAGTGTTTTCTTGAAATCGAAATAAGTTCCATTCACTGAATAGAAGTGGTTCACTCAGTGGCTCAATGCCCCCTTAAAGATTAGCAGGACTTCTAAATCTAAATTGATTACTCTAAAGGTCTGCTTTTGTAGAGCATCAATAACATCATAAAAAATATTTTCAGTCATTCTCTTCACCATGGATTGTAAGCTAAAGGTTCATTTCCTTTTTGAATATAGAAACATATTCTACATTCCAATGATGAAGTATGCTAAGAATCACATCCTCATCATATGCATTAATGGAAACAACAACTTCCAATTACATAACACCTTTAATGTGATGAAACATCTCACTGGGACATTATAAAACAAAAGATTCGGAGCCACAAAGAGATATCAGGGCAGATGATGAAAAACTTGTTCAGTCATTTCCCCCCTCATTTTAAAAAAAATAATGATTTGTCACATGTCCTGGTGTATTTCCATTGAAAATAGTAAGGGGCCATAGTTCCAGACCTTCAGCACATGGTATTAGAAAAAATATTGCTGCATTGCCTATTAAAATAGTCAACTAACAACTGCTGACAATTTCAAAAACCTGGTAAAGCAAGCAAAGAATGAGTAGCTGGCAACCCTGCTGAATCCACTTAACCCAGTAAACCATGAACTGGTTGGATTTAACAAAAAATAAGTCCTTTTAGAATAAACAACAAAAATTGTAATTCCTACAGAAGATAATGTTTGCCTCGAGGACAAGACCCAATGTATTAACTTTAACAAAATGCACTAATTAATTGAGAAGTTTAGTTAATATTGCTTTATGCAATGTTGCAGTACAGATATTAATACTGAATAGCTAGGGTTACCAGTAATAGCTGTGGAATTATCAACAAGGGCTTTTTTAATACATCTGCTCAAAAAATATTTGATGTCTTATTTTGATGTCTTGGGTTTAGTTCACTTCCACTTTACATTCTGTACATTTGTGACATAGAGTAGTTATTATTCTGTTTCTGGGATATTTGCATATGTATGAGTTGAAACAGCTGGTTTATGCATGCGTTTGGGTATTATCATTCCCATAGGGTCGCTTGTTAGACTTGCACTGCTACCATGTGGATGAACAGGAGAATACAGTCACTTAAACCCAATTCTACTGAAACTGTCACATTAACTGAAATGTAAAAACAATGTAGTTTTGGAAATCGCCACAAATTATCTTGACCATTGAGTTAAATTGTGGTGTAAGTAGTGGGTCTAGTAATTCATTCATTTGTAATAGTATTGCAATTTACTGGGGTTATTGCCAGTGAAGGTGAAATAGTCAATGCAGCAGCTGGTGCACAGCAAGAGGTCTAGTTAAGGCAGTCTGTTCATAATTTGTAACATACGTGTTTGTTGCAAGACTAAGAATATTATGAAATGCTCCCGATTGCTTCAGTTAAACGTATTTAATGAATGACCCTTTGTGTCGTTAGAGGTTATTTTATGTTTGGTATAATGTCACTTCCCAGTTATATTTTTTTAAAGCTATTCATCAGACTTTTCAATCTGAGAGTTTTTGTTCAATTGGAATTTCGCACTTCACAAACAATCTCATTGAAATGTTAAAGTATGTTGCACTAGTGTTCGTAGCTTGAAATAATGTAATTGCTAAACCAACGTACCTTGGCTATTTGTTAATTCTGTTACTTTATTGTAAAACTGTTTCATTATTTTATTGTAAAACTGTTTCATTATAGGTCAAAGGGAAGGGAGTCAGAAATGTATTAAGAATAGTTAGAAAGGCCTTTACTAATTCCAGTTTAATTACATCAATCCACTTTTGAGACCAAAAGTAAAGATACCTCGAGGCCAAATCAACAAATACAGAATTTTTTTTAAAAATGATTTTGCAAGATAATTTTCACCATACTGTCAATTAAAATTGTTATTTGTGGGCAAATGTTAACATAAGCTAAGAAAATATTTTTTTCAATCTCAAAATATACTTTAGGATGATCAGTAGGTGACTACTTTCTTTCAGTAGCCTCTTATATGATTGTCGGAGATTCAGGTTGTTTTCACTCCATGTACAAACAAGACCAAGTAAATGGATTACATGTATTCAATCTGCTATTGGTGCTATTTAAATCTTTTAAACAAATCGTGAGTTAAAATATTCTGAATTTTACATCACGCTTCACTAAAATTTTAATGAAACTATACTTGTCCTGCAAGCATCTGAAGTTCATTCTCTGAAATGGTGCATCCTTATTATTCCTAGTACCTTTTTAAAAATATATATTCTTTGGGGTATAGGTGGCAGTGGCAAGGCTGCCATTTATTGCCCATTTTAAGTTGCTGTTGAGAAGGCTCTGAAGAGCTGCTGCCTTCAATCATTGCACTCCATGGGAGTATTTAACTGTAAGGGTTACTGAGGGACTGGGGAAACAGTACTGCCCACATTATGATGTAGGGAGTCACGGGAGTGGTATAATGCAGTAATGAGCCTGGTAGATATTTGCATGAAGACTGTATCCTACATATATGGTTATGTGTTAAAATTAAACAGGCATTTTTCAACCATACAAACCACTTGACCTCAACATGAGACAACATATAACCCTATAGCATTATGGCAGCAGTTGAAGGCCAAGTCAGTGCTGCCATTTGCTTTTTAACAATTGCACTCTGGGCTCACTTCCTGGCAGTGCTGAGTGCCACTAATTGTACACCAAACTCACAACTGTCTCAATTAAGAGATCTGCATTTAAAGATAGCAACACAAGGTCAGGACCTGATAATGATCCGGGTGTCAGCTTCCTGTTCCCAGATTGAAAATCAAGCCTTGGTGGTCTGCAACATAAATTTCAATACATGTTGGTAACTTGGTAGTGATTTGTATATCTGTGTTGCATATGGTTTCAGAATTGTCAGGCACTTTTCAGTAACTCACCTAAGTGGTCATTCTTCACGTATAATCAATTTTGACAGGCTATTCAACTGCAGGGGCCATAAAACCATATCCCAATCTGTCTGCAATCTATGTCCATACAATTGTACTTTTCAGTAGATGTCAGAATGAAGCTAATATATGATTTCCTAGCCAACTGATGCTTTTTTCTGATTCATTCTTGGGATGTGAGCATCAATGGCAACGCCAGCATTTATTGATCATCCCAAATTGTCTTTGAGGAGGTGAGCTGTTGCCCTGAACTTGCAGTCCATGTGGTGTTGGTACATCCAAAGTGCTATTTGTCAAGTAATTCCAGGATTTTGATCCAGTGACAATGAAGGGATAGTGATGTAGTTCAAAGTCAGGATGGTGTGTGATTTAGAGTGGGATTTGCAGTTGGTGATCTTTCAATACATTTTCTGCCCTTGTTTTTTTAGGGGATAGCGATCATAGGTTCGGAAGGTAGAGTCAGAGGAGCCTTGGTGAGTTGCTGCAGTACATCTTGTAAATGGTATGCATTGCTGCAACTGTGCTCCAGTGGTGGAGGGAGTGAATGTCGAAGGTTGTGCCAATTAAACAGATTGCTTTGTCTTGGTGTCAAGCTTCTTGAGCATTGGAGCTGCACTCATTCAGGCAAATGGAGAATATTCTGTCGCACTCCTGACTTGTGCCTTGTAAACGAGGTGAGTTACCACAGATTTCCCAGCCTCTGACCTGCTCTTGTACAGTAAGAAGTCTCTCAACACCAGGCTAAAGTCCAACAGGTTTATTTGGTAGCACAAATGGCTCTTGCAGCCATTGTATGTTAATAGTTGGTCCTATTAAGATTCTGGTCAATGGTAACCCCCGTGACGGGGATTTTAGCTGTGGTAATGTTGTCGAATGTCAAGGGACGATGGTTGGATGTTCATAGGAACGTAGGAATTAGGAGCAGAAGTAGGCAAATTCAGCACTTTGAGCCTGTTCCACCATTCAATCAGATCATAGCTAATCTCTCCCTGGTCTCAAATCCCCCACCTGTTCCCCATTTCCCCTTACGCCTTTTTTAATTCAAAATATATCTATCACCGTGCTATTGGGCGGTGAGTTCCACAAATTCACTACCCTTGGCGAAAAGTAGTTTCTCCTCATCTCAGTTTTAAATCCACCGCTTCTCAACCTATGCCTGTGACCTCTTGTTCAAGATTGCACCTTAAGAGAAAACACTTGGTCTGCATTTACTTTATCAATCCCTTTTAAAATTTTGTACATCTCGAACAGGTCCCCTCTCATCTTCTCATCCATACTTGTTGGATATGGTCGTTGCTTGGCACTTGTGTGGCATGAATGTAACTTGCCATTTATGTTATCCAGGTCTTTGTTGCATGCAGGCATAGACTGCTTTAGTATTTGAGGATTGGCTAATGGCACTGAACACCGCACAATCATTCGTGATCATCCCCACTTCTGATCTAATGTAGGCCGGAAAGTCATTAATATGAAGCATCTGAAAATGCCTGAGCTCAGGACAGTTCCCTGAGAAACTCCTGCAGTGATGTTCTGGAGCTGAGATGATTGGCCTCCACAACCATCTTCCTTCATACTAGGTATGATTCCAACTAGAGAAGAGTTTCCTTCATCACCATCGACTTCAGTTTTGCGAGGGTCCTTGATGCCACACTTGATTAAATGCTGCCTTGATGTCAAGGGCAATCACTCTCACCTCACCTCTGGAGTTCAGTTCTTTTGTCTGTGTTTGGACCAAGATTGTAATGAGGCCTGGAGCTGAGCATAGTGTTCTTCGTGTCACCTGATATTTTATAACCTGCCATTTCAGAGGCTGGGATTTCTTTCTCTCCCTTTATTTTTTTCCTCCCCGAGAATAATTTAAACTTGTTGGATGGCAGGTGGGAATTAAGTCCTAAGCTGTGCTCTGCCATCTTTTATGTCTTAAATTTTACTACTGGTGAACAACATGCCTGCCACCTTATGGGAAGTAACGCAAAACACGGAAAGGCATTGTCTCCATCATCTGCCCTGTTCCTATTGTTCATAGCAATACTGGACATAAGGATTGCAAACTTTCCCTGGCACTGAATCAGAATGACATCAGAAAGAGAATGCTAATTTAAAAACGCAGGGAACCTATGCTGGAGTAATTGCTTGCCAAGGTCAGGGCAATAAATTTGTTACTTTTTAAGAAATGCTTTACCAACATCTTGGAAGACTACTGGCAATGCAATGATGTGGCAGACCACAGAGGATGCCACAACAGAACTCTGCTGCTTTAGCTGTTCTTGCCAAAGGCAGAGAGCCTGCCAAAAATGTGTAGTGGCCCCACATGGTCAAAAGATTTACTGGGGTAAAGATTGTATCATCTTGTGTCAGACATTATTACCATGCTGGAAATGCTTTCTAATTCTGCCAAAATGGGAAATCTAGACTCTGGCATCAGCTAGTCTAATTTTAAATACATATTATATGAAGGCTATGCTAACATATAGGTGAATATCCACTTTGCTTTTCATTTGAAGCATCTACACATTTGGATCAAACGATATGCTACAGGCATAGGAAGAGTAAAGCTCTAAAAATAAGAAGCTCACCAGAGGTGAGAAATTAGCTATCCTGGAAAATGTATGTAACTTGAATTGGACTTTTTCTGATTGCCTTTCTGGAGAGAATTTTATGTTTGGAAAAATAATTTTGTAAGTTCTACAACTGATTAATGTTTAGGTCCTGTTTGTTCTTCATAATACCAGCACTGTCTCTGAAGTATCAGACTGCTTATCCAATTCCAACCATATTTTCAGTCTTCACCACCTCCATTTCTGAGCCACAAAAATTTGTCCGTCTTCCCTTATAGCTCCTTATATGGTTCACTGTCATATTTATTTTGCTTTTAATACATTTTATCTGGCAAGACACACAAATTATCTTCCTGGCATATATCAACATTTGAATTTGTTTAAAGTTGTAGAGATTTTCAACAGACTATATAATGTGACAAGTTGGGGGTGAGGGTGACAGAGGTATCTACATTATGCATGATGTGCAAATGACATGCTGCCATTTTACACAGCCTTTATTGTTGTAGTGATGCTGCAAGTGTTCATATTAAATTGTAAGTGTACAGTGGGTGAAATATAATTGAAAATGAAAAACATTGCTTTTTGAGAAAGAAAGATTTGCATTTATGTAGCACCTTTCTTGACCATAGGGCATCCCAAAATGCTTTACAGTTAGTGAAGTACTTTTGAATTGCAGTCGCTGTTGTAATGCAGAAAATACAGTCGGGTTGTGCAAAACAAGCTCCCCCACAGCAATGTGATAAACTGTATTAGTGAGAGATATGTATTGACCAGGACACTGAGGATAAATCCCTTCTTCTTCAAAATAATATCACTTAACATCCAGATGAGAGCGAAGATGGGGCCTCAGTTGAACATCACATCTGGAAGATTACCCTTCCAACATTGCAGCACTCCTTCATTACTGTATTGGAGTGCTAGCTTTGATCTTTGTGTTTGACATTGGCATGAAACTTGAACCCACAACCTTCTGACTCAGATGCGTGAATGTTACCAACTGAGCCACAGCTGGCACACTTGCAAAGTGCTTAGCTAACCCTGACCTACTGCTGTTGTGTGCCTGATATCCATAATCTGGATTACCTATTCTCCCTTCAAACCTCTTTACCTTTTCATCTATGGGTTCTTTATCTTGCATGTCGCTTTCATTTGTGCTTCAGATAAGCATCATTAGAACTCTTTTGAGTCTAGCCATTAGGTGACCTTAAAAGCTTGTATTATAATTCACATTGTTGCAAATAAACATGCTTAGTAGTTCATGAGTAGCTCATGAATAAAGTACATGTTAGTTAAAATATTTAGACTTCTCTATTTAGCTTGTAATCATGGTTTTGTGTGAAAATAATGAACCATGGTGGCAGAGTGGTTAGCACTGCTGCCTCACAGTGCCAGGGACCCGGGTTCGATTCCTGGCTTGGGTCATTGTCTGTGTGAAGTTTGCACGTTCTCCCGTGTCTGCGTGGATTTCCTCCGGGTGCTCCAGTTTCCTCCTACAGTCCGAAAGAAGTGCTGGTTAGGTGCACTGCCCATGCTAAATTGATCTTAGTGTCAGGATTAGTAGGGTAAATATGTGGGGTTACGGGAATAGGGCCTGGGTGGGATTGTGGTCAGTGCAGACTCGATGGGCTGAATGGCCTCCTTCTGCACTGCAGGGATTCTATGAATATTGTCTGGATTGAAATGAAGGCTATATATTTTGGTTGTTAACAAATTGCATCTACAAACATCTTTACATGTTTCAATAAACATTTTCATTGCAAGAATAGGTTCAACTATAATTTGTTACTTATATATAATCAAAGTGCTTTGACCATTTGCATAACATTTATACGCCAAATCCAAACTGACCAGATTAAAATTTGATCGAGTGTGTGCTTTCAATTAAGTGTTTAGTTCTCTATTTTTCGAATTCTGTTTTATAAAGTAGTATTATGGTGACTCTTTTAGTATAGCAATTTGCATTTCGAGAGCGCTCAAATATAAACAGGGAGGACAATGTGTTCTCTACTGTGTTTCCATATTATATCATTATGATCCATGAAACTTTGAACTTATTTTTTCAATGTGTTCAAACAATAAATGCCTTAGCATTGTGAGCTGAGCAGATACTTATTCACATAATAGTTTCATTCACAGTCAGTTATAAATTGTGATCTATTAGGTTTTCTGTGGCACAGCGCAAAACTTCATCCTGTCAAATCTGTTTAGATTTTATCTCTCCTATTTAACAGATCAATACTGAGCCACTAAAAGTATTCTTAATCTTGGGTTGTCAAAATTAAGTATTACAAATATGTTTGATGGTATATAATATGAAAGAAGATTAATGATTTTTCATTGATCTTTTGATTATATGTAATATGTCACATAATATTTAAAATATTTTCTACATATTATAATGTAGTAGCCACAAAGATGGTGCCAATATTTTTTAAGCTAAGACTACAATAGATCTGCTGCACGTCTCATAAAAGCAACAGGTTAATTACAAGTAGACTTTGAGCTAATGTTGTATTCATGTTGGTGTGAACTAAGTATGATACTATATTTAAATTCTTTGTATATTTTAAATAAAATTGCATGCAATATAATCCTTAAAACATGGGCATGTGGGAACACCAAGAGGTGGTCTGAAGAATCAGAGAGCATTGCAGGATTAGGAGCCTTAGGATAACTGAAGGAGTTTATTCATTTAGTAGGCACGCAGGGTTGAAACCACAAGTTTGTGGCAGAGGCTGTGACGTGGGCGCCTGAGGAAGAGTGGGAAAAATTGAAGAAGAAGAAAAAGGAAGACTGGAATTAGTGAGGAAGAGGGATCATCTAAGAGTTAACAGGTCCAGGATATATTACTCGGCTCCCTGAGTATGTCGATCCATGTCCTAAGTAATAGCTCATGTATTGCTTACAGGCCTGGGAATGGTGGCTAAGAATAAAACATAAGTATTGTGCTGAAGCACAGTAATGGTGATGAGAAGCAGAAGAGATTAATTATGCTTGCACTCATCTAGTTGGTGGAAAGCGAGCAAAATTCATCCCTTTGGAGGTGTCTGGACTGTGGTTGGAGCTAGTTTTTGAATGCCACAAGCCAAATATGTTCTCATGTTGACAATTACCACCATGAAGCAATTTTCTTATGTATTTTTTGAGTGGAATTTCAACTTTCACCCCCTGTCTCATGACAGGTGAGAAAGGGTCACCAGATGAGGGAATGAGGTTAAATTGGTAAATATGTCAAACCCAACAAGTCTACTTCTGGTTTAGATGTTTCAGGTTCGGTGCCCAGTAATCTGCTTTGGAGAGACAGGTCCATAATATTTAAATAATGGCTCTGTTCTGCAAATTTTGGGGGCTATTTAAATTGAACAGCTACAAGCCAGATTTCCTGGGACTTGACGGGGTGGGATGTGTTGGCCACAGGTAGATGCTTTAGAATGTTACTTCTGGGACTGAAGGAGCAAGGTAAACCCAGTCCTTGATGCAAACTTTCTGCCTTGATTTACCAAACACTCTGCAATCTAATAATTCCATACTAAGCCCTAATTTTTCCCTTCCTTCATCCACCATGCTCCGAGCTGTAAATGGTGGCAATCAAGGCTGAGAAGGGTGATGATGGCAGCTCTTTTCACCATTATTTGCATTCCCTTTGTCTTTCTGTCTCTGACATCTTTGTCAATTACTGCCCTCCACTCTTACAGTATAAATCTCATCCTATTTTCTTTGTCTTAATTTCTGATGAAGGGTCATCCAGATTCGAAACATTAGCTCTATTCTCTCTCCACAGATACTGTCGGACCTGCTTAGATTTTACTGCATTTGCTGTTTTTGTAATAATTTTTGCCATCACACAAAGTTGTATTTTCCCTATAAATCATATATTACTCCAAAGGAAACTAGTTTATATTTTTAGATTGCAAATGTTTCCATATTTCATTTCAGTATAGCACTGGTAAGTGTAATATTAACAATCTGATGAAGCAAAAACTTCACATATAAAGCATTTTATTTAAATTCATTTATTGGTAATAACATACATTCTGTGAACACTGAGAATTTATTAGGGCATTTTTTAAAAAAGTGATGTTTCCTTTGAATTACAATAGCTATAGAAATACTGATTACACTCTTGTTCCCTTCCTGTAAGCAAAAGTTGTGATTTTAGTGTGTGCTATAAAAATGGTTTGTGTATTGAACATTTCTTCCTGTATTAATGTGGTAAAATAAATATTTTGGAAAAACTCATTGTTTTTTAAACATGGATGGGTGGTCAGCTATATCCTCCGCCAGTGATAACTTGTTTCCTGAATATGAATCCAACAGGGCTCAAAATAAACAGTAGGATGAGGTGATGCTTCGCAGTGGGAGGTTAGCAGCAAGAGGTCAAAAAGTGAAGATGTCATACAGTTTCCTGTACAAAGTTTACTTGGGGCCTGATTAGTCCTGTTTTGAGAATTTTGTTTGTAGCTATACATTTTTTATCTCCGCATTAAAGCACCATGTATTTCACATTACTAAATCATTAGATAATTGGCCTACTTCTGTTCCCATGTCTTATGGTCTTGTAGTACAGAAGTGTCTTGAAAACATTAGAATGGAAGATTTCCCAGCCACGTGTAGCCAGTTTTTCATACATATGGTGAGTTAAATTTGCTGACATCGATGTTGGGTCTGGATTCCAGCATCACACCTCTTCCAGGTTTCTATGGGATGTGATTGAAAACATATGGGGGAACTCTTTTGTTTCTGTTGAGTAACTAATTAAAATAATTAAGGACAGTTTTAAACCTCAATTTTGGATTTATCAACCAAAAGACTAATTTCCTGATTTGTCAGCAACTCACCAGAGTCATTGGGGCGAGTGTACAGCAGGAAGAACTTTCAGTGAAACTAAAGAGCTTCATCTGTGGCCAAGGAGATGGTTCTGTTTGAAGCACTTATTCTCTCAGACCGTGGTATCATGACTTGACAGATGATTGTCAACTTCTTGCCAGGCACGTCACCTGTCTAGAACTCCACTCACCTTCAGCTGCACTATCCTGCTACCAGCCTTCAGCACAGTATGTAAGTAACTGGTACAACTGCGCCACCTTCTTCTGAAGAGGGATAAAGGCAAAAGCAACGCCACCACTGCCAGTAGCATCAGCTGTTTGTTTCTCACTTGCACGCCCTCCATGGAGCAGAGGAGATGGACATTTAAATCCATCTGAAAGGAGCCAAGACCCCAAGTATCTAAGGGCAGAGGATCAGCTCTCTGGACATGTCGTGCTTAAAGTTCAGGCTGTCACAGCAAGACACTGCTGACGTTTGCAGCCTTTCTGCTGCAACACCACCTTCCCAGTGGAGCAGGAAGGAATGCATCGCCATAGCCAATAAAGTGCCTGTCACTGGAGAGCCAATCCCATATCTCCCTGTCCTGGTTCTCTTCCCCTACAAGCAAAGAAAGCAAAGAGCTGTGAATGTTCATAATGGCCTTTTTGGAGATGAGGAAAGAATACTGTTTGTGGAGGGAGAGTGAGAGACATAGGTGCAAGAGGGCAGTAGGATGAGGGTGAGTGTTGCTGCACAGATGGGTATGTGAGGTTCCTGCAGAGAGAGGAATGAGTGGAACTCCCAGGTGTGATGTTCTGAGGAGTACTGTGCAGGAAAATGCTGGGCAAGGCAAAGAGTGGGATTTGGCATCTGAAAGTGTTGGTATGCCACTCGCCTTTCCTGCCCTGCTTAGATCCTGTATCCTCTTAATGCACTGTGTCCAGCTTGTGCAGAGCATAACTCTGTTGCTGACTTCCTCAGTCACTTCCACATACCTGCTTGATAGAGACGTTTTCCTCTTCCTCCCATCTTTGGAAGAGCTCACTGCACTGCATCTCCGATCCTACAGGACCTCCAAGTAAGAATACAAGACCTGGGAAGCAGTCTTCCTAGTACTCCTCTCCATTCCTCTGGTTTCTGCAGAATCAAAAATTCAAGTGCTGATGATCCATTGCAAATCATGCCAGGTTCATTGAATTAGAAATCATTAATTTTGCAGATCTAATGTGTCATCCTGCGCACCTCTCTGGTCGATTGATTGGGGAACTCGGTGTTGGGCTACTGTAGTGGCTGTGAGGAAGAACCTCAGCAAGACTTACCAATTTGGGAATCAGGTTCCCAACCTTCACTTGTCCCCTGCTGGAACCGTCAGAGCTGATGTTGGTTTCTTCATTGATGTTGATGAGGAAAACCAAATGGGCTGCACTGTTAGCGGCCTGTACCAGTGTGTCATCCAGGAGAATCTGTGTAGTCTGCCGAGTGCCGTATGTGAACAAATGTTTTCTCCTTTGTCTTTTCTCCTTTCCTCCCAACACCACACCACCACGCCTAAAAAAAAAATGATGGCGCCCTCGCTGGTCTCTTCCGCTCAAACCTCCAAACCTTGTTTACATTGTTGGAGAGAAACATTGAACATTTGAGCAGTTTCCACTGCTTGCTAGTGTCTAGTGATCACTTACAAGTGCTCGTTTGTTGATTTTACTTTTAAATTAGTTACGTGATGTGGGCATCACTGGCTAGATCAGTATTTGTTGCTCATCCCTAACTGCCTTCCATTTCAGAGGGCATTTAAGAATCAATCAGACTGCTGTGGGTCTGGAGTCACGTGGGCCAGACCGGGTAAGGATGACAGATTTCCTTCCCTAAAGGACATTAGTGAACCAGATGGGTTTTTACAACAATCGACAATGATTTCATGGTCATCAATAAACATGTAATTCCAGATTTTTTTAAATTGAATACGAATTTCACTATCTGTTGTGGTGGAATTTGAACCCGGGTCCTTAGAGCGTTATCCTGTATCTCTGGATTACTAGTCCAGTGACAGTACCACTGTGCCATGCATAAGGGCAAGATTAGCCTTGGCTGTGATAACTGCCAGGTTCACGGAGGAAGACCCGATTGGTTGGGCAACATTCCACATAGCTGATGCTACAACTGAATTAATAAATGCAGCAGCCTTGCCATAGTCATCAGAGAAAATATAAAAATAAAATAAGGAGGTTAACAAAAATTCACCCTTCGTTACTACCATGTAGAAATGTGCCTTAATTTCTCAAATGTAGTTCAACAGATACATCGAATACTGTGCAGTTGGCAGCCCCATCACCATGGAATCTTCACCCCCTACCCACCACTGCCCTGCCACCCTGGAATCTACCGCACCCACTGCCCCATCACCCTCGAGTTTTCGCCCCCAACCCACTGCCCTGTCACACTCGAGTCTTCTGCCCCGTCACCCTCGAAGATTCTGCGCCCCGCTCCACGCACTGCCCCGTCACCCTAGAGTCTTTCCCCCACTCCCCCATCACCTTCGGGTCTTCCGCCCCCGCCCACCAACCCACTGCTCCGTCACCCTCGAGTCTTCTGCACCTCCCCCACCCACTGCCCTGTCACCCTCAAGTCTTCCGCCCCGTCACCCTAGAGCCATTTCCCCTCCCCGTCACCCTTTTGTCCACCGCACTGTCACCCTTGAGTCTTCCACCCTACGTCCCAACGACCACCCGTCACCCTTGAGTCTTCCCACTGCCCCATCACTCTGGAGTCTACCCACCGGTTTTCCCTGATTAATGCACTCCTCTCCCCTCCATGGGTGCTTGCCAGGTGCACATGTTTTGAAGTCAATTGTGATTTGTTCCATTCTGACATGGGTGGGTTATTTGATGGTGGGGTGTATAGGTCTGATAATGATAAATGTATTCAAATTAGTTCCTGATAATTGTGGCAAGCTTTCACGCCAGTGTAAAACATGACTTTGGCCATCACTGAACCCACCTGATTCTAATGGGATGAAAGATCTCAGCCCATTAGTTTTCATTTTTCTGGTGGCCTAGTGCTGCTATTTTCAGCTTCCTCCAAAAGACACCAATACTTTGGCATTCAGATGGAATAAATGCACCCAGTGTTTCACTTGGCCTAACGTTCTGAATCTGCTTATTGACGTGATGAAGTTTGAAGTAATGCCAGGACCCTATGTACAGTCTCAGTGTACATTGTGTTGCAATTATATGAAATGGTTTCTTGACCTGCACGATCACTAGGTGTACTACTGCAGGAAAAGCGGCATTTGTCTGGCACTCAATAGTGATCTGTACAAAAATTCTTGGTGCTGATGGAGCAACCAAATTAGTGTTTGCTTTGGGTTGGAGTTTTGTTTTATATTTGTGCTATTATCAGATATATTTTGTTTGGAAGTAGTATCTAATAAATAGATGGAATGTTTAATTAATGTTCAGTATTTTCCAAGCATATTTCCAAGCAATATTCTGTATTTTCCAAAATCAATTGTCTTGTCAACTTTGTTTCTGGCTTGCCTGCCTGTTTTCTGCACGTTTACTTAGAAGTTTAAACTTGATGCTTCTTTGTTTAGTCTCTATTCCCAAGAGTTCGTGCTATACTGAAAGCAGTGAGCAATATGGCTGCAGGGAGCAGAGCTAGCAATAAATGGTCACATTTCAGTATCTAACTTAGTAATGCTAAGAAGATGTGGGGCAATCATTGTTTGGTAAAATGATCATTGAGGCTTTCATCCTGGACTACAGTTGCCTATCAGAAATTTAGCACCATATTCCATTTATGATAATAAAAGCTGATTTGCTGAATGAACATTTTGATATTGATAATTGTGGAAATATTTGACTCATTTAGAATAAAGGTAAAAGCTATCCAATTGTAGTTATTAATGCATGGAGTTTATTTTCCTGGGTGAGCAGAGATATATAATTTAAAATTAAGCAATTTATAGTTATGCACCAATGGATCAAATAAAACTAATTATTGTTGCACTCAACTTTGTAACACTGGATTGTATGTTACAAGTCTGAGACAGTATGCTTCAATTTCCAAGATTGTGTGGTGCTGACTCACAAAGAGCAGACTGATGTTCGGGAAGCATCCCTTGACAATTACATGGTGCTTAAATTGTCAAAGCATGTTTAGCATGCACAGATGAGCTAATCTGCTCCAGCAAGGTTTGCAAGAGGTTTGAATAAATGGAGAGCTCAGTTAGATGAAGAGGGATTAACTGTGCAGATTGAGCAAACACTTCTCTCATTGAACAAGTAGTTTTATTGAGGATTTAGCGACTTTTGAAAATATTGATTACTTATCTGCTGCTTAAAACAAAAATGACAGGACATGTGCTAATGTTTGTGTAACCTGTATGCTGGGCCATGAACCATACTGTCTAAAGTGTTCAGTATTAATTTTAATGCTTTGCTACAGACGTTTTAAGACCTGACTTTAAATGCAAAACAAAGTGTCAATTCTGTTTGGAATAGATGTCATCTTGCTGTTTGGATTTTAAGAGATGATATGCTAATTGAATTTGGTGATAAAATCCTAAAATTTTGTTTATTTAACATTTAGCGAAGAGCATTTTCAGACTTCAGTGAATTGGAAATTTTGTTTATGATAATGATGATGTTACACTGACATTAGATTGCTGATTATTAAAGTGATAAATTAGAAAAATGGGCTGTACTGTGTTCGCATTAGTTGGTTAACAACAAGGAGCTCGCGCTGGTCTCAGTGACGTTGGACTAGTGCGGAGACATTTTGCCCAAGTCACAATTCTGCAAGTATGGGTGGAGGTGGTGTTCGCAAATTATACGCAAGCACACATGCAGGTTAGATCAAGCTCAGAAGAATGTCCTTCATGATTGATGAAACAATAGCAACTGGACATGATATAATGCATTAGATTTCCAGTCATTTGTAATTAATGGCCATAAAGTAGGACCCCATGTAAGACTATCATGGAACTGTGCATTACCATAAATCAATACCTTTGAGACCAATGGAGACATTCTTCTTTTGGAGAGGAAGAGGGGGCAGGGGTAAACATTTGAGAATGTGACACAGAGTATGAATTAAGATTTTGACTGGCAAAAATGTTGGTTTCTGTGAATTTTTGACTAATAAAATTATGATGTATTATTCCCCTTAAATTCATAGAATTTTGTACATAATTCCAATTCATACAATTCAAGCTGATTAAGGGTTAGAAATCTAGTAGTCTGTCTCAGTGCTGATTTTCATCATTTGCTGCAGTAAACTTTGTAAACATTTTTAATTTCTAGTGATTCCTATTGTGTTTCCAGAGCATCTTCTTCCTAAAGATATTTTGTGGTAGAAATGTGAATTTTAATGTGTTTTCTAACACCACTAATTGAGTTCCTGATGAAAGTTACTGCAAAAAAGACACTTGAATCCATTGAATATATAAACCTTGATGGTGCAGTTTGCTATTCTACTGTCTTTGAAGGTGAATGCTTGGTCCGTGTACACGTACAGTTAGTATTTTGTTTGATGAAATTAGATCTTTCTGTGGGAAGGGATGCGGTAATGGTTTCATTTTATAAATTAGGTCTGCCTATATAAACTTCACCGATTGTTGTCGAAAAATTCCCTTGGGGTCTGTCTGATATGTTTTGTCTCAGAAAAATCAAAATGTCATTAAATTACCCTGTGATGAATTGTCATGTTGTAATTATCTGTTGATTTTGCACAGCAAAACTGACACTCTTCTTCAAAGATTGGTTAGCATCCATGCCAGAGTTACTGTGCTGGTTTTAAATAATGAGAATTTATTTCATCTTAAAGCTATCTTGATGCTTGTACTTCATGTGTCTCTGGTACGTTATGTAAATTTCATGGAATTTATTTTCTTTCCAGGCACTTTTTTGAGAGGTCTGATGGGACTCCACCATCATAATAGCTAGTTCTTCCTCTGTGACTACATTAGTTAGTTGTGCCAAATATGTTGATCTTATATTCATGAATGTTTGGTGTACACATTTTAAATATACAACTTTTAAAAATGAAATTAGTAGATACAGCTAAGGGGAAAATCTTTGCATACAGCCTAAACCATCAAAACTCTGTTCCTGTGACGTTATGAAACTTTTTTTCTGATCTGATACAGATATTTTATGAAGGGGTTCAATAGGGAGAACCTGTTTCCTCTCTGGATAAGTCCAGAACAAGGTGACATAAGTATGTTACAGCCTATGTAAATTAAAACCAATCAAGTAATGTACTTGGAAATGGTTGAAGCATAAAGCTTCAATGCATTCAGAGATGCTTAATCTATTCTGAAGTGAGAAAGAAATAGAAGGATGTAGGGACAATGGTGGTGGGATGAGGTGGGGGGGGAGGTGGTGGAGGGAAGAGGTACTCAGTGGGAGGGTGTGTCTGTGTGGAATGTAAACAGTGGAATCGGCTAACTGGGATGAATAGCCTGTTGCAATGCTTCTAATTGTCTATAATTTTTAAGTAAGATTTATTTCTAGCTAATTTGAAACACTATATTTTATTTGTAATCTGAAGTCCATGGAAAGACTGAATTTTAAGGAAACAGCATATGAACAGTGAACTGACACCACCCTACAGGGAAGCATGTCTCTGCAGAGCCATTTGTTGTCTTCTCAGCTTTGTCTATAGAAGCAGAAGATTGTTCTCCTAAAGCATTGTTCTTAATGAATGTTTTGTGCCTGGCTTCACAAAAGAGCAATAGAGGAGAGCGGCACAGCGGTTAGCACTCTTGCCTCACAGCGCCAGGGACACGGGTTCATGTGGAGTTTGCATGTTTTATCTGTGTCACTGTGGGTTTCCTCCAGGTGCTCCAGTTTCCTCCCACAGTCCGAAAGACATGCTGGTTAGGTGCATTGGCCATGCTAAATTCTCCCTCAGTGTACCCAAACAGACCCTGGAGTGTGGCGACTAGGAGATTTTCACAGTAACTTCATTGCAGTATTAATATAAGCCTATTACAATCTATTAAACTTTAAAAAAACAGACATTGTATGGACTTATCCAGCCCTGCCCGCTGCCAGCACCATCCGGTCCCACCAAAAGTCAATGGCTGGGCCGCCATATCTCCCACAACAAGTCTTGTCATGGCGGGCCTGGAAAGTCCCAGCCATTGTAATTAAGGAGGAGTATGAATGTGAGGTAATCCACTTTGGTAGCAGGAACAGATATGCATAGTATTTGCTAAATGATAAGAAATGAGAAAGTGTAGATGTACAAAGGGATCTGGGCGTCCTTGTCCATAAGTCACTGAAGGCTAACATGCATGTGCAGCAAACTATTAAGAAGGCTAATGGAATACTAACCTTTATTGCAAGAGGATTTGAGTACAAGAGTAGTGAGATCTTGCTTCAATTGTATAGAAGCTTGATTAGACCGCACCTGGAATACTGTGTGTAGCTTTGGTCCTCTGACTTCAGAATATTATTGCCACAAAGGGAGTACAATGAATGTTTAACATTCTGGGGATTGTGGGACTGTCTTATGAAGAGAGATTGGGCAAATGGAGCCTGTATTCTCCAGAGTTTTGAAGAATGAGAGGTGATCTCATTGAAACCTACAAAGTACTTGGTAAGATGCTTCCCTTGGCTGGGGAATCTAGACTTGATTAGTTGGAAGTATTCGCATTCCAACCATTATTCATGTAAATTGAGTCTGTGTCTTTATAAGCTCTGTTTGTGAACAGAATTCCCACTCACCTGCAGAAGGGGCTTAGAGCTTCGAAAGCTTGTGTGGCTTTTGCTACCAAATAAACCTGTTGTACTTTAACCTGGTGTTGTTAAACTTCTTACTGTGTTTACCCCAGTCCAACGCCGGCATCTCCACATCATGGGGAATCTAGAACCAGGGGGCACAATTTCAAATAAGGGGGATGCCACTTAAGATCAAGATGAGGAGAAATTTCTTTATACAGATTGTCCAAAGATATGTGGGTTAGGTGGACTGGCCATGCTAAATTGCCCCTGAATGTCAGGGGGACTAGCTAGGGTAAATGCATGGGGTTGTGGGGATAGGGCCTAGGTGGGATTGTGGTCGGCGTAGACTCAATAGGCCGAATGGCCTCCATCTGCACTGTAGGACTCTGTTTCTATGAGATTGTTGTGAATCTTTGGAATTCTCTATCCCAGAAGGCAGTGGAAACTCAGTCATTGAATATGTTTAAGGTAGAGATGGATAGATTAACAATGCAAAGGATTAATGGAGATAGTGGCCATGATTCTCCCATTTCACTGCGCTAATTGTTTTAGCACAATGGGCAGGGAGATTGTCGTGTCGGCCAATTTGCGGGGTTTGCATGCGCGTTCACGCCCCACTAGCAGCTCCCAGCGCCGGATATCCGGCGGTGTCTGCTCCATGCCAGAAATCAGCAGGGAAGCTCAAAACCATTTAAATAGTTATTTCAATATAATTTCAATGTGATTAGCAGACCCGGGACTGAAGTTTCCGGAACCACTAGTATCCCCTCCTTGCTGGAGTGGCTCACTCCAGTGGGGCTTAGAGTAGTTCCTCACTTTTGAGGAGCTGGCAGCCAGATCCTGCTGGATTGAAGGGGGGGACAATCAGGGTCCCTCAGAGGGTCGGGCAGTGGGGGATGCCCCAGGGCACTGCGCATGTGCCGATCTCGGCACTGACAGATCAGCACATGTGCAGTGGCCCACTCAACGCGCTGATTTCAGCCCCTCCAGCGGGGATCGGTCCCACCCCCTAGTTTTTAATGATATTCATGTTGGTGGCCTCTGCAGTGCACAGAGTGTGGGAGATTCTTCTCTGAAATCCCACTGAAAAATCCAACGTGAATTACTCCAGTTTTCATACAAATTCAACGCTTAGATTTTTTTGGGAGAATTCCGACCAGTGTGTGTGAAAAGCATTGAAGTATCTGATCAGCCATGGTCTTGCTGAATGGTGCAGCAGCCTTGACGGGCTGAGTGGCATGCTCCAGTTCTGGTCCTGCCTAAATGTAATATAGGAGTTACAATATAAAATAGAGAATTCAAAAAATTCTGAGGGGCAGTATAACTCATTTCAAAGGGCACAAATTGATCGAGGATAGTCAACAGGGATTTGTTCATTGAAAGTTGTGTCTGACTAACCAGAAATTTTTAAGGAGATAGCAAATAAGGGTCAATACGTGTAGTGCAGTCAATGGAGTCTACAAGGCCCCACACTGCAGAAAAATAAGCTCCAAGTGGCGAACTGGATCGGAAATTGAATCAGTGGTAGGAAGCACAGGGTATTAGTTGACAGGTGTTTTTGTGAATAGTAAACTCTTTCCAGTGAGGTTCAGTAGAGCTCAGTATTAGATCCCCTGTTTTGTGTACTATATATGAATTATTTAAATTCGTATCGGGGGAATATCATTAAAAAATTAGCTTGCACATTCTCTCGCTCGCACACGCTCTTGGCGCGGGCGCCTGCACAATCCCTTGGCGCGGGCACCGGGCCGGTGCTCTCGCAAGCGCCATCTCAATTTCTTATTAATTCAAACAAAATTTATATTTTAAAGCTTTTCAAAGATACCTTTTGTGTCATTGCACCCAAAACTAAGAGCTTAATTTTTGAAGTCTCCCTGAAGGTCACAATTAGTAGAAGATTCCAGTGGAGATTAATTACCCTGTGGACATAAAATTCGGGAACCTCGTATACCAGTTAAGCCAATTTGAGCCTGCTTCCGGCAGGTTTATTTGGTAGCAAAAGGCGGCGTTCACAACACACGCCGGCGCAGAGTCACTGAGCAGAAACTGATAGCCAAGTTCCGCACACATGAGGACGGCCTCAACCGGGATATTGGGTTCATGTCACACTATTTGTAATCCCCACAGCTTGCCTGGACCTGCAGAGTCTCACTGGCTGTCCTGTCTGGAGACAATACACATCTCTTTAGCCTGTCTTGATGCTCTCTCCACTCACATTCTTTGTATCTTAAAGACTTGATTAGCTGTAAGTATTCGCATTCCAACCATTATTCATGTAAATTGAGTTTGTGTCTTTATATGCCCTGTTTGTGAACAGAATTCCCACTCACCTGAGGAAGGGGCTTAAGGCTCCGAAAGCTTGTGTGGCTTTTGCTACCAAATAAACCTGTTGGACTTTAACCTGGTGGTGTTAAACTTCTTACTGTGTTTACCCCAGTCCAACGCCGGCATCTCCACATCAGGGTTCAAACTAGCAGCCAAAACTTTACTTCATCTGGCACTTACATCAGTAGTAGAAAACATTGTGGCTTTTTGGCACCAACTAATATTTCTGACTCTTATATATTGTGTTGAATAGCTGAAGCAAGTATCATCTTTCACAGTTCAAGTGTTTTTTCCCCAACAGCTGTTCTTCAGATAAGCAGCTTGACAATGGACTTTGTAGACTGTCTCCTTTTGATCAAAACCCATAACTTTATCCTCTTGTCACATTTGATGAAATGGTCAAGCAAAAGCAAAGTAGTGTGGATGCTGGAAATCTGGAATCAAAACAGAAAATGCGCAGCAGGTCTGGTAGCATTTGTGGAGAGAAACTGGTGCAAAGCCAAAGGGAGTGGAAATGGGCCAAATAAAGAAATACAAGATGTGTCTTGAGGAGGTGTGGATGGCAGGGTCCTAAATATCTGCCTTCCAAAAGGAAAGGAAATAAGAGAAAAACGGGGAGGAAAAAACAGCAAAGCAAAGTGAAACAAAACTGAACAGAGGTTACAATTTAAAAAGTATTGAACTCAATGTTGAGTCCAGAAGGCTAGAAAATGCCCAGTTGAAAGATGGAGGTGCCTCAAGTTTGCAATGAGCATCATTGGAAGACTGCAGCAAGCCAAGGACAGAAAAGTCAGAGTAGAACAAGAAGGACAATTAAAATGATGAGTAACTGGAAGTTCACCGTCATGCTTGTAGACTGAATGAAAGTGTTGCGCACTCACCCAGTCTTGGTCTCACCAATGTAGAGAAGATCATGAGTGAGCAGCTAATAATACAACATACTAAATTGAAAGAAACCAAGTAAATTGCTGGTTCACCTGAAAGGAGTGTGTGGGGCCATGGATGGTGAAAAGGGAGGAGGTAAAAGGGCTGGTGTTGCATTTCCTCCACTTGCGTGGAAATGTCCAGCAGGAAATGAATGAGGTATTGAGGGTGTTTGAGGAGTGGGCCAGAGTATCATGGAGGGAATGATCTCTTTGGAGTTCTAAAATAGGCTGGGAAGATGTGTTTGGCGGTGGCACCCAGATGGTGGTGGTAAAGTATGATTTGTTGCATATTGAGGCTGGTGGAGTAGAAGATGAGGACAAGGAGAACCCTGCTGGAGCTCTGGGAGAGAGGTGAAGAGGTCAAAATAAAAGTGCATTAAATAGGATGAATGCAGTCAGGGCATTGTAAATAATGGATTGGGGGTGGTGGGGGAGAACCTCAACTCCTCTGAGGAAAACTAAAGAGATGGGGGAAGGAGCCTAAGTGCAAGTGGAACAAAATATGTTCCACATATCCTACACTAAGACAAGCATAGGTAGGACCCATGCAGGAACCAGAGCAGCGCCTTTAATTTGGGGAAGGAGAAGTTGTTCAGTTCGACGGAAGAGGGTGTTGGTGGTGGATAGGAACTTGTAGGGCTTCTGTTCAAGGAAAATGTGGAGTGCCCTCAGGCTGTCTTGGTGGAGCTGAAGATGTAGAGAGATTGGACTTTCATGATGAAAAGGTCTGGAAACTATTAAGGTGATGGAGTGCATCAGAGGAATCACAGATGTTAGTGAGAAGAGAGTGGATCCTAGAATCCCTCCGGTACAGAAGGAAGCGAGTTGGCCCATTGGTCCTGCACTGACTCTCCAACAGACCATTTTGTTCAGGCACTGTAACCCATAACCCCATGTATTTACCCTGCTAGTCACCCTAACCTACACATCTTGGAACATTAAGGGGCAATTTAGCATGGCTAATCCACCTAACCTGCACATCTTTGGACTGTGGGAGGAAACTGGAGCACCCTGAGGAAAGCCACGCAGACATGGAGAATGTGCAAACTCCACAGAGACGGATGCCCAAGGCTGGAATCCAACCCAGGTCACTGATGCTGTGAGGCAGCCAGCTAACTGACCACTGTGCCACTGTGCTGGATAAGTGAAGAGAAGGGTAGAGTTGAGATAGAAAAAAATCATTTTAGTGGTTTATTTGGTAGCAAAAGCCACACAAGAGTTCGTATTCAGCCCCTGCTAAGTTGAGGTTGGTAAACCAGACAACAACAGAACTACCCTTGTCAGCAGGTAAGATGGTAATGTCTGGGTTGAACCTGAGAGAATGAAGTGCGACAAGTTCATAAGAAGATAATCATGCCTGCAGTTCTCAGTGAAAAGATCTAAAAAGAGCAGAGAGAGGACAAAATGAAGGATCTAAGATAAAAGCAAAATATTGCAGATGCTGGAATCTGAAACAAAAACTGAAAATGCTGGAAAATCTCAGCAGGTCTGACAGTATCTGTGGAGAGAGAATAGAGCCAATGTTTCGAGTCTAGATGACCCTTTGTCTCTGACTAGTCACAACCTTGGTTCTATTCTCTCTCCACAGATGTTGTCAGACCTGCTGAGATTTTCCAGTAATTTCTGTTTTTGCGTGTGAAATGAAGGATCTAGGTAGAGGAAGAATACTGGAGCTGACAGTTAATGCTAATCATAGTAAATTGCTTTGGTGTGATATGTTAATTTATAGAGAACAGTAAAATTTTTTGGGACTGACATTGATACAGTATATAAGGATTATTTTATTGTCACCAATAAAAGATCATGCATGCAAATAATTAAACAGTAACTTACAGAATAAGGCAAGCATTAATATTACTTGTTTTTGTTCTGGTTAAAGTTAAAAATCACGAACAAGCCCTTTCTCAGAAAACTGCCTCTTTGTCTCATGGAAAATAAGTTCCTTTGAACCATTCAGTTTGTGTATTCTCTTTCCTGGTACAGACTTTTCATGGTGAATTTCGACAGGAGGGATATTTATCTTGTACATGGTCACAATGTTAATGGCAGAGAATTGAAATTCTGGCCGTTTGTTGAGAGTGTGAAAATGGATGACTTCGAGGCGAATATTGAGGGGTTGAGGAGCTGGAGGGCACACCTCATTTACATTTCTAGGAGTGGCTGCAAGAAACTATACATTTCTGTGATATTCTTTGGAAATCATTGTTTCCACATGCAGATGGTGTAGGGCATATTTAAGCACAATTATTCATGGGTAGCGGCTCCATCTTGCGTGCCTAAGGTGCCATTGCACCTGCTTTTTATGTTTCCCTTGCTGCTCCCCTTCCTCCATTTTATTTCTACTTAGATCAAACTGGAATAAAAAGGAACAGACATTTTTCCAGCAATATTCTGGTTTAATCAGAAACTGTACTTAAATGTGACCTGCTTAAACTAACATTGTTATATGTACACACATACAATACACATACTTTCAAAATACATATGTATTTGTGTGAGGGAGAAAGATGACTCTACGTCATGGAACATTATTTTAAATATACATTCTCTTTATTCTGTGTAGTTCAGCGATCCCCTCCAGTACCAGCACAGGAACTAAATCAAATTCTGAAAGCTGGATATTTGGAAAAACGTCGAAAAGGTAAGCAGTTGTTTTTGCACTTGATGCAATAGAAAGCTATCAGTGTGTTACTATCAATAATATAGTTATTCTAGAATAAAACTTTTATTGTCTATATTACAGACACCTTAGGGACTCACATTAGCTATACCTTCCTTTTCAGGTGTTCTCATTTTCAAAATGGCTGTTTTGTAAAAAAAATGTCTCCGGAAGAGCCAGCTGAGATCATGATTGCACATAATCAGCGACAACAATGTTATGAATTTCCTCCCAAATCTGTTTTAATTTCTGTTCACTTATCAGTTTTGCAGTCTAAATTTCTGTTTCCTCATAAAACACTTGGAAGAAGATTGCAGCTTGAGTGATGGGCTGCATTGCTAATTGTTATTCCCAACACCAGGGCAGTCATCGGCGATAAAAAAAAGCGGGACAATGTGACACCAGATTGTGCTAGTGTATTGAATTTTCCCAAGGCATGACATGATACAGATGAGAACTTTTGGGGGAGGAAACTTATCAGTCCACATTATATGTAGTAATCAAACTACAGTGTTCCATTTGAGCATCGAGTTTGCAGGAAGACTAATTGATAACTGGGACTCCAGATATCCATCTGCCTTCAGCCTTCGAAGTCAAAGCTTCTTGAAGAAGCAAATTCACCATCAGAAACGAAGGAAACTAAAACTATGTAAGGACAAGGGAGAGGAGCTGCTTGCCTGCAGCTGCTGAAAGAGTGCATGCCTGCAGCAGTTCGACAGGAAATTATGGTCCCACCCTCCTATCTTTGACTTTGGAGGCCAACAAACAGGATTGCCAAGTCTGGATGAAGAGAGTCTTGAAATTTTAGCCACATGACATTGGAAGCACGTAATGACTGATCACGATTTTCCAATCATCTTCCTCCTGCCCCCCTTCTCCTCCTCCCGCCCCCCCTTCTCCTCTTCCCGAATCCCCTTCTCCTCCTCCCGCCCCCCCTTCTCCTCCTCGCGCCCCCCCTTCTCCTCCTCGCGCCCCCCCCTTCTCCTCCTCGCGCCACCCTTCTCCTCCTCGCGCCCCCCCTTCTCCTCCTCGCGCCCCCCCTTCTCCTCCTCGCGCCCCCCCTTCTCCTCCTCGCGCCCCCCCTTCTCCTCCTCCCGCCCCCCCTTCTCCTCCTCCCGCCCCTCCTTCTCCTCCTCCCGCCCCCCCTTCTCCTCCTCCCGCCCCCCCTTCTCCTCCTCCCGCCCCCCCTTCTCCTCCCGCCCCCCCTTCTCCTCCTCCCGCCTCCCCTTCTCCTCCTCCCGCCCCCCCTTCTCCTCCTCCCGCCCCCCTTCTCCTCCTCCCGCCCCCCCTTCTCCTCCTCCCGCCCCCCCTTCTCCTCCCCCCGCCCCCCCTTCTCCTCCCCCCGCCCCCCCTTCTCCTCCCCCCGCCCCCCTTCTCCTCCTCCCGCCCCCCTTCTCCTCCTCCCGCCCCCCTTCTCCTCCTCCCGCCCCCCCTTCTCCTCCTCCCGCCCCCCCTTCTCCTCCTCCCGCCCCCCCTTCTCCTCCTCCCGCCCCCCCTTCTCCTCCTCCCGCACCCCCCTTCTCCTCCTCCCGCACCCCCCTTCTCCTCCTCCCGCACCCCCCTTCTCCTCCTCCCGCACCCCCCTTCTCCTCCTCCCGCACCCCCCTTCTCCTCCTCCCGCACCCCCCTTCTCCTCCTCCCGCACCCCCCTTCTCCTCCTCCCGCACCCCCCTTCTCCTCCTCCCGCACCCCCCTTCTCCTCCTCCCGCACCCCCCTTCTCCTCCTCCCGCACCCCCCTTCTCCTCCCGCCCCCCCTTCTCCTCCTCCCGCCCCCCCCTTCTCCTCCTCCCGCCCCCCCCTTCTCCTCCTCCCGCCCCCCCCTTCTCCTCCTCCCGCCCCCCCCTTCTCCTCCTCCCGCCCCCCCCTTCTCCTCCTCCCGCACACCCCCTTCTCCTCCTCCCGCACCCCCCTTCTCCTCCTCCCGCACCCCCCTTCTCCTCCTCCCGCACCCCCCTTCTCCTCCTCCCGCACCCCCCTTCTCCTCCTCCCGCACCCCCCTTCTCCTCCTCCCGCACCCCCCTTCTCCTCCTCCCGCACCCCCCTTCTCCTCCTCCCGCACCCCCCTTCTCCTCCTCCCGCACCCCCCTTCTCCTCCTCCCGCACCCCCCTTCTCCTCCTCCCGCACCCCCCTTCTCCTCCTCCCGCACCCCCCTTCTCCTCCTCCCGCACCCCCCTTCTCCTCCTCCCGCACCCCCCTTCTCCTCCTCCCGCACCCCCCTTCTCCTCCTCCCGCACCCCCCTTCTCCTCCTCCCGCACCCCCCTTCTCCTCCTCCCGCACCCCCCTTCTCCTCCTCCCGCACCCCCCTTCTCCTCCTCCCGCACCCCCCTTCTCCTCCTCCCGCACCCCCCTTCTCCTCCTCCCGCACCCCCCTTCTCCTCCTCCCGCACCCCCCTTCTCCTCCTCCCGCACCCCCCTTCTCCTCCTCCCGCACCCCCCTTCTCCTCCTCCCGCACCCCCCTTCTCCTCCTCCCGCACCCCCCTTCTCCTCCTCCCGCACCCCCCTTCTCCTCCTCCCGCACCCCCCTTCTCCTCCTCCCGCACCCCCCTTCTCCTCCTCCCGCACCCCCCTTCTCCTCCTCCCGCACCCCCCTTCTCCTCCTCCCGCACCCCCCTTCTCCTCCTCCCGCACCCCCCTTCTCCTCCTCCCGCACCCCCCTTCTCCTCCTCCCGCACCCCCCTTCTCCTCCTCCCGCACCCCCCTTCTCCTCCTCCCGCACCCCCCTTCTCCTCCTCCCGCACCCCCCTTCTCCTCCTCCCGCACCCCCCTTCTCCTCCTCCCGCACCCCCCTTCTCCTCCTCCCGCACCCCCCTTCTCCTCCTCCCGCACCCCCCTTCTCCTCCTCCCGCACCCCCCTTCTCCTCCTCCCGCACCCCCCTTCTCCTCCTCCCGCACCCCCCTTCTCCTCCTCCCGCACCCCCCTTCTCCTCCTCCCGCACCCCCCTTCTCCTCCTCCCGCACCCCCCTTCTCCTCCTCCCGCACCCCCCTTCTCCTCCTCCCGCACCCCCCTTCTCCTCCTCCCGCACCCCCCTTCTCCTCCTCCCGCACCCCCCTTCTCCTCCTCCCGCACCCCCCTTCTCCTCCTCCCGCACCCCCCTTCTCCTCCTCCCGCACCCCCCTTCTCCTCCTCCCGCACCCCCCTTCTCCTCCTCCCGCACCCCCCTTCTCCTCCTCCCGCACCCCCCTTCTCCTCCTCCCGCACCCCCCTTCTCCTCCTCCCGCACCCCCCTTCTCCTCCTCCCGCACCCCCCTTCTCCTCCTCCCGCACCCCCCTTCTCCTCCTCCCGCACCCCCCTTCTCCTCCTCCCGCACCCCCCTTCTCCTCCTCCCGCACCCCCCTTCTCCTCCTCCCGCACCCCCCTTCTCCTCCTCCCGCACCCCCCTTCTCCTCCTCCCGCACCCCCCTTCTCCTCCTCCCGCACCCCCCTTCTCCTCCTCCCGCACCCCCCTTCTCCTCCTCCCGCACCCCCCTTCTCCTCCTCCCGCACCCCCCTTCTCCTCCTCCCGCACCCCCCTTCTCCTCCTCCCGCACCCCCCTTCTCCTCCTCCCGCACCCCCCTTCTCCTCCTCCCGCACCCCCCTTCTCCTCCTCCCGCACCCCCCTTCTCCTCCTCCCGCACCCCCCTTCTCCTCCTCCCGCACCCCCCTTCTCCTCCTCCCGCACCCCCCTTCTCCTCCTCCCGCACCCCCCTTCTCCTCCTCCCGCACCCCCCTTCTCCTCCTCCCGCACCCCCCTTCTCCTCCTCCCGCACCCCCCTTCTCCTCCTCCCGCACCCCCCTTCTCCTCCTCCCGCACCCCCCTTCTCCTCCTCCCGCACCCCCCTTCTCCTCCTCCCGCACCCCCCTTCTCCTCCTCCCGCACCCCCCTTCTCCTCCTCCCGCACCCCCCTTCTCCTCCTCCCGCACCCCCCTTCTCCTCCTCCCGCACCCCCCTTCTCCTCCTCCCGCACCCCCCTTCTCCTCCTCCCGCACCCCCCTTCTCCTCCTCCCGCACCCCCCTTCTCCTCCTCCCGCACCCCCCTTCTCCTCCTCCCGCACCCCCCTTCTCCTCCTCCCGCACCCCCCTTCTCCTCCTCCCGCACCCCCCTTCTCCTCCTCCCGCACCCCCCTTCTCCTCCTCCCGCACCCCCCTTCTCCTCCTCCCGCACCCCCCTTCTCCTCCTCCCGCACCCCCCTTCTCCTCCTCCCGCACCCCCCTTCTCCTCCTCCCGCACCCCCCTTCTCCTCCTCCCGCACCCCCCTTCTCCTCCTCCCGCACCCCCCTTCTCCTCCTCCCGCACCCCCCTTCTCCTCCTCCCGCACCCCCCTTCTCCTCCTCCCGCACCCCCCTTCTCCTCCTCCCGCACCCCCCTTCTCCTCCTCCCGCACCCCCCTTCTCCTCCTCCCGCACCCCCCTTCTCCTCCTCCCGCACCCCCCTTCTCCTCCTCCCGCACCCCCCTTCTCCTCCTCCCGCACCCCCCTTCTCCTCCTCCCGCACCCCCCTTCTCCTCCTCCCGCACCCCCCTTCTCCTCCTCCCGCACCCCCCTTCTCCTCCTCCCGCACCCCCCTTCTCCTCCTCCCGCACCCCCCTTCTCCTCCTCCCGCACCCCCCTTCTCCTCCTCCCGCACCCCCCTTCTCCTCCTCCCGCACCCCCCTTCTCCTCCTCCCGCACCCCCCTTCTCCTCCTCCCGCACCCCCCTTCTCCTCCTCCCGCACCCCCCTTCTCCTCCTCCCGCACCCCCCTTCTCCTCCTCCCGCACCCCCCTTCTCCTCCTCCCGCACCCCCCTTCTCCTCCTCCCGCACCCCCCTTCTCCTCCTCCCGCACCCCCCTTCTCCTCCTCCCGCACCCCCCTTCTCCTCCTCCCGCACCCCCCTTCTCCTCCTCCCGCACCCCCCTTCTCCTCCTCCCGCACCCCCCTTCTCCTCCTCCCGCACCCCCCTTCTCCTCCTCCCGCACCCCCCTTCTCCTCCTCCCGCACCCCCCTTCTCCTCCTCCCGCACCCCCCTTCTCCTCCTCCCGCACCCCCCTTCTCCTCCTCCCGCACCCCCCTTCTCCTCCTCCCGCACCCCCCTTCTCCTCCTCCCGCACCCCCCTTCTCCTCCTCCCGCACCCCCCTTCTCCTCCTCCCGCACCCCCCTTCTCCTCCTCCCGCACCCCCCTTCTCCTCCTCCCGCACCCCCCTTCTCCTCCTCCCGCACACCCCTTCTCCTCCTCCCGCACACCCCTTCTCCTCCTCCCGCACACCCCTTCTCCTCCTCCCGCACACCCCTTCTCCTCCTCCCGCACACCCCTTCTCCTCCTCCCGCACACCCCTTCTCCTCCTCCCGCACACCCCTTCTCCTCCTCCCGCACACCCCTTCTCCTCCTCCTCCTCCCACCCCTCCTTCCCCCCCCCCCTCCTCTCGGCCTTCCAACCCCCTTTCTCACCTGCCTCCTTCTGCCTTGTCGTCTCCTCCTACCAATTTAGCTCACCCCCTCTCATCCGATTATTGACTTCTAAAGCTCCTTGGTTACCAGATCCTGTACTCTCCTGGTTATAGTTTAACACAATTAACATGTTTCATTTAATTAATCATCTACTTCCACTTGTATTGACAATGTAGGCATCACTAGCAAATTATTTATTCACATTTATGCTTATTTGTAACCATAACAATTGGTTGCTTTTATTCCAGATTACAGCTTCTTTGGATCTGAATGGCAAAAACGTTGGTGTGTACTTAACAACAATGTATTCTATTATTATGGGACGGAGAAAGGTAATGTCATCCTGCTTCAAACCAAACCAGAAATAGTCATATAATACTTTCTGTGAAACTCAAACTACTCCATCATCAATTCTGAGTATGTCCGATCCTAGCAACAGGACAGACCCACCAGTAGTGGGATGCAGTGGCCCTGGGAGTCCCCAACATTAACCTGAGTCCCTTGAAGTTTCTTCCTATCAGGTCAGATGTCAGAACATAATCATAAGAACATAAGAACTAGGAGCAGGAGTAGGCCATCTGACCCCTTGATCCTGCTCCGCCATTCAATAAGATCATGGCTGATCTTCTTGTGGACTCAGCTCCACTTACCTGCCCGCTCAACTTAACCCTTAACTCCTTCACTGTTCAAAAATTTATCTATCCTTGCCTTAAAAACATTCAATGAGGTAGCCTCAACTGCTTCATTGGGCTGGGAATTCCACAGATTCACAACCCTTTGTGTGAAGAAGTTCCTCCTCAACTCAGTCCTAAATCTGCTTCTGATTATTTTGAGGCTATGCCCCCTAGTTCTAGTTTCACCTGCCAGTGGAAACAACTTCCCTGCTTCTATCTTATCTATTCCCTTCATAATCTTATAAGTTTCTATAAGATCTCCCCTCATTCTTCTGAATTCCAAAGAGTATAGCCCCAGTCTACTCAGTCTCTCCTCATAAACCAACCCTCTCAACTCCGGAATCAACCCAGTGAATCTTCTCTGCACCCCGTCCAGTGCCAGTATATCCTTTCTCAAGTAAGGAGACCCAAAACTGTACACAGTGCTCCAGGTGTGGCCTCACCAGCACCTTATATAGCTGCAACATAATCTCGCTGTTTTTTAAACTCCATCCCTCTAGCAATGAAGAACAAAATTCCATTTGCCTCCTTAATTACCTGCTGCAACTGCAAACCAACTCCTTGTGATTCTTGCATAAGGACACCCAGGTCCCTCTGCACAGCAGCATGCTGCAATTTTTTACCATTTAAATAATAGTCCATTTTGCTGTTATTCCTACCAAAATGGATGACCTCACATTTACCAACGTTGTACTCCATCTGCCAGACCCTCGTCCACTCACTCAGACTATCTATATCCCTTTGCAGACTTTCAGCATCCTCTGCACACTTTGCTCTGCCACTCATCTTAGTGTCATCTGCGAATTTTGACACACTACACTTGGTCCCCAACTCCAAATCATCTATGTAAATCGTAAACAATTGCGCTCCCAACACTCCCTGAGGCACACCACTAGTCACTGATCGCCAACCAGAAAAACACCCATTTACCCCTACTCTTTACTTCCTGTTAGTTAACCAATCCTCTATCCATGTTAATACATTTCCCATAACACTGTGCACCTTTATCTTCTGTAGCAGTCTTTGGTGCGGCACCTTGTCAAATGCCTCCTGGCAATCCAGGTACACCACATCCACAGGTTCCTCATTGTCCACTGCACGTATAATGTTCTAAAAGAATTCCACTAAATTAGTCAAACATGACCTCTTCATGAACCAATGCTGCGTCTCACCAATGGGACAATTTATATCCAGATGTCTTGCTATTTCTTCCTTGATAATAGATTCAAGCATTTTCCCTACTACAGATGTTAAGCTAACCAGCCTATAGTTACCAGACATGGGCAAGGAAACCTCCTGTTGATTTGCAACTGCTACTATTCCTCAGCTGATGAAGCAGTACTCCTCCATGTTGAACACCACTCACAGAATGCACTCTGGGTGGGGGACTTCAATTCTGTCACCTAGGTGGCTTGGTAGCAGGACTACTGACTGAGCCGGCCAAGTCCTGAAGGACATATCTGCCAGACCAGGCTTGCAGACAGTCATGAGGGAAGAAGCTACTTGCCCTCACCAATATATCTGTCAGTTATATCATGGGTAGGAGTGACCACTATACAGTCAGTCCTTGTGGGGATGGAGTTTTGTCTTGAAATTGAGGGTAACTGTCCCATGTGTTGTGTGGCATTGCCACCATGCTAAATGCTATAAATTCAGAATCGATCTAACATTGCAAAGAGGGCATCTATGAGGCACAATAGGCCATCAGCTGAATACTATTCTGCCAAAATCTGTAACCGTAGAACCATAGGATCCCTACTGTACAGGAGGAGGCCATTTCAGCCCATCAAGTCCACACCGACTCTCCAAAAGAGGAAGATGGTTGTGTTGTGGGGGGAATTAAAGAAATGGTTACCTGACACACACAATGGTTACCTGGGAAGGGACATTAAACAGGCACTGGCTTTTAGCACAGACAGTTACTTAAAGTTAAAACATGCAGGAACCAAAATGCTGCAGGAAGCTAGTCAGAGCTTGAGGCACTTTAAGATAAGGGGAGACCCAGAACAAACGGTCTGATAATGTCAGTCACAGATGGGGACATAAATACATAAATGCAACAAAATCAGCCACTGAATGTATAGTTTGAAACCAGTCACTGATAGAGAAAATGTATCCATTCTATGAACAATGTTATGTTAACTGCCCATGTCTGTACCTGTCTGCTTGTAATGATGTGTTAACTATCGATCTGTCTACTCAACTTATAACGATGTGTTAAACGGCCAATGTCCGTACTACCTATTGTCTAAAAGGTATAAAAATGATCAACTACTATTGTGTAATTGAGAAGGTAGCTGCCAAGTACTGCGGAGTACCAGTGCTTTCTCCTGAATCTTCGTATCCGAAATAAAACTGTATTGTTGAAACCTCCAAGTCTGACTGCAGAGGTAAATTTCCCACAACAATATGCGCAAGTCGGCAGGATCCCATTGCTGGTAAGTTTCGATCAATTGGCCACGATCGGAAAGCCGGGGTAGAGATCACTGAATCTGTGGGAGTCAGACGAGGTCAAGAATACAGTTTGAAAGGGGTTAAAATTAAGGGGTATTTTTAGTGGTAAGTACTAACCGCTGATAGTGATAAGTAACTGTTACTTGTGCTGACCGACTAGTGGACAAGAAAGTGCCTGTCTCAAACGCGCAGCCTTAGACCGGTTGTTAAGAGGGGAAATCCCTCATGCGAAGGTCAGGAACCTGAAGTGGGCATAGAGGCACCAAGGGCACTTAGGTTAACATCAAACTCTGTAGTGGCGAACAAACGCAGAGTTGCCACCTGTTTGCATGAAAATTTGTATAGTTGGGTACTGGACTGTCAATGTTGTAAAAGCGGTGCTGAAAAGGAGCTGACCAACTCTGACCTAGAGCCAGACTCTGGTGGAGAAACACATTGCCGAGGTGGTCCTAGTGGAAGCCGTGAGTATAAATTGAAACCCTGAGACGGTAGTGAAACACAGTGTCCAACAGGCACCCTTCACCCAGTTTAAGACAGAAATTCAGAGAGTTTTAGGGAATGCTCCTACTAACTGGAGCAGAATTACCACAACCAAGCAGCTAAAGGGGGAAGGAGCTTCTGAGTACGGGGAACGGTTGTTCCAAGTATACCAGGGATGCTCAAGGCAAGGAAACCTAGGTCGTGGGGATCGAGCGTTCATCCAGGCTGTCAAGGATGGACTCTCTAGCGCTCACCAAACCATCCTAAAAATGGGAGTGATTATGTCCCAAGATTACAATGAATTGGTAGAATGGACTCGTGGCATACCTGGAGAGGAGAAATCTTAGTTTTTGTATTTGTGTGTTTGTGTGGTCTGGTTGCTTGTCGAATGCAGGTGGTTGTTGTTGCATTAGATTGAGAGCAGGAGCTGTTGAAGCCTGCTTGTTCTTGTGGAGTGTTTGTTGCAGGCAGTGGATGCTTTGCACCTTAGTTTAACTTTGCGGCGGGGGGGGGGGGGGGGGTGGAGCTGGAGAAGTGTTAAAACTGTTAAAGATTAAAGTGATAAGATTTCTTGAATTTACTTCTGTTTTGAGTTTAATTACAGTTTGGAAGAAAAAAGAATAAAAGCGACTGTCTTAATCAACGTTCTGTGTTCTCTTTAAGTGTTTTATTTTCATCCCAGTTTAAGATGTTAAGTTTGAATGAAAAAGGAAGTGCTGTGGAATGAATGTTGGAAGCTTCCATGTGTGTCTGTGTGTGTTTAACAAAGTGGTTGTGTGGATGTTTTTGTTATTGTTTGCTTTAATGTTCTTCCCCTAATTGTGATTTTACAACAGTAGGTTTGATACAGAGTTTAAATAAAAATGGAAATTTAAGAAAAGATTTAAACCTTGGAGGGAACCATGTGCTCTTTCCTTTGTCTTGAAGTAGAAATTATGACAGAGTTAGTTGAGAAGTTAGGAGAAGAAAATAAGTAATTTTGTGGAAAAGCAGGAACAAAAGGAGGAGGTAAATATATTGTCTCACCAATGCAAATTGCCCAGTTAGAATGCAGTATTAAGGTCCACAGAATATCGTGATTTATGAAGGTCTGATAGTTTAGTATTCTGTAACTGGTTAAAATTATCTACTGCCGTCGGAATTTCATGTGCCATCTATTGTTAAAAATAGAAACAACTTAAATTAAAAGGGTTCGGATATCACGGTTATGATGTGTAAAGTGGTATGGTACAACTGCCGCTTGATTATTTTTATTATACAGTATAGCACTGCCATATAGACCCGAGAATAAAATCAAATCCCGAAAAGCCTTAACCAATTTTATATAATCTATATTGTGTATTGATAAAAACATAATTCTGTAGGAGCTTCCTGTTTTCCTCCATGAAAAGGCTATTTATTCCATGCATTTAACCATTCTTTGCCTTAGTTTGTAATAACTTGCAGAATGCTGCTAAATGTTGGTGCTAAGCATTTGAATGCACTTCTTTGTAGGTAGGGTAGTGGCATTTTGTGAAGTACTGTAATGCGGCGCTTTCACGCAAACAAATGATCAAATTAGATATAATGTAAGAGTACATCATATAAAGATTGGAGCTGCATGGCATGTGATTTTAATGAGGAAAGCGATGTCTTTTGATAGGATTACATACAAATGAATGGATGTCCAGCTGCAGCCAAAAAGCCAGTGCAAAGTGTTATTTGATTCACACTAAGCTTTCTATGGAGGGGGGATATGTAATTAAATATTTTGCACTACTGACGTATAAGTGAATTGCAGAAGTATTGCCCACTATATTAATGAGGCTAAGAGCCACCACGAACCGGACAACCGGATTAACCCCTTCTGAACTGATGACAGGACAGGCGATGCAATTACCAGAAAGCATCATAACAGGTGGGACCGATGTAGGTCCACTAAATGATAAAATCAGAAGATATGTTTTGGAACTAAGCGCCCAACTAAAAGGGATGCGCAAATTGGTAAAAGATAATCAGGAAAAAAGACGCACAGAGAGAGCTTGAAATGCTCCCTGACGTCCCAACAGCGGGAAGTCGCATCCTAGTAAAAACATTACCTGACAAACCAGGGTTTGCATCAAAATGGAATGGGCCATATGAAGTTATAATTAGTGGAGACACCTGTGCCTGTATAGACATAAGAGGGAAAGGTATATGGAAACATTAGACCCAGCTGAAATTACACAAAGAAATGAATGAATGAATTGAAGTGACCAGATTGCTTTCCCCAACACAGGTGAAGACTGCAAGCAAGAGTAACTGGTGCGTTCGGGTTGACCGTATAACTTTTGAAAATTGTATAACTTACAGTATTAGGATTAATACTTGTTTGTTGCGGATATAGAGTCATAGAGGTTTACAGCATGGAAACAGGCCCTTCAGCCCAACTTGTCCATGCCGCCCTTTTTTTTAAAGCACCTAAGCTAATCTCAATTGCCCGCATTTGGCCCATATCCCTCTACACCCATCGTACCCATGTAACTATCTAAATGCTTTTTAAAAGATAAAATTGTACCCGCCTCTACTACTACCTCTGGCAGCTTGTTCCAGACACTCACCACCCTCTGTGTGAAAAAATTGACCCTCTGGACACTTTTGTATCTCTCCCCCCTCACCGTAAACCTATGCCCTCTAGTTTTAGACTCCTCTACCTTTGGGAAAAGATATTGACTATCTACCTTGTCTATGCCTCTCATTATTTTATAGACCTCTATAAGGTCACACCTCAGCCTCCTACGCTCCAGAGAAAAAAGTCCCAGTCTATTCAGCCTCTCCTTAAAACTCAATCCATCAAGTCCCAGTAGCATCCTAGTAAATCTTTTCTGCACTCTTTCTAGTTTAATAATATCCTTTTTATAATAGGGTGACCAGAATAGCACACAGTATTTCAAGTGTGGCCTTACCAATGTCTTGTACAACTTCATCAAGACATTCCAACTCCTGTATTCAATGTTCTGACCGATGAAACAAGCATGCCGAATGCCTTCTTCACCACTCTGTCCACCTGTGACTCCACTTTCAAGGAGCTATGAACATGTACCCCTAGATCTCTTTGTTCTGTAACTCTCCCCAACGTCCTACCATTAACTGAGTAAGTCCTATGTATGAAATCGCGTATGTAACTGTATTACTTTGCGTTGTCGCAACTGTAAATTTGACTGGATTGGAGGATAACCTATTTTACAAGGTTCATATACACTTATAAGGGAATCGAACTGTATGTTACCTGTTAGCACAATCGGTAGAAGCCCTATTTGTAGCCACCCTTGGGTGGACCCCTCATGACTTATATACAGTAGATACATCAGACGCACCCTGTAAGGGACAAATTGGCAAATATAAAAGAGGTATACAGGGGAGATGTGTGGAACTTGTAATCCCACAGATCCTGTGTGCAGGGGTCTCCAACAGGTGGGAGGAAGAGCTTGCTTGGATCATGCAAGCTATCCGCTTTGTTTTACGGGGCAGGGATGGGGATGTGCATATGCCTTGGTCCCCAAGAATGATTCCTGCGTACAGATGCAGTGTGTCCGTCAGCATTGTTGGGTTAATAAGGGTCAGTTTACTTGCACCTGTGATGAACAGAAATGCCTGAATGTAACCGCAGGGGAGACAGCTCATTTGTGGACAGTGTAATGGGACTCATGTAAGCTCAGCCGAATGGACATACCCATTTGATACTTACCAGGTGGTGGGATCAAACAGGGAGCCAAGTAAACTGAGCAATTGGCAGTATAAACAAACTCATAATCGGGACACTAAATGCTAAGAAGGGATATGTGTCCCTCTTCAATGGTACTTACACGACACAAACACCAACCCTCCCGAACCTTTTTGCAGTAGGAACAATAGGACCACTTACTGTTCCATGCCCTCAGAAGGGGCATATCCGGAGAAAGATAGTAACCCGGGCTATCAGCAAAGAATTCTGCGCTGATTGGGAAACCCCGGGCACAATGGGATCATCACTGGGATACGGGTTCCTTGGAGCCCTATCTCTTGGGGGAGGGGGAGGGGCAGGAGTAATTAGTGCAAAAAACAGGAATCATATGGTTTGTGGACTAACAGTCCTGGGAAACAGCACTTCAAAAACACTGGAGGCTGTCAACCAAGAAATGGCTGAATTGAGATTATATGCACAGCAGACACGATGTGCAGTGGACTACCAGTTAGCACAACAAGGGGGAGTATGAACAATCATAGGCAACAAATGCATAACCCATGTCACAGACAAATCCTATAACATTACCCAAGTCATTAATAGCATCAGAGAACAACTTGACAACTTCAGACAGGGACCTAAGAAAGGAAGTAACAGGCTGGAATGGCTAGTGGGTGGATCCTGGGGATTCTATTTACTGCATAGATTGGTCATACTCATTTCAATTGTAATTGTCTGTTGCCTAATTGTTGGATGCCTTAATGTCTGTTGTAAAGTAATGGTGACACAAATTGTAAGAAGTCTAACAACACCAGGTTAAAATCCAACAGGTTTATTTGGTAGCAAAAGCCACTAGCTTTCGGAACAGGCTGTTCCTTCGTCAGGTGGGTGGGAGTTCAGAACTCCCACCCACCTGACAAAGGAACAGCCTGTTCCGAAAGCTAGTGGCTTTTGCGATCAAATAAACCTGTTGGACTTTAACCTGGTGGTGTTAGATTTCTTACTGTGTTTACCCCAGTCCAACGTCGGGATCTCCACATCATGACACGAATTGTGCCAGGAGCCAGTGTAACCATCGAGGAAGTATACATGATGGAAGCCCCTGAAGACGCCAAAAGAAACAAAGAAGGAAAGAAGAAGATCAACCTCTACATGTGAAGATGCAGCTGTTGGTCTGGGGATTATTAAAATCATCATCCTGACCAAAAATGGGGAATGTTGTGGGGGGAATTAAAGAAATGGTTGCCTGACACACAAAATGGTTACCTGGGAAGGGACATTAAACAGGCACTGGCTTTTAGCACAGGCAGTTACTTAAAGTTAAAACATGTAGGAACCGAAATGCTGCAGGAAGCTAGTCAGAGCTTGAGGCACTTGAAGATAAGGGCAGACCCAGAACAAACGGTCTGATAATAAGGTCAGTCACAGATGGGGACATAAATACATAAATGCAACAAAATCAGCCACTGAATGTATAGATTGAAACCAGTCACTGATAGAGAAAATGTATCCATTCTATGAACAATGCTATGTTAACTGCCCATGTCTGTACCTGTCTGCTTGTAACGATGTGTTAACTATCGATCTGTCTACTCAATTTATAACGATGCGTTAAACGGCTAATGTCCGTACTACCTATTAACTAAAAGGTATAAAAATGATCAACTACCATTGTGTAATTGAGAAGGTAGTTGCCAAGTACTGCGGAGTACCAATGCTTTCCCCCGAAGCTTCGTATCCGAAATAAAACTGTATTGTTGAAACCTCCAAGTCTGACTCCAGTGGTAAATTTCCCACAACAGTTGCGATGTTAGTTGTCTAGTAGGGAACTAATCATTTCAATCTTGGGACATTGCTGCAGCAGTTCCTTAGCATAGGATCCTCAGCACAACCATCTTCACCTACTTCTTCAATGACCTTTTCTCCATCATAAGATCCAAAATGTTAATGGTCGCTGATGATTATACAGTGCTCAGTACCATTCGTGACTCCTCAGATACTGAAATAGTGCATGTCCATCTGCAGCACGTCCTGGATACACTGAGGTTTGGGCTGATAAGTAGTAAATATCATTCATGCCACGTAAATGCCAGGCAATGACCATCTCCAGGTATAGCAAAACTAACCACCTCCCCTTGGCAACGACATTACCATCGCTGAACTCCCCTCACCATCAATATCCTTCGGTTGGCTATTGACCAGAAACTTAACTGGATCAGCCATATAAATACTGTGGCTAAAGGAGCAGGTCTTTAAAAGTCCCCAAAGCCTATCCACCATCTACAAGGCACAAGACAGGAATATGATGGGATATTCAACCGGGATGCGTGCAGCTCCAACAACACTCGAAAAACTTGACGTCACCCAGGCTAAAGTAGTCTGCTTAATTGGCACCCCATCCACCAGCTGTAACATTTGCTGTCTCCAACACTGACTCACTGTGTGCCATCTACAAGATACACTGCAGCAACTTGCCACACTGTCTTCAATAGCAGCAAACCTGTGACCTCTACCACCTAAAAAGACCAGGGCAACAGACACAAGGGAACACTACGTACAAGTTTCCCTAATTGGTGTGGCCTAAACATGTGGTTGACGTTCAATACCCTTGGGGCAGTTAGGAATGCTAAGATGCTGCCTTGTCAGTGTTTCCCACATCTAAGAAACAATTAGTACTTTGATAATAACCTAATCTTTTGGCTTGTTGCTGTTTTTCTTTGTAACACCAACTGAATTGATATCTGAATATGGATAAATATATGAAATCTTTGTTTATTTAACATCTTTGCAGATAAGCAGCAAAAAGGAGATTTTGCCATAGATGGTTACACAGTCCAGCTGACAACTACCGTAAGGAAAGATGCAAAGAAGGATTGCTGTTTTGAACTCACTGCTCCTAATAAACGACTCTTTCAGGTTTGATTTTTAAATGTGTATTTGTTTTCACTTTGAGCAGCAGAACGTGCATTCCTCAATAACCAATTTTACAATCTGCAAAATTCTCACTCAATCTACATCAATTTAGGGATGGGCAAAATACTACATTTT
The DNA here is from genome assembly GCF_964213995.1 of Mustelus asterias. Taxonomy (NCBI): domain Eukaryota; kingdom Metazoa; phylum Chordata; class Chondrichthyes; order Carcharhiniformes; family Triakidae; genus Mustelus; species Mustelus asterias. The sequence continues at coordinate 107,678,189 of NC_135802.1, forward strand.
ATTAAAAAATAAGATATTTTGTCAAACTGAAGCATCCTAGTATATACAGTGTTGAGGTTACTTCTCTTGGTCAGTCTTCATTGCAAATTAAAGTGTTTAGTACAATTGCAGCATCAAAGTATCTTGGCTTTAATGAGCCATAATAGGAAAAATGAATTTGTCCCATGGCTTCTGGCTTAGTGGATACTAAAGCACTGAGTACGATGGAATGTTTTGTCAGTGAAATTAGTCTCCGTCTGCCTAAATGGGGAAAAGGAAAAAAACTGTAGAGTTTATACTCCAGCTCTTTTTCCAGTGATGAAAGTGTACATGTGGACGTCCAGATCAGGCTTGATGTAGTGGCCACTTCTGTTGCCTATGTTCAGACAGCCTCTTAACGCTAACTATCTCGGCTTTTCTACGAAGGTTGACTATTTGTTTGGAGCATCTAGTTGTACTGTACTAGAACATAAATCACTGTCGGTAAGGTAGAGAAGGGAAATAAACAATGCAGTATATCAGTGGTTTTCAAATTTCGTCAGTTGGAGCCTACCAATGCAATAAATTTGGACGATGCCACCAAAATACTCATCAGCCTCTTTGCCCATCTAGATGGTGAGAAATTAAATTGTGGCTTTGATTGTTTCATCGTCCTGCAATGAGATCATTTCTCTCCTGCCATATTTATCTTGATTGTTTTTCTTAAATAGTTGTACCATTTTTTTAATTGGAACCCAACTCTGGTGTATTAATGTCAAGAGTTCTGAGCCCCAGTGATTTGCAACTCTAATCCTTCTGCAGGTGTTCTGTGCAATATGTTGAATGCACGAGGATTATGTAACCCTGATATCAGCTCTTTCATTACTAATTTCGTAATACTTCTTAAATTCAGTGAAGCAGATCAACTATGCTTGTATGCATGAAATGCATGGGGATTATGAGCTGTAAATCAACATGGATTACAAATTTGGTTTCAATTCACATGGCATTTCCATGCTTAAAAAATCAGCTATCTACTACTTTAATAACTAGCTGGCTTGCCTGACTGGTTAATAGGCTGAGACATCTGGATATTGAATGGTATGTTCAGACTCAAAGGCTAAGCATAAACTGTTCTTAAATAGTTCTAAATCCCTAATTCTTTTGCAAAAGCATATAATTTTCTACTTGAAACATTACTTTTATTTCTCGCCCCACAAATGCTGCTTGACCTGCTGAGTGTTTCCAATATCTTCTGTTTTTCTACTGAGGTTATTTTGTTTCCAGAGAAGTTAGACGTGCGAAAATTGTTCTCTTGGAATTGTAAATTTGATGTCCCTGGCTATCATTTTCCTTGGAACAAAGAAGGCTGATGAATGACTTGATAGAGGTGTGCAAAATTATGAGAAGAGATAGAGTAGACAGGATAAAATTGTTTCCCTTGGTGGAGAATTCTAAAACTAGACATAGTCAAGATAAGTAGCAGTAGGCGTAGAGGGAACGCAAAGTGTGGTGCGTGTCTGGAATTTGCTGCCTGAGTTGGTGATGGAGGCAGAGGGCCTAAACTCTTTTAAAAAGTATCTGGATTTTCATCTTAAGTGCTGTAAACTGCAGGGCTATGGGCCGGGTGCAGGAAGGTGGGATTAGAAAGGGCACCTGGCTGTCCTTGGGCTGACATGGACAAGCTGGCCGAGTGGCCTCTTTGTGTTGTAACTTTTCGATGGCTCTATTAACCTGAGAAGTTTAACAACACCAGGTTAAAGTCCAACAGGTTTATTTGGGAGCAAAAGCCACACAAGCTTTCGAAGCTCTAAGCCCCTTCTTCAGGTGAGTGGGAATTCTGTTCACAAACAGAGTTTATAAAGACACAGACTCAATTTACATGAATAATGGTTGGAATGCAAATACTTACAACTAATCAAGTCTTTAAGAAACAAAACAATGGGAGTGGAGAGAGCATCAAGGCAGGCTAAAAAGATGTGTATTGTCTCCAGACAAGACAGCCAGTGAAACTTTCACTGGCTGTCTTGTCTGGAGACAATACACATCTTTTTAGCCTGTCTTGATGCTCTCTCCACTCCCATTGTTTTGTTTCTTAAAGACTTGATTAGTTGTAAGTATTCGCATTCCAACCATTATTCATGTAAATTGAGTCTGTGTCTTTATAAACTCTGTTTGTGAACAGAATTCCCACTCACCTGAAGAAGGGGCTTAGAGCTTCGAAAGCTTGTGTGGCTTTTGCTACCAAATAAACCTGTTGGACTTTAACCTGGTGTTGTTAAACTTCTTACTGTGTTTACCCCAGTCCAACGCCGGCATCTCCACATCATGTCTATTAACCTGAGCCAGCCACAAAAATTCCGATTTTCTTAAAATACCAGTGGTCATTTATAGTCTTTGGTAAAATGCCACATGAATTGCCGTTTCATCCCAATTGATACATATACAGTGGCACTGAGTTTGCGAAAGTGAAGAAGGTCATGCTGACAATGAGTCTTCAGGGAGCACTTCTCTTTAACTTTACTTGGAGTAAAGGCCCGCCCGGCCCTCTCTCTCTCTTGGCCCGCCCAGCACCCCCCCCCCCTTTCCCTCCCTCTTGGCCTGTCCGCCCCATCCTCTGTGTCTGTGTCTCTCTCTCTCTCTCTCCCCCCCCCCCCCCCCCCTCCCTCCTTCCACCCCTCTACCTCGGCTTGCCCGCCCCAATCTCTTTCTCTATCTCTCTCTATCTCCTGGCCCGCCCGCCCGCCTGCCCCATTCTCTCTCTCTATCTCTATCTCCCAGCCCGCCCACCCCATTTTTTGTCTCTCCCTCTCTGTCTCGGCACGTGTTGTTTAAATAGAGAATGACTGCGGGGTTCAGAGGAATCTATGTGTTCTAGTTCATGAGGCACAAAAAGTTAGTATTCAGGTATAGCAAGTAATTAAGAAGACTAATAGAATGGTATCTCTTCTTGCAAGAAGTAAGGATGTTATGCTTCAGTTATACAGGGCATTGATGAGATGACATCTCGAATGCTGTGTGCCGTTTTGGTCTCCTTATTAAAGGAAGGATGTAAATGCATTGGAGGTGGTTTCAAGGAGGTTTACTAGAATGATACTTGGAATGAGTGGGTTGTCTTGTGAGGAAAGGCTGGACAGATAGGACTTATTTCTGCTGGAATCTACAAGAGTGAGGCGTGAATTGATTGATGTATATAAGATCCTGAATGGTTTTGACAGTGGATGTGGGAAGGATGTTTCCTCTTGTGGGTGTTCCCAAAACTAGGGGGCACTGTTTTAAAATTATGGATCGCCCTTTTAGGACAGATGAGAAGATTTTTTTTCCTGAGGATTGAGCAACTTTGGAACACACTGCCTCAAATGTAGTGAAGGAGGTTCATTGAATATTTTTAAATGGGAGTTAGATTCTTGTTAGGCAAGGAAATCAAAGGTTATCAGGGATAGATAGAAATATGGAATTCCAAATCTTTTCCACAATATCAGAGAGAATTTTGGTTGTCATAACCTACTTTGAGCTGTATCTTTATATTTCTGATGTCACACAGGGTTGCAGTTATTGAATTTCTACCATAATCATTAGCTGCTTGTTCCTGCAACTCTTTTTGTTTCCTGCATTTCTTCTGGTTGTTTTTTCCTAATGGAGAAGTGTAAACATTCCAGATCCAGGCCTTGGTCAGTATGTGCAATATGATCCTTGAAGGTGACGGCACAGGTGGAGAAGGTAGTGAAGAAGGCATATGGCATGCTTGCCTTTATAGGATGGGGCATAGAGTATAAAAGTTGGGGTCTGATGTTGCGGTTGTATAGAGCGTTGGTTCGGCCGCATTTGGAATACTGCGCCCAGTTCTGGTCGCCACACTACCAGAAGGACGTGGAGGCTTTAGAGAGAGTGCAGAGGAGGTTTACCAGGATGCTGCCTGGTATGGAAGGGCTTAGTTATGAGGAGAGATTGGGTAAACTGGGGTTGTTCTCACTGGAAAGACGGAGGATGAGGGGTGACCTAATAGAGGTGTATAAAATTATGAAAGGCATAGATAGGGTGAACGGTGGGAAGCTTTTTCCCAGGTCGGTGGTGACGTTCACGAGGGGTCATAGGTTCAAGGTGAGTGGGGGGGAGGTTTAACACGGATATCAGAAGGACGTATTTTACACAGAGGGTGGTGGGGGCCTGGAATGCGCTGCCGGGCAAGGTGGTGGAGGCGGACACACTGGGAACGTTTAAGACTTATCTAGATAGCCACATGAATGGAGTGGGAATGGAGGGATACAAAAGAATGGTCTAGTTTGGACCAGGGAGCGGTGTGGGCTTGGAGGGCCGAAGGGTCTGTTCCTGTGCTGTATTCTTTGATATGCGTAGCATACAGCTTGTACTTGGCTGCATTAAATTTCAACATCTCAATTACCTCACAGCCCATAAGATATCAGATTTTTTAAAATGCAAAGTCAATTAATCCAGCGATTAATATCTGCGAGGTTCGGCATTCAAGTTTAGACCCAGATTCCTTGAACTTTTTGTCGAACCTCACTCCTAGTTATGCATATATAAATGACTCCTAAGAGGATCACAATAAGGTTCCACCCCAATACTTCACCCATTTCAAATTTCTTCTGAACCATGGAGAGATTTTCTGTGACTGGGCAGGAAACATAACCTTGGACTTCGATAATGTCCCACAGTGTCTGTAGCTCAGTAACTCTGACAAAAGGTCATCAACCTCAAACATTACCTCTGTTTCTCTCTCCACAGATGCTGCCCACATGATGAGTCTTTCCATCATTTTTAAAAATTTTAACTCACAAATTGAGTTCTTCGTGGTACAGATTTGGTGCAGATGTGATTGCCGATATTGCAATGCTGTCCACAAAACCCCATGTGCTGCAGTCATAGCACACCACCAACACTGCTATTCATATATACCTTTGCTTTATTTATTTAATTACATAGCACACATTAACATAGTGAAACATCAGAGGTGAAACTTCTCCAGTTTATTGCTGAAATCATTGTGACTGCTGAATTTCAGGGATGTTTATATGGCAAGGAATTGCTTTACTGTACCAATTGTAGAACTGGAGTAGGTATCATAGACATCAGTGGCTCAGGGAAGCAACAAATGGATCACACGGGTAGCATGAAATGAAGGGACAGGGAAGGTGTTGCATGACAGTGAGTGAAAACTATGGTGCAGAATTTAGCCGTCAATATATGCTCAGAAGCAGAAGAGAATAAAAACAATTCTTGGCCATGGAACCAATGCTAGGAAGGTAGAGCTGGTAATTTAGAAGTACATTTTCAGGGGATAGCAGTGATGAGCCGCATCTAGACATGTTTGGTGGGACTAATAAAATACTAAATATAGTTGAAATACATCTGGTCTATTGCATTCGATACTCTCAATATAGTCCACGCTACATCAGAGAGACCAAACGCAGACTGGGTGAACGCTTTGATCCGTCCGCAAGCAGGACCCAGACCTTCCTAACATTTGCCATTTCAACGCACCATCCTGCTCTAATGTGCACATGTCCGTCCTGGGCCTATTGCAATGTGAAGCCCAACGCAAACTGGAGGAACAGCACCTGATCTTTCGATTAGGCACTTTACAGCCTTCTGGACTGAACATTGAGTTCACCAACTGCAGAGCATGAACTCTCTCCTCCACTTTCATCCCATTTCCTGTCATATTTTATTTCATTTCATTTTTATATTATATTTTTCTTTTAAAGGTTTTTTTTCATTTCTTCCATTGTTTCATTTTTCTGCCTTTTAAAAAAATCTCACATTCCATCTTTCCCCCCCACTATGATCTCCTCCCCCTCCCCACTCAACTAGGACCATTTGTTACATGTCTCAGGTCACCCTTTGACACTCTGCTTACCTCATGGACTACTCTCCGGAATCGGTTGCATTCGTGGACACACGCATCTCCATTAAGGACGGTCACCTCAGCACCTCACTGTACCGCAAGCCCACGGATAACCTCACGATGCTCCACTTCTCCAGCTTCCACCCTAAACACGTTAAAGAAGCCATCCCCTACAGACAGGCCCTCCGTATACACAGGATCTGCTCGGATGAGGAGGATCGCAACAGACACCTCCAGACGCTGAAAGATGCCCTCGTAAGAACAGGATATGGCGCTCGACTCATTGATCAACAGTTCCAACGCGCCACAGCGAAAAACCGCACCGACCTCCTCAGAAGACAAACACGGGACACAGTGGACAGAGTACCCTTCGTCGTCCAGTACTTCCCCAGAGCAGAGAAGCTACGGCATCTCCTCCGGAGCCTTCAACATGTCATTGATGAAGACGAACATCTCGTCAAAGCCATCCCCACACCCCCACTTCTTGCCTTCAAACAACCGCACAACCTCAAACAGACCATTGTCCGCAGCAAACTACCCAGCCTTCAGGAGAACAGTGACCACGACACCACACAACCCTGCCACAGCAACCTCTGCAAGACGTGCCGGATCATCGACACAGATGCCACCATGTCGCATGAGAGCACCATCCACCAGGTACACGGTACATACTCTTGCAACTCAGCCAACGTTGTCTACCTGATACGCTGCAGGAAAGGATGTCCCGAGGCATGGTACATTGGGGAAACTATGCAGACGCTGCGACAACGGATGAATGAACACCGCTCGACAATCACCAGGCAAGACTGTTCTCTTCCTGTTGGGGAGCACTTCAGCGGTCACGGGCATTCGGCCTCTGATATTCGGGTAAGCGTTCTCCAAGGCGGCCTTCGCGACACACGACGGCGCAGAGTCGCTGAGCAGAAACTGATAGCCAAGTTCCGCACACACGAGGACGGCCTCAACCGGGATGTTGGGTTCATGTCACACTATCTGTAACCCCCACAGTTGCCTGGACCTGCAGAGTTTCACTGGCTGTCTTGTCTGGAGACAATACACATCTTTTTAGCCTGTCTTGATGCTCTCTCCACTCACGTTGTTTTGTTTCTTAAAGACTTGATTAGCTGTAAGTATTCGCATTCCAACCATTATTCATGTGAATTGAGTTTGTGTCTTTATATGCCCTGTTTGTGAACAGAATTCCCACTCACCTGAAGAAGGGGCTTGGAGCTCCGAAAGCTTGTGTGGCTTTTGCTACCAAATAAACCTGTTGGACTTTAACCTGGTGTTGTTAAACTTCTTACTGTGTTTACCCCAGTCCAACGCTGGCATCTCCACATCATACCTTTGTTCTGCCATTTACACATTATGATCTCTATCAGCACCCTACTTAGCCATGATCACGTCCATTTACATTCTCTTCGTCTTTTTGACAATGACGTCGTTATCAATCTTTCCCATCTCCACCAACAGCTGGCTCTATATCCAGCCCTCAGTTCCCCACCCATCCCCTGCCTCACCACAACAATATAAATCTCACCCTATTTTCTATTGTCTTTAACTCTGATGAAGCGACATCCAGACTTGAAACGTTAGCTCTATTCTCTCTCCACAGATGATGTCAGACCTGCAACATTTCCAGCATTTTCTGTTTTTGTTGTTAAAATACACCTGTTGTGAGAGGTAGAGGAATTTAATTGCAGAGAGGTGATCAGTGAGGATGGGGGTGGCTTGAGGAGAAACACAATGACAGATAGGCATTGATTTTGATCTGCAACAAAGAACCATGGATCCCCTCATAGATAGCATTCCATTCCCTAAAGGTTGTGATAAATTAAAGATGAATGCTCAACGATTGGATGGGTACATTCCAATGACATCTCTGCTCGGGGAGACTGCACATGCCTGGGCAGATGCACTGAACAGAGTGTGCACATGAGCAAAGACACTTTCCAATTGACACCAGGAATTACAGTAATGGTATAGCAGACGGCACGGCTGAAATACTAGAGTACTTTACATTTGTCTTTATTAAAGGAGTTGCTGCCAATGCCACAGTCAAAGAGGAGATCATTGAGAAATTGGCTGGGATAGAAATAGATGTTGAGGAAGTACTTGAAAAGAAATTAGTGTTCAAAAGTCCAAAGGCATGCACCTTTGTTGGCTGAGGGAAGAGAAGGTGGAAATTCTGGTCACAATCTTCTGATTTTCTCAGGTATGGGAGTGGTGCCACAGGATTGGAGGATTACAAAGATTGCACCCCATTCAGCTACTACAGGTCAGCTAGGTTAACATTGCATGATGAGGAAAATTTGAAGCAATAATCTGGGATAAATTTAATTGGCAATTGGAAAAATATGCGTTAATGAATGTATTTGTTAGAGGTAAATCCTATTTGAGTAGTTAGATTGAATTCTTTGAAATAATGGAAAGATAGAGTTGCACGTTGGATTTGTACATAGACTTTCAAAAGATATTCGTACCACATCCAAACATTTTGGCTAAATTAAAATTTAGTTCAAAATTAAAATGGTAGTGGCAGTATGGATACAAAATTGGTTAAAGGACAAAAAGCAGACAATACTGAACTCAAAAACAGTAAATGCTGGAAAATCTCAGCAGATCTGACAGCATCTGTGGGGAGAGAATAGAGCCAACGTTTCGAGTCCAGATGACCCTTCGTCAGATGACATTTGGTCGGAAGATTGAGGAGCGGTAATATGATATGAATTTGAAAGGAATATGAGAAGAATTAGGGGGGTATGTACATAAATCGTAAAGGATGCCTGGATAGGTTGAGAAGATTGTTAAAAAGCATACGTGGCCCTAGATTTGATAAATAGAGGAATAGAGTACAAAGGCAAATAAATTATGCTACATCTTTATAAAACACTCAGGTCTCAGCTGGAGTATTGTTCAGCTCTGAGTATCATAATTTAGGAAGGATTCGTCTTGGAGAGGGTGCAAATGAGATTTACTGGAATGATACACTATGTGGGGAGAGAAGAAAATGCTCACACACATAGCTCATCACCACATGCACACGCACACCACCTGACAAACCTCAATTCCACTCCCCCATTTACTCTTGTGACAATCTTCACCCCCAGGCTGTCATTGCTCATCTCTGCTCTGACAATGTTCACCACCACCCCCACCCCCATTTCTCTTCCCAACACTGCTCACCCTCCTCAGCACCCCAGACAATGCTTACTTCTCCATTACCCCTGACGATGCTCGTGCTCACACCTTGCAAATGCTCAACACCCACCCCCACACCCCCAACAATGCCCTTACCCTGACACTGCTCACCCCCACCCTCCCCACCTGACTATGCTCAGTATTCAGAAGCAGGAAATCGGACGGTTGGGTGAGGGAAGGATGTGTGGGATGGAAAGCAGGACATCCATGGCCTTTCAATCTGCAACTTGTACATGTCAGATAGCAGGTTAAGGTTGATCTAGCAGCTTTTTAGTGGCACAACTCAGTTAACATATCATCCTCGATGTTCCCAGCAAGACTTGGGCTCTGTTACTGCAGGTCCCATGATGTTGAATGTCATCTCTTCCATAGGAGCTCAGGAGGTGCAGGTATTATTGGCCCACTACTTTTCCCCCTCCCCAGTTCAGCTCTGCTGCCTCCTATTCTGTGCTGCATTGTTCTACAAGACAGTGGGCAGAATGTCACTTGTGCAATGCATGTTTCGGTGATGGTCCTGTCACGGCTGACTAGCTGGAGGAATATGGAGAATATAGGAGGTGGATGAGCATATAGCAGCATTGGTAGGTCTGAGGGCAAGGAGGATTATCTGGATGTTAGATACAAGTCCTGAGTGCCAGTGAGTGCTGATGAGCGAGGAATGAAGTGTGGTGCATTAGTTGCATGCACAGTTGGTGGTGTGGTGGGTCAGAGGTGTCATGCATTCACTGACCTTTTCCCTTCACTTGAGTTAATTAGTCATCTTCTGGCTCAACTGTCAAGCCATTGGATCCAGAATCCTAGAATTGACCTCCCTGGCCAACTGGTCCCACTCCTTTCTGAAAGTGGTTCTTGAGGGCCTCCTAGTCCATTGCAGAAGCAGAGCGTTTCTCCCCTCCCAGTGTCACATCCATCATACTGGGACCCTCCCTCTTCCCTTGTCTACTATTTTCCATCATTTATATTCCACCAATATTATTTATTGCTTCCCTTTCAGAGAGATATAGGCTGTCTTTAAGAAAATGAGGCTGGCTGAGCCACATAGTATCTGCACAACACTTAGATTCAGTTAGCAGCATGAAGAAAGAAGCATCACAAAACCCACTCAGCCACATGCTATTAACATACAAATAAGGTGTACCAAATTTACATGTTACCAACCCCGTTTGGAACCAACATGGATAGATAGTGAATTACTACCCTGTGGTTAACAAACCAGGGCATGTGAGTTTCTAGTCCAAAGATTTCATACAGCATTGTTGTTTTACTGACTGTAGGAAGGTCTACACATGATTTTTGCACCTCTGTGAAAGCCCCTGATGCCTGTCTTCAGTACATCTGCTTGCCTTCAAATCACCATTTAAATATATTTAAATGGTATTTTCAGCCTCGTGCCAAATATCCGGTGCTGATAAGCTCGCAAGAGGCGAGAAATCGAGTGTGAACCAGATTTCCCGGCTGTCTCACAATCTTATCGGCTCGCCCTGCCTATCGGCCAGCAGGACACAATGGTAAGGTCACCCCCATGGAGTCCATCTGAGGGATGACGGGATTTTATCTGGAATGGTTAGCTATAAAGTGAATAATAGAGCCAGTTGACAAGCTGTACCCAAAATAAATGCTGACATTTGGCAGTGCAAAGCAACTGGCCAACCATACTCAGGTTCTAGGATATGAAATATCACTGGCCTAATACAAAGTAGGTTAATATTTAAATCAGTGTATAAAAGGATGGCAGAATTTCAATACACTTGACTAGATGCAGCTGAAGTTGCCTTTCCACATTTGAGTACTCATGAACAGAAATGGAACTCAATCCCTACACACCAAGAACATTTTTTAATTTATCAGTAAAGTCAAACATATTCCTTCTTTTGCATAAGAGAATATGCATTAAGATGTTTCACAATACACAATTCCTAAAGTAAGGATATAAGGTGTGACGTTCAGATTTATTTTATGTATACCAAACCAAATATCAGTTTTCACTGGCTGATGATCCTTTATGTTCTCTTTATACTCATATGTTCATGCTGTTTAAACCAGAATGAAAGTTCATGTTATCTTAAGATAGTGCTGCAGCATTGCATCAATAAGGATTATTAAGTCCAATATAACTGGTGACAACTAAACATCATAAAATACACCTTTTTGCTGAGAGCACAACAAACATTTAAACTGTTCAATTTACTCACCAGCAAAAATTTGTCTCCCCAACTCCCACAACCTGAAAGATTAGTGCTAGTGATTAGATTCATAAACTGTGTGGTGGAAGAAAAAGATGATCATCCGACTCCCACGCACATAAAGTCAAGATACAGAAAATCAAGATAAATGAAAACTGTTCAGTCTTAACTAAAATATTTTATTGGTTGGGGGTGGGTGGTTGGGTGAGAAACGGGGACAGTGGAAACCCATCAATTTTAGTCTCGCAGTCGGAAACCAGAAGGCGGGTGAAGTGAGAAGAACAGTGATTTGCAGAATTTGGTCCAGGCCGATCCTAATTTTTGTGCTTGCTTCTCATTTGCATGAATGACAAGCTTATAGGTGAAACATGTCACCCATTGGCAGCTCAACAATTAGTTGGTGAAAAATGGAAAGCTACTGCAGATTCTTATAGTGCTACAGGAGCTTAAAGGGGAGGTGCCTTGTTTTGTGGCCTAAGCAATGAGGATACATTATCTAGCTGCAGGAAAATGGTTGGTCGTAATAAGTGTTGCATTAGAATCCCCAATGTGTTTTCAGATACAACTTTGGAGAGGATACTAGAAGAATTTTCGGAGAATGTAGAAGACCTCGAGATGGTTGATAATTAGTGAAATGGCAAGAGAGCTTATGTGAATGCATGCAACGTTGTTTCCAAGAAAAAAGAAATGTAATGAATTCATGACAATTGTTAAGCTAACACTCCCTTTTATATTCATTCATTCTACAGGCCTTGCCTTTGCCTCTGCACTGTTAAGCATTTCCTTCCCTGCTTTCCATAACTGTCCGTAAGTCAGCAAAGAAGACTTCGCAATATCTTTCTGCTTGAACCTACACTGCTACTGCTCTCACAACTACTACTTCTTGGCTGTTCTTGTTGCTTTTACGCACACCATGGTAAGTTGGCACACGCAATGCGAGGATTAAAAACCATTGGCTCAGGTACATATTGACATCCTTCCAGTCGTCTTGTCGAGAGGCTGAAACACAATGAAAGAGAGAGAACTAGCATAGGAGGAGGTTGCACCATTCTGAAAAGACACCCTTATGGAGGGGGCAATCACAGACGTCATAAGAAGATGCACAGTAGCCAGAATCAGAAGCAGAGTATTTGATAGGAATTTTCCTTCCATGACTCCTACTTACTTTCAGTTGTGCACTCATTAACTTTCTGAACATGACAGCTGATGTTACACTGCCACTAATCTTTGCAAGTAGTTGCTGGCCCTTAACCATCTCTTTCTCTAGGTCAATCAGAAGACTTGAATGCCAGTGTTAGTTGCACTAACTATAAATATATTGATAATGCATTGTCACTCTTCACAATTAATACAACTTTAAGAGTGAATGAAAGATGTCAAGAATGACCAAAGAAAGAACTGACATCCTCGCTCTTCTGATGAGGACAAAGATGCAGACTGTAATTTATTAAAAATAAATTCTGACCGAGAGCAATTTTTAACTGTGTATTCTTTCATGGGATGTGGACATCACAGCATTCATTGCCCATCCCTTTGTACCCTTTGAGAGAGCAGTTAAGAGATAACTCCCTTGCTCTAGATCTGGAGGAACAGATAGACCAGACCAGGTAAGGGTGGTAGAATAGAGATAGAAACAGAGTTAATGTTTTGAGTCCAATATGACTCTTTTGGAGAGGATGCCAAATGCTGCTAGATCTGCAGAGTTTTCCCAGCACTTTTGGTTTTTATTTCAGATCCCCACAGTATTTTGTTTTACATAAAGACGGCAGATTTCCTTCTCTAAAGGGCATTGATGAACCAGATGGGTTTTACAGCCATTGATGATGGTTTTGTGGTCACTATTATTGAGACTCATTTCTATTCCACATTTTTTTGATTAATTAACCAAACTTACTAATTGATTTTAAATTCAGCCAGCTGCTGTGGTGGGATTTAAACCCATGTCCCCGAGGATTAGCCTGGGCTTCTGGATTACTACTGCGGTGACATTACCACAACCCCACCACCTCTCCTAAACAATGAAAGATGGTTGTCATAAAAACCCATCTGGTCCACTAATACCCTCCAGAGGCTGAAGTCTGCAGTCCTTAACCAGTCTGGCCTGCATGCGATTCCAGACCCACATCAACATGATTAACTCTTAACTGCCCACTTTAAACTGCTACAAAAAAAGTCAAAGGTGAAGGCAGCTCATCACCACCTACGCATGGGAAATTATGAATGGCAATAATTGTCAGCTTTGCCTACGATGTTTAAAAAAAAATGCAGCTGACCCGGAAGAAAGCTGACAACATAGATCTATCTGTCTCTGGTGTGGTTTTCACTTTCCCAGAGGCAGGTTAAATCTAGTGCCTTATCCAGGGGATTTCTTGGCGTGCAGCAGCAATGGTGTCAGCAAGCAGCTAATCACATCAAAGTATCCACACACAGTAAATCAGGATGTTAAAAGTGCTTAACATCCTTCGGTTTTTACTTTCTCGGGTAAACAGTTGGGATTAAGGTACAGGCCAAAATAAAGATGAACAAACCTGGTGTGGAATTTGTCATCAAAATGAAAAAAAATTGACTTTGCACAAATATAAAATTAGCTTCTCCGAGCCTGTGAAGATGTTTACCGAGAGTGTTTACCTGTAATTATGAAGTTTGCTTTACGTTACACTCAATTCACCAAGCTGAATGGTGTAAGAGTTGCTAAGAATTCTCAGTTCAATTGATTTCTATTGACTGCAGTCTTGGGTGCCTCAACAGTGCACCCTCAGGAGAAACATGGCTTCACTGGCAGCAACTTACGGATTTCTACGTTATTCTGCAAAGGTGGGGACTCCAGAAGTTGCACTCATCCATACCTTTGTTGCCTCTAGACTTGATTATTCTAATGCACTCTGATCTTCTTCCCATGTTATGCCCTCCATGATCTTGATGTCATCCAAAACTCTGCTATACATGGTCTCATTCCCATCAACTCCTGTTCAGCCGTCATCTCTGTGCACACTCACACCCATTGACTGCTGGTCGATTAGTTTTCATTCTAGTTTTCAAAACCCTCCCTGTTTCTATAAGCTCCTTTAACCCCATGACCCTTTGAGAAATCTGAACTCCCCTTCTCAAGCATCCTCAATTGTAATTGTTCCAGCCGTGGTGGTTGTGAGTGCAGGTTCCTGGGCCCTAAGTCCTGGAACACTCTTCCCTAAACCTCTCTGTCGGTTCAGCTCACTTCCTCTTTTAGCTACTCTTTCACCTGCTCCAATATCTTATGTGGCTTGGTGCTATATCTTTGTTTATAATGCATTTGTGAAGCACTTTGGAATGTTTTGTTATATTAAAGGCATTATAGAAATATGAGAGGTTGTTATCAATGTAATGACAATAAACATTGACAGTATTGTGAAAGCCAGGCCAATGTTATTTCATGTCTGTAAATAGTTACGGTAATTCCATATGGTGCTCTGTATTCTTATCTAACAATTTACTAATAGTGAGCAGATGTTTCAAAAGCTGCATACAAAGTGTTGATTGGTGATCTTTTGACCAAAATGCTGCTTGTTGATTCATTTTGACATTCTTAATAGCACAAGTACCAATGTCTATACAGAGAGAGAAAATGACATCCAGTGTAGACAAGACATTTAATGGAATTTTTCAGTGAGTCAGTAATGATACAGACTGTTAGTGTAATAAGTTTTTGCATTTAAGATTTCTGGCAAAAGCTGGTTTATTAAGTTGTCAGATTGAGTGGCTGCTTCTGATGAGGACATTGTTTGGAAGATTGTATACAGCAGTTCAAAGAAAAGCACTGAAGTCTCTTAATTTCCAAGAGTGAATTTTGTTCATCAGTCTTGCATTTGACATTGATGAAGAAGAGCAGTAGTCACACAGTTGCCAGTTGATGTTCAGAATTTAAACTGTCATCCACTGCTTCAAATACTTAAATTTGCCTAAATTAAACTGAACATCAGAAAAGACTTGCTGAACATTGGAAGCAAACTTTCTGACAGCATGTATTTCTGATTTTTTGTGAGGTTTAACTTTTTTTTCATTTTTTCAGTTTACTGCAGCTTCTTCAAATGAGGCAGAAGAATGGGTTGAACAGCTTCAATTTGTGTTAAAAGGTAAGAGTTAAACAGATGTGGAACCAAAACATTGGCTTAGGTTGTTCTGTCGTGTTCTGCCTTGATTGTCATTGATGTATCTTTGCTGGTATACTGGACTGATTGGTGTGCAGTGCTAATCACTGTTAACTGTGCTGGACCCCTGGATCAAATTAATGCTGACTTGCCCTGCAAGTCATCTTGCTGTTCAGAATGTCCTTTCAGTAATGAAATATGTCCTTGCCGTCCAAGACTTGAACTGTGAATGATTTAATTGAATCATGGGCTTGTCGAAAACTTGCCTAATGAGTGATGACACCTTTCCTCTTACTGAAACCTCCACACATGTCTATACATTCACCAGTTATGCTGTCCAAACTGTAACCATGCTACATGAGCCTCATCTTTGTCTGTCCCCATATTCCTCTGGCATCATCTTTTCTAGTTTCTTGTTTTCTAGTTTCACCATTTTTGCCTTCATTAAATTTGTGTTCTCCACTCCCCACCCAAGCTTTCCACCAATATAGCCAAATTCTTTCCACCTTTAGTCTCTACACTGAGCAAATGCTTGGGTTTATCGATTTCAACCTCCATCTCAACGCACCGAACCCCCCCCTCCCCGAGTCCAATGGCTTAAAATTGTCCTCCGTGTTAACTCTCCTAGTCATATTTACAGCCGTCATAAGTAATCTTTTCATTCCAATTGTCTCATTTACAGACAAGGCCAGCTTAGTTCACTTTCTTTTTCTTCACACTCATATCCTCATTCTCCCTTCCAATCTCACTTCCTTCTGCAACTGATTTGGAAAAATCACCCTCCCAACCCCACTCACAAGTCACTTATAATGGCACTTTCATTCACCCAGCAGTCTATTCTCTGGCGCTCCTTTTGTCATGATAATTTTACAGCATTTATGATGCCCAATCATCACCTCCACCTTTAAGGTTCTTGTCCCTCGTAAAACCCCTGACTTTCTCCAACCTGGTGATTCCCCAGATATGATTCTTGTTTAATTAATCCCAAAGGGTGCAGACTTGAATACACAGGACAAATAATTGATTTTGCCATTCCTCACCTGATCAAGTTGGATCATATTGAGCCTTGCTATCCTCTGACAATACTGCTTGCTGCTATAGGATAACCTGGAAATTAAAGATAAGTTCTGGTTTATTTTCCTTACTACCAACCATTCATTTAAAACACTTGTGCTTGCCCATTTATACTCATATATAAATTTCTGAATTGCCTTGAACCTCCAAGTTCTGTAATGTAATCTTCTACAACTTTACAGTGCTTTTACAACTCCACATTCCTCCAACTTTGGCTTCACACGTCTTAATATCTCGTTTTTTGCCTCCATGTCACTTATTGTCTCATTACTCCTTTAAAGCATCTGTATCAGCTGCAAACTGTTGATGCAAGTTTATATGTTCCTTTCAAATGGATTGTCATCAGTGCTAAAATCGGAAAATCCATGTAATTGAATGGAAAGTGTTCTTAAGCAGAAGTAGACAGTCTACGGAAAATATTTGCGCTGTCTATTTAATATCAATATAAAATAACTACATGAACAGTAACTATTGATAACTGCCATTATTCATTGCTACTAATAAATTAATTGATATTTTGTAGAGTCTTCTGCAACTCGCATTGATTGTGCTCTGTTCACTCACCACCACCACCTTCGCTGCATATGATCATCCTTATCTACAAATCCTTACACTGACCTGCCCTAAACTACTACTGCAATGTTTTTAACATCATTTTCATCCTGGTCTCTGACTCTGACCTTCTTTGCTTACTCCTGCCACCGCTCCCTTATCCCTGCCACCACACCAAATATCCATTTCATTATGGTGGAACAGCTTTCAGCCATAGAGATCATAGAAACCCTACAGTGCAGAAGGAGGCCATTTGGCCCATCGAGTCTGCACCAACCACAATCCCACCCAGGCCCTACCCCCACATATTTACCCGCTAATCCCTCTAACCTACGCATCCCAGGACTCTAAGGGGCAATTTATAACCTGGCCAATCAACCTAACCCGCACATCTTTGGACTGTGGGAGGAAACCGGAGCACCCGGAGGAAACCCACGCAGACACGAGGAGAATGTGCAAACTCCACACAGACAGTGACCTGAGCCGGGAATCGAACCCGGGACCCTGGAGCTGTGAAGCAGCAGTGCTAACCTCTGTGCTACCGTGCCGCCCCATATATTCTCAAAAAACCCTTCCCAAACCATTCAGCCACTCTATTTTACTCACTTGAAATATATTTCTTCAACTAATTTGGTCACCTCATCTATAAGTTTCACTGCAAATTTTGTTTTATTCATTCACAGGATGTGGGCATCACTGGCAAGGCCAGCATTTATTGTCCACTTCAAATTGCTCTTGAGAAGATGGTGGTGAATCACCCTCTTGAATGCAGCTTAGTGGTTTGCTAGGCCACTTCAGAGGACAGTTAAAAAAATCACCCATGTTGTTGTGGGCCTTGAGTCACATATAGACAAATATAGGACTTGAGCCAAAAATATAAGGTTCCTATTTCAGTACTGAGGGCTGTGCATTGTTGGAAATGCTTCTTTTAGATGAGACATTAAACCAAAGTCATGTCCACTTTCCCAGCTTGATGTAAGACTGTGGGAGAAAACTGGAGAACCCGGAGGAAACCCATGCAGACACAGGGAGAATGTGCAAACTCCACACAGACAGTCACCCAAGGATGAATTGAACCCAGGTCCCAGGCACTGTGAGGCAGCAGTGCTAACCACTGTGCTACCCATGTCAGTGTGTATTCAATCATAATCTTATGACCTGGCATACCCATCACTCACAGGATCAACCTTGGTTCAATGAGGAGTGTAGGAGAGCATGCCGGGAATAGCACGAGGCATTCATTAAAATGAAGTGTTATCCTAGTGAAGCTAGAACACATTCATGCTAGATAGTGGAAGTAGTGTACAATAGATGGAGCTAAGCAATCCCACAACCAATGGATCAGATCAAAAGCTCTCCAGTCCTGTCACATTGAATTGTGAATGGTGGATGGTTAAACAACTAATAAGTAGAGGAGGCTCCAGAAACATTTCCATCTTCAATGATGGAGGAGTGCTGCACATCATTGCAAAAGACAAGGTTGAAATGTTTGCAGCTATCGTCAGTTGAGTGGCCTCCTCCTGGGGTCTCTATCATCACGTGCCAGTCTTCAACCAATTCGATTCACTCCACTTGAAGTCAAGAAATGGGAAAAGGCATTAGATACCACAAAGGCCATGGACCTTGACAACCACCCAGCAATATATGGAAGACTTGTACTCCAGAATTGACTTGGCCCATAACCAAACTGTTCCAGTACAGCTACAAACCTGGCATTTACCAGACAGTGTGTAAAATTTCCCAGGTAAATTATGTCCACAAAAAGCAAGACAAATCCAATCTGGTCAATTAATTTCATATCAGTCTATTCTTGATAAGCATCAAAATGTAGGAAGGTGTCATCCACAGTGCTACCAAGCAGCATTTGGGTAGCAATAACCTGTTCACTGATGCTCAGCTTGGTTTCCGCTCGGGTCACTTTGCTCCAAACTTTATTTTGCCTCAGTCCAGAAGTGGGCAAAAGTGATGAACTCAAAAGGTGGAGTGAGGATTATTGGCCTCAGCATCAAGGCAGGATTCAAGGTAGCATCAAGGAATCTGAGCAATATTGAAGCAGCTTCTTCATCAATGACTTTCATTATAACATCAGAAGTGGCAATGTTCGCTGATGACTGCAGTGTTTAGTATCATTTGTAACTCCTGCGATACTGAAGCAGTCCATGCTTCAAATGCAGTAAGAGCTGGACAACATTCAGGCTTGGGCTGATAGATGGCAAGTAGCATTCATGCCACACAAGCCAGTCAATGACCAGCTTCGAGAAGAGACTGATGTATGGTTGCTAAATTTGTTGATGACACAAAGACAGGTAGGAAAGTAAATTGTGAGAAGGACATAGAATCTGCAAAGGGAATTAGATTAAGTGTGAACTCATCCACTTTGGTAGGGAGAATAGAAAAGCAGTATAGTATTTATATGGAACAAGATCTGGGTGTCCTGGTACATGAATCACAAAAAGTTATTATGCAGGTAAAGCAAGTGACTGGGAAAGCAAATTGAATTTTGTAATTTAGTGCAAGGGGGATGGAGTAAAAAGGTAGGGAAGTCTTGTACAGGGAATTGGTGAGACCAAATCTGAAGTACTATGTACAGTAGGTCTCCTTACTTGAGAAAGGATATATTATCTTTAGAAACAGTTCAGAGAAAGTTTATTTGACTGATTACTGGGATGAAGGTTTTATCTTATGAGGAAAGGTTAGGCCTGTATCCATTGGAATTTACAAGATCTTATTGAAACATATACAATGCTGAAGGGAAGTGACAAGGTGGATGATGAGAGGATATTTCTGTCAATGTCTTATTAATTGCATTGTTAAGGTTTAAATGGCAGTTGTATTAAACATGATGGGTATTTGTGCACCTGTAAATGAGAATAGATGGGGCACTGGGATATTGGAGTAGTGAGACTGTGAACTATAAAGTATCAATAAACTTTCTCCAGCAAAGAAAGCTACTGTTAGTTTTAACTTCACCAACTAGTGTGGATTCAGTTAACAATGTCTCCTTGTGGGGAAGACTAGAACAAGAGGACACAAGTTAAAACAGAGATGAGGAGTTTGTTTTTTCAGAGGTTTGTTAATCTGTGCAGTTATCTTCTCCTAAGAGCACGGTCATTGAATATTTTTAAGGCCAAATTAGATTCTTGATTGACAAGGAAGTCAAAGAGTATAAGGGAAAGACAGGAAGTAGAATTGAGGTCACAATTGTATCAGCCATAATCTTATCGAATGGTGGAGCATACTCGAAGGAGCGAATGGCCTACTCATGCTACTAATTCACACCTTTGTATGTAAGAAAGAATTCAGCCATCTCCCCATGACATTGAACGACGTTACCATTGTTGAATTCCCCCACACCAATATCCTAGGGATTGACCAGAAAGTTAACTGGGACAGCCATATAAATCCTGTGGTGACTAAAGCAAGTCCAAGGCAGGTAATTCTACAACAAATAACTCACCACCTAACTTCCCAAAGCCTGTCTATCATCTGCAAGCCACAAGACTGTAGTGCCTGGATGAATGCAGCTCCAGCAACACTCAACACTCAGGTAGGTAGTGGATCCCAAAAAAAGGAATTTGTGGAATGTCTAAGAGATGGTTTTTATGGAGCAGCTTGTGACAACGCCTACTAGGGAATAAGCAATTCTGATAATAGATGATAATCCAATTTGCTATTATTTCCTCCAAAGTGAATAACCTCGCATTTGTCAACGTTATACTCCATCTGCCAGATCCTCGCCCACTCACTCAACCTGCCCAAATCTCTCTGCAGACCTTCTACGCCCTCCACATGATTCACTTTTCCACTTATCTTTGTGTCATCTGCAAACTTTGTTACCCTATACTCAGTCCCCTCTCTAGTTCGTCTATATAAATGGTAAATAGTTGAGGCCCAGTACCGATCCCTGTGGCACGCCACTAGTTACCATCTGCCAACCAGAAAAGCACCCATTTATTCCGACTCTCTGCTTCCTGTCGGATAGCCAATCCACGCTAACACCCTACCCCCAACTCCGTGTGACCCAATCTTCTTCAGCAACCTTTTGTGAGGCACCTTATCAAACGCCTTTTGAAAATCCAAAAACACCGCATCCACCGGTTCCCCTCCGTCAACCACACTAGTCACATCTTCATAAAAATCTAACAAGCTCGTCAAGCACAACTTTCCCCTCATGAATCCATGCTGCGTCTTCTTAATCGAACCATTCTTATCCAGATGGCCTGCTATTTCTTCTTTAATGATGGATTCCAGCATTTCCCAACTACAGACATTAAGCTAACCGGCCTGTAGTTACCCGCCTTTTGTCTATTTACTTTTTTAAACAGCGGCGTAACATTAGCCGTTTTCCAATCTGCCAGCACTACCCCAGAATCCAACGAATTTTGATAAATTACCACTAACGCATCTGCTATTACCTCTGACATTTCTTTCAGCACCCTGGGATGCATTCCATCCGGGCCCGGGGACTTGTCCACCTTCAGTCCCGTTAGTCTACCAAGCACTGCCTCCCTGGTAACAATTGTATTGAGTACCTCTCCTCCTACCAACCCTCTATCGTTAATATTCGGTAAACTATTTGTGTCTTCCACCGTGAAAACAGACACAAAAAAACGTATTTAAAGTTTCAGCCATTTCCTCATTTCCCACTATTAAATGCCCCCTCTCGTCCTCTGAGGGTCCAGCATTCACTCTTGCTACTCTATTCCTTTTTATATATTTGTAAAAGCTTTTACTATATTTTTTATATTTAGAGCTAGCCTAGCTTCATAACCTATCTTTCCTTTCTTTATCGCTTTCTTAGTCGTTCTTTGTTGTTTCTTAAATTTTTCCCAATCTTCCGATTCTCCACATTGAGGACCTGTTGTGTGAATGGACCCTAACTTGGGAGGGACAATCTTGATATTTATATCGTTGGAATCTCCGTTACGTCATTGATAGGGTGGGAACAGTCGAGCAGGGAAATCCTGCTGCTTAAAATATATTATAGGTCTCCTGCTCAATTCTCCACCCCCTCTGCCATCCACCTTCCCCCAAAAAAGGGGGTGGAAAATCCAACCCTCCAGCTTTATATCAGATCAAATTGCTAATTAGTCATCTTTTCATCTACCTAGTTTATAGCACAGCCATCTCCACAAGTGTAGTTGGGGATGGGGAACAAATATTAGTCTTGCCAGTGATGCTCATATCCTACGGTAGAATGGCATGGTGGTACAGTGGTTAGCACTGCTGCCTCCCAGTGCCAGGAACCTGGGTTCAATTCCCAGCTTGGGTCATTGCCTGTGTGGAGTTTGCACGTTCTCCCCGTGTCTGTGTGGGTTTCCTCCGGGTGCTCTGGTTTCCTCCCACAGTCCAAAGATGTGCGGGTTAGGTGTATTAGACATGCTAAATTGCCCCTCAGCGTCCCGGGATGCGTAGGTTAGTGGGATTAGCGGGGTAAATATGTGGGGTTATGAGGGTAAGAGTGAGAATGTGGTCAGTGCAGACTCGATGGGCTGAATGGCCGCCTCGTGCACTGTAGGATTCTCTGATTCTAAAATAATAGAATACAAATTCTGACGTAATTGATTAACCAGACAGAGTCTTGTCTTTGCTATACTAGTTAAAGGCAAACTGCATCCTTAGTATCTTGAAGTGAAAGTAAAAATGCACAGGCGCGGAATTGTGTTGAAGAACCAGTCTTCCTTTTTTTAACCTGTTGTATCTCCCACTATCACTATTCAGCTTGGCTCAGTCATTAAGAGTGTATCCTCTGAGTCAGCATGTTGTGGGATCAAACATAATTCCTGAGATTTAGGTTGTTAGTTATGTTTTATAAGATTGTTTATGTTTTGCGCCTGTGGGCAGGATTTTTCACACAACGCGCCATGTGTTTTGCGGTAGCAGAGGCCGGCGGAATCTTTTGGTAAATGCCATCGGCAGGACTGGAAGATTCTGTTGGGGTGAGCAGCCAGAACATTCCAGCCACATGCCTTTATTTTAAGGTAGAATGAAGGGGATTATGTGACCTGTTCTAAAGTCCGACTGGCATGGCTGTCAAAAGATTAAAGGAAGGCCCAGATTGTTTTCCTGATAAGGTGTAAGGTGTTTGCATTTGGAGGTAGTGACACCAGCATCTACATTTAAGTGATTAGACTGCTGGTTTTCAATTCCCAGGAAGGTGTTGAGAATGCTGGATTGTAAACAGTTGTGCTTTAATTTGTCCATTTACTTCCAAGATAAAAAGAGTTGAGGTCTCAATGTTAGCTAATCAGCATTTCTACCTGGATACAAGGCACCTGTGATTCGCGTCACCATTCAGATGGGCTTTGGAATGGGAAGGATTTATAATATATCCCTGAAACCTCTCCGATATGGACAATCTCCCAAGTGTCTGGGAGAAAAAGAGAGCAACTGGACATCAAAAGTCTCTGTGGTTCACCATGCAGGAATGCAAGTGGGTTCTCGTACTCTGCCTGAAAAGACCATATTTGTGAGGAGTTAAAATGATGCTGGAAGATTGATCTAGCTTGCCCGAAAGAGAGAATCTCCAGGAATATTCTCACCATGATGGACTGTTCTGGGGTTGAAAATTACCAGGTTGAGAAAGGAAAAGTTCAGAAGTAAGCCCTCAGGAGCTAAGAATCACTTTGGAGTGGTTCCAGGAGAATTATGGTGTCATCCTTCCAACCATCAACTAGAAGTTCGAAGTTCCTTTTAAAGGTTAATAATCTCTACAGAGATCATAACAAAGTTGCAACTTCAGTGCAGTACTGAGAGTGCTGCATTGTTTCGGATACCATTTCTGGATAAGATGTTAAACCGAGATTCCACCATGTTCAAGTGGAATAAAAATCCCGCAGTACATAGAAAAGTAGAGTTCTTTTTGGCCAAAGTTTCTCACTAAACTAATGCCAGGCTCTTATTCTCCCTCTTGCAGTTTGGTGGTTTCTACAAACTATAGCAAAAACATTCTCTCACTGAGTGGAATGCTAAAGCAGTTTTCCTTCAGGACTTCTTCCAATGTGGTTCTCTTGCTATTGACCTGGGTAGGCAGAGGAGTCACTTGAATTGATTGTCATTTTTATTAAACTTCTAATTTGCTCTGAATTTTTCAAAACCTAATGTTTCACTTATTTTTTTGTTTAATAGACAGGGAATCTGGTATGATCCCAGAAGATGATGGTGAAGAAATGTATGATGATATAGATCCAGAAATTAAAGGTGACGAATTCAGCCAGATGGCAATAGATGAAGACATTTATGAAGAGCTTCCAGGTTTGTGTTTTCAAAATACTTACTTTATATCAATAAAATAGTTAAAATCTCATGATTCAAAATTATATGATTATGTTCAATAAATGGCCATACAGAAATTCATTTCAGATACGTCGTTCGTTCATTAAAAAGTTATGATTAATGATTAATACCAACAAAAAGAGAGAATATCATCTAACGCAGAGGTCTAACTTTAATTAAAATATGTATTAAAATAATCAATGAGTCTTACCATGGACGCATATCCTCATCCATACATCAAACTCCTTTAAAAAGTTCTTATAGCGAAGGGCACAAATAAGTTCTGGAATGGACTCAATTGAGTAAGTAGTTCTTAAATTCTTCACATTACCACCATGGGTTAAAAAAGATGATAAGCTAATTGGATAGTTCCTTGAATTAATGTATAATGAATTACACTGCAGGAAAAATAGCAAGACCATTGAAGAAAAACAAGAGATCTGTATATTATTGCTGATTTCTGCATATTATATAATGATTATGGCATCAATGCAGTAAAATAACTTTATTGTGTAATCCAAATTTACTTATTCAAATTTCTGTAGATTTGGAAGCTGGTGGTAATAAATGTATTGCAAAGAGAACGAATGTCTGTGTAAAGGTGATGGTCTGTTTAGTACCTTGGTTAGCGAGTTGCTCATATGGAAAGGCATATGCATGTACTGACCAGATCAGCAAGTGGAAACAGATTATAGAATATTGTTCTGTATTACCATATTTTAAGATCTTTAAAGTCAACAAAATTTTGGAAATCTAAGCATGATCCACTATTCTCATTCAAACAGCAAAAATAATTTATTAAAAGTATTATTATCATTAATAGTAAACAAAGCAAACAACATATTTAAAAATGCCCTATTTGTAATGTACCACATTATCTTTTAATAAAATTAAAAGCCATGGAATTAGAGAGTGGCAGCATGATTCAGTTAGTTTAGGGACAGGAACAAAAGTCGTGATGAACAGTCGTTCCTACACACGTCTCTGATGGCGATAGGACCAGTTGAGAGGCTGATAAAAAGCATGTTGGATGCTTGGAATTTATGATTAAAGGATTAGGATAATAAAAACTGTGCTAAACCTTTACAAAAGACTTGTCTGGCCTCAGCTGGATTACTGTGGCCAATTCTGGTCAGCATACATCAAGAAGGATGTTGAAGCAGAGAGGATTTACTAGGATGGTACCAGGAATAAGGAACTACAGTTATGTGGACAGACTGGAGAAGCTGAGATTGTTCTCCTTGGAGCAGAGAAGATTAAGAGGAGTTTTGATAGAGGTGTTCAAAACCCTGTAGGGATAGTTGATTGAATGAATGAGGTGAAACTATTTCCAATGAAAGACGAGTCAATAAACAGAGGATACAGATTTAAGGTGAACAGCAAAAGAATCAGAGGTAATATGAGGAAAAATTTGCTAAAACAGCAACTTGTTGTGATCATTCAAGCACTGTCTGAAAGAGTGGTGGAAATAAATTCCACGACAATCAAAAGAGAATAAGGTGAAAACTCAATGGAGAAAAAATTATAGGGATACGGGAAAAGAATCGGGAGTGTGCCTGTTTGGATAGCTGTGCCAAAGAACCAACACAAGCACAGTGAGTTGAAGGATTGAATGATGTCCTCCTGTGACATTGTGATTCTGTGAAATTAAAATTACTGGTGGCAAAGGATATTAGATCTTAAAAATAATCAAATTATTTTAAAAAATAAGTAGGTTGTGTTTTTATTCTCTCAATTTTAAAAATTTAAATGCGACTAAAACATGACTTCTAAATATTTTACCACATGATTTATGGGAAATCCAGGATACTGAAGAGGCCTGAGTTGGAGGAACACAGAGTTCTTGGAGGCTTTATAGGGCTAGAAGAAGTTGCAAAAATAGGGAGGCATAAAACCATGGAGGAATACAAGCAGGAGGCCACTATGGATCAGCAAGTACATCGGTGATGGGCAAACAGAAATGTGGTGCAAGTCGGGATTTAATGGAAGCTTGTTCTTAATAGCGCTATCTTATAGAAAGGAAAATGCTTTTTTTTATAATTCTACCTTGGTCAAGGCTTGCGAATAGCCCAAGACTCATGACTAAGATCAAGGCACATGAAATCACAGCACAAGTAGCAAAACAAATAGCAAATTGGCTACAAAACAGAAATTGAGAGAGGATGTTAAAGGTGGTTGCTCAGACTGGTGGAAGGTGTGAAATGGTGTTCCACAGGGAGCAGCGCTGGCACTGCTGTCATCCTTGCACATTTGCATAAGTGATTAAGGAAATTGAAAGAACAGTATCAAAATTTGCTGACATCAAATGTGATATAGATAATACTGTGGAAGACTGTGACAAGAAGATGTTAACAAATTTAGGAATGGGTGTGTAAATGGCAAATAAATTTTCTAAAGAAGTTTGAGGTAGTGCTTTGGTAGGTGGGTTAAGGAGGTCACATTCCTCAGAAAATGAGAGTTCAAATAGGTAAAGATTCAAGAGGATTTAAGATGCCAATACACAAACAATTAAGAGCAGCAACATAGATAAATAACACAGTAAAAAGAGCAAAGTGTTGGGGTTCATTTCTAGAGGGATATAATTGAAATCAAGAAGTTATGTGAAACTTGAAGAAATCTTTTATGTGGTTCAATCCCACTTAGAATACTGTGCGTAGTTCTTGTCTCCATGTTATAAAAGCGATATTGGAGCACTGGGGATGGTGTTTAAAAAAAGATTTACAAATATGGTACAAGGAATGTGAGGTTCTGACTGTCAAGAAAGACTGAAAAGCTGGGGCTTTACTCTTGAAGAGAAGACAGAGAATTGGCCTGATCGAGGTCTTTTAAATTATGAAAGAGCTTGATTGTCTAAACATAGAATTGCTGAATCACAGATTGGTTACAGCAGAACTGGGGCAGATTTATAATGAAACACAATGTCCTGGCAGGCTGGGCCTTACAGTGCAGGCTCTCTGATGTCTCCCACAGCCATACAGGTAGAGGCATACCTTGCAAACCTGTCCACAATTGAAAAGTCCATCACTATTCTTAGCCGAGCACAGATAAGAAGGTGATACTTATCTGATTCACTGCAGCTTTAAATTCTGTGCACGTCTGTGGAGGCATCCACCCGTTTGGAACTAGCCATGCTGCATGTGGCTGAGTATCGACACAGTGAGGAATATCAAAATGGAAGTAGGGGGAGATCCGGACTGTGGGAGTGCAATAGCTGATGATGCTCAGCACTCGAGAGTTCAAATCTGAGAAAGTGGGAACGAACATCATGGGCAAGGCTGGGGTTAGAGGTGTGCATCTGTAAATCCCAGCACCTGGCAGTGGGAATAAGGATTGCAAGTATTTAACTCCCTCTACTCTACTGGAAGTGTTGAAGGGGCAGCGCCATTGCAGTTGGATGTGACGTACTGGAGTGTGTCACAGGTGAGAGAAGTACATTCTTCAGGTTAGGCCCTCGCACTGAGGTGAAGCCAAGTCATTCCACTTCAAGCCTGCATTCCCTCAGAACAATTTATTCTGCTTTTTAACTGATATTCTTTCCTCCTTTGTGTTACCACATGCAGGAGCAAATCCAGCAATATTATAAAGTTTAAAGTTTATTTATGTCACAAGTAGGCTTACCTTAACACTGCAATGAAGATTACTGTGAAAGTCCTCTAGTAGCCACACTCCGGCGCTGTTCAGATACATTGAGGGAGAATTTAGCATGGCCAGTGCACCTAACCAGCACGTCCTTCAGACTCTCTGCGTCATGTCTGTGACCTCTTTAGGCCTACTAACCTAATAAATGTTCTATCGGGATCAAGACTTGGGTCACGTAAAACCAAGTACTCCAGGAATGTAGAGGTTTCTTTAGAACCCAGAAGTTTTTTCAATCACGTAACTTATTGTATTTGAGGTTTTTGAAGTGCAACCACAATACCTAAAATGGAAAGGCTATGTATGATAATTTGTCAGAAAATGGGCAATGTTCCCTTATTTAATAGATGGTATGGCAGGGAAAAGATAGTTGAGGGTACAGGCAAGAATTTCCCCCTTTTTCAACATGTTGGGAATTAATGGATTTTAGTTGTACTCCTGAAATTTCCATGCAGGAACTGTGGAATTTCACAGCACAGAAGGAAATTCATCACCCTATCATTGTAACTGCACAGCTCTCAGAGCAATCCACGCTGTCCTATTTCCCATACTTCTCCAGCATTTTAATAACAAATATGAAATGATGAAATTTATTCCTGCCACTGTCTCTGGTGAGAACATTCCATTTCCTCATAATTCCTCAATTCATATCAATAGTCGTTGTATCATTAGGTTTCATTTGGTTGAGAAAATTATTGCTGCAGACAGCTGCCATAAGAATGGGTTCAATTTTCAGGTATAAAGAAAGGTTTCAAAAATGGATATTGGGATGTGCACATTAATGGAAATTATGTTATTTACATATATAGTCAGAAAATTTTGTTATGTCCTTTTCATAAATGGGAGACTACATGCCAAGCTGAAATTTAAATGTGTTAATGAAAGTACAAAGGGAAAATAACCTCCAAAATAAATACTTCACAAAGTATTAAAAAAAAATCAAGTTTGCATGTATGGGTATCAGATACAGCTGGAGTAAACGAAAGCTGCAGTTGAATGCCCACAAATGCTTTGGAAAAAAAAAACTGATCCAGGTGGCATTCCATGGTGAAACTTTATATGGCCAGAAAAGAGACATAGCTGCTTTGAAAGAATTAGCATGTGGTTAGGATTGAATAGAGGATATGGCTTAAACAAATAATATATTTTATATAGTATTCATTTTTACTATTGAAGATGGTGCAATTTTGATTTGATTTATTATTGTCACGCATTGGTATACATTGAAAAGTTATTGTTTCTTGCCCTCTATACAGACAAAGCATGCTGCTCTTAGAGTACATAGAGGAGAAGGAAAGGAGAGGGTGGAGAATAGGACAGTAAAAGATAGAAATAGTAAAAGATAGTATGCTGGGAACAGCTCGCAAGAAGCTAGGCTCTGATGCCTCTTGAGATGGAATACACAAATGCTTTTGATATTGACTCCTTAAATATAAATGCATAAATGTCCCTAGTTTGGTTTGAGACACTGAAGGTTGATCAGGTTGCTGAACCTGCTGCCTCAAATGCTGTAGAAAATTGGAGAGGTACCATGTGAGCCACTAATTTAGCCGACTAATAATTCTTTGAGATCTGGACTAATTTGAATTGACTGGAGGAAGAGTTTGATGCATGAATGCTGGCACATGTGCCAAGCCCCATTCATTGATAGATAGATAGGAACAAACATTAGGCCATTCATCCACTTGAGCTTGTTCTGCCATTATGGTTGATCTGTATCTTTTTACCAGTTTTGTTCCATATTTTCTAAGCAAAACTCTGTAATTCATATATTTAAAAAGGTGGACTTGCATAATTAAATCAATGTCCTAAAAAAAATTCTCAATCCTTTCAGTGGGAACAGAATTTAGCCATGATAAATGCGTGTGGTTATGGGGATAGGGTGGAGGGGAGGGCTTGGCTGTTTTGGGGAGTTGATGCAGACTCGATGGGCTAAGTGGCCTTGTGCTGCACTGTAGGGATTCTATGCTTCTATGGCTGAAAATGAGGATGATATTT
Organism: Mustelus asterias; assembly: GCF_964213995.1. Classification (NCBI taxonomy): domain Eukaryota; kingdom Metazoa; phylum Chordata; class Chondrichthyes; order Carcharhiniformes; family Triakidae; genus Mustelus; species Mustelus asterias. The sequence goes on from NC_135802.1 coordinate 107,708,056, forward strand.
AGTTCAGACTGTGAATTATTGCATTCTCTAGGTATTGGCAAGGGAGGGCAATAAGGAACATGTTCTTCCTAAATGGTAATCTAGGTAGAATTAGTGACCCAGATCATCCAGTGTCTGAGTTTTTGGAGACCGGACGTACCACAAGATGGGTTACTGGACTCCTTGGAAGTGTCAATGCAAAGACTCCATGGGAATTGCCTGAGAAGTATGAACTTAGATGGGCAATTCCCCCAATCTCCCGGACACAGAGTAAGTCTCCAACTGTGAGTTAGAGACTTCCGACTTACTTGCCTAGATAGTTGCTCAAGAAATATTAGACAGAAAAGTCCTAGTCCAACTCCTGGGTAACTATACCAACAGGTAGGCCTGATCACCCACACTGGCCCCCTTCCTTCCCCAAACTGGCCTGACCAGCTCCTCCACCTTGGCCACCACCCCAGACCTGACCTGACCGCCCCTCCCCACCCTCCCCCTCCCCACACCCTTCTGCTCTCCCCTTCCAAACCTAACCTGACTACCCCTTGGCCACCTCTATCACTTTGCCAACTTACCACACCCACCCTACCCCTTTACCCACCCTAACCCCTTACCTCACCCTCTTGACCTTCTTACCCACTCTAGCACTGAACAAAGGCTCCTACCTGATAGTAAATAGCAGCCAACATGTATTCAGAGGGCAACATGTACCTGATCAATATCCTTAACTTTATTCAGAAAGTGAAACCATAGTGTGCTGTGGGAAGATCCCTGACATGGTATGCTTCAGAATATCAAAACACAAATATAGAGTTCTTTGTGAGAGGATGGTAGCTAAACTCAAAATTTTGAAGTAAACCTTTGAAAAGGATAAGAAATTAGCTGAAGGATTTTTGCTGAGTTGCTGAATCTTCCCTCACAACTGTTCCACTCAAGCTCAAGAGTTGGAGACCTTCAGATCTTCCGGACATCATGGTCCTGGTAGTAAATGGCAGCCTAGGAGATTTTTTTTTTTGCCTTTGGGATGTTTCTCCACAGTTGCAGTCAGCCGAACTTGCTGTAGAAGGGTGTTGCAGCATCCAACACCAATCCTGAGGTGATGGTGACACAGCCAAGTAGGCCATGTTTTAGTGTCTCCTGCTAGCAGGAATTGCTCTGGGTTATAAGACAACCTGTGTGCTTTAGTCTGTGGATGTGATGACTGATCAGCAAGGCTGTAGCTGTGTGGTTTGAAGTCTATGAGCTGGATTGTATATAAGAAGCTACCCCTCAACTTGAGCCTCTCTACTGTCTCTTTCTGGAAGGGCAGATAACAACCTGATCTTAATGTTGCTTGCCTCCTTATGGCAAATGGAAGCAATACCAGTAAGCCAGCCGAAGGTTAGCAAGGAGTTGATGTCAGCTACAGGAGTTATTTAAGGGTGAGAACAATCAGCATATGCTAAACTTAACACTAAACTTCGATCCACGAAATATGTCTAGGTTGGGATGAATACAGGAATTCACCCCAACCCCAGTGGTAAGTGATGAGCTAATGCAGCACTGAATCTCCTTTTCCATGGATATTTACTGCATTATACTGGTGCAGAGCACTCTTGGGTTAGGCAGCAGACTAACATGCAACAGTAGGTCTGAGACCTACAAGGCGAGCGCTGAGTTGACATTTATAGTCACGGGCAGAGGTGTACCCGTGTTCCAAATTGGCTGATATTGTTGAAAATTAAAAATTTGGAGAGATGTCGAATAGGCAGCTGACTCGCCATCGCCCCTTTTATAAAATTGGAGCTTCGTTTGACCCTTTTTAGGTTCCGGACTTTGTCGAGTTCCACTGCCAAAGCAGAGGTATTTCACCAGGTCAATCAGCTAGATACCTTTGCATTTTAATGAGGTGTAATGACATGGAATAACTGCAAGACAAATTCTGCTAAAAGAAATTTGATGAAGGAATCTGGTACAAAACATTTCTAAAGTAAATGTCCAATCTTCCTGTGTTCTTTCTGCGCATGCTTGCTTAATTTGCTCTTTGAGGAGTGGATCATGTGTCCACTCAGCTTGAGTTTCACACTAGTTTAATGTCCCCTTAAACACATGATTATTTTTCAATTGGCGCTTGTCAATACAGAAATAACCTTTGAGGTATATTCAATGCACCTGACCTCCCCTATAGCTCTATGGCAACCATTGCAAGCAGCAAAAAAACTGTTGTTAACACATTCTTAAAATTACCAACAAGATTGCTGTTGTTGCTCAGCTCTTTGTCACCATTTCATAACGGTAGAAAATGTAAAATGGTAATTATTTAAGTTGTAGACTAGTTGTGGTTTAAGGAGAAACACCTGGGAACCAGTTTATTTGAATAGAGTTGGGCAAAAAAAGCTGCTTTATGTTTAGTTCTTAAAAAGTTGATTGTCCTGAAATTAAGTTTTCTCTTCCATTTATTACTACATCAACTCCTGTGTTGTGAATACCAGATAGTACTCGTAATTTTAATAATGTGTGATTATTATAGGGTATCATTAAATTGTTTTTGACCAAATTACACTTGTCAAAATTTGAAGGCATTCCGTGTTCAAAATGTGAATTATGATTATCTATTTAAGATGTTTGCATTACTGTGGTCACATTGGAATGTTAAACACACTAGGAATTCTGCCAACTATAATATTATAGTTCTATGAAATGAGTGGGAACTATTTGTCGTGTTGATACGCTGAAAGCCTTCTGTAATTGTTATATACAATTCCTGTTTTTTAACTAAACAAAAAATAGAAAAGTAAATATATGCAGTGCATTTTTGGGAATTCTAGAATGCTTTGGAATGTAGAAAAAGTTTTGTATCCTGCAAGTACTACAGATGCTGTTGGATGCATCGACCACAAGATAGTTACTGCATAATGTACTTTCCCCCTCATTGAGCTTCTGATCTATGGCTATCTTACCCACAAAGCCAGCAGTGCATCCTCTCCCACCTATTCCACTTCTGATCCAAATTTCAGTATCTTATCATTAATTCCCTGTAAGAGCATGCGTATAATTTGAGCTCTTAAACACAATTCACTGCCTGGCTGCAGGTCAGCAGAGTTCTACAGTGTTGACGCTGTAACAGAAGTAGCAAAGAGAAATTCTGTTGCAAATACTTTTCCAACACAGTTCCCTTTACTGAGATCTGACTCCATGAGAGATTTGTGATGTTGATTAAGAGATAAATATTGCATAACTCTCCTACAAAATATTGCCATGACATTTTTTGCATTAGTTTAATAACTCAACCAAAAGACAGGAGCTCCAAATGTGTCATGCTCCATCTGCATTGAACAAGAGCATAAGCTTGTATTGTGCTCAAGACCTGGACTGGAACTCAAACGCCAGCCGTCTGGCTCCGAGGAGAGAGTGCTACCAAGTAAGCAAGCAAGTTCCAATTTTAAATTCAGACCTTTGTACTGTTTCTCTCTGAAACATTCACTTATTTTCTTTTCATGGTGGACTTTTTTTATGCTTCCAACAATGTTGATTTATTTTTGAATTTCTAGTAGTTACAATTTTTCATTTTACACCCTTAATAACCTGGTTCTAGCTTTGGATGTGTGTGTGTAAATTATTTTTAACAATTTTATGTACTATTTCTTGCCTTGTATTAGAATAGAAATTGAGTTAAATGTCAGCATAACATGATGCCAAAGGATAATTTCTTCCCTCTGTTTTCCATTTTGAAAAAAAATCTAAGTCATGTATTCAATTCTGAACTAGATTAATTTGGGAGAGTACAGATCCCAGGGGCGATTCCCCTATCCCACCACACTAATTATTTAGTGCAGCGGGCCAGGAGAATCTCGCGGCAGGCGATGCGCGGGACTCACGCATCTGTTTCCGCGGTGATAGCGTGTTCCAGCACTGGATTTCCGGTGGCATCTGCTCTGTGCCAGAAATCGGTGGGGAGACGCAGACTGAAGTCTCCAGGCCCGCTAGCCTCTTCGACCCTGCCAGAGTGTTTCATTCCAGTTTTGGGGCAATTAACGGCCTGACCCTGCTGGAGTGAAGGGGGGGGGCAATTGGGGGCCCCCCAGGGGGTTGGGTGGTGGGAGGTGCTGCCTACTGGGCATAGGCACTCTGGCGCTGCCATCCTGTGCCCCCAGCACTGTCCAAAGGACAGTGCCAATGCCCAGGGGGCACCTTGGCACTGCCCATTGGGCACGGGGCAGTTCCAAGGGGGTGGGGCCTATTGGGGAGGGGCTTGGGGCAGGGCCTTATGGGGCGGGCCTTGGGGGTGATCAGTGGGGGTGGAGGAGTCCTGTTGCCACTCTGCACATGGATTGGTCAGGGAAGGAGGGAGGCCAGTGATCGGGGCGGGCTGGGTGTGTGTGGTCAGCCTGCTGGAGGAGTCGGCACTGTGGGGGGGGGGGGGGTGTTACTATTGGTGGCGGAGAGCCGGAGATCGGGGGGGGGTTCGGGGTGGGCCTGGGAATGGCTGGGGGGCCAGCTATTGGGCTGTGGAGGAACGGAGTGCAGGGGTTGTGGGGGTTGCAGGGCTGGCCAGCTATTAAGTGGTGTGACTCAGATCAGCACATGCACAGTAGCTCACTCAGCGCGCTGATTTCAGCCTCTCCAGCAGGAATATGCTCTGCCCCCTAGTTTTTAACTATATTCATGTTGGTGGCCTCTGCAGTGCACAGAGTGTGGGAGATTCTTCTCTGAACTCCCACTGAAAAAAACAGCATGAATTATTCCAGTTTTCACGCGAATGAGACACTTCAAATTTTTTTTGGAGAATTCTGCCCCCCCCCCTCCCACACAATCTGGAATTTGTCAGTAGATACAGCAATATTGTTTCCTCCTTTGTTGCCTTAATTTTCAAGTTTTTTGATTTCAAGTACTACATTTATTGTGGTATTCTTGAAAAGAGCAATTACTAAAAAGTCTTTCAATTTTGGTATTAAATGTATTCTTGGAATCCAGGAAACTTCCAATTTTCAAATAAAATTATGGTTTCATGGAAATAAAACAAGACTTGCAGCCTTAAATAGATGTGCTGATCTTCTTTCCCAATATTTTATGACATTTATTTGGTTGAAGCCTCAGAGCTAACTTCTATGGACTAAATATTTTTTTTTCTCGGAGGTAAATCTGTGGAACAAATTCTGTTAGAAGTATCTTTCAGTGCCATCATGGAGTTTATATGTGGTGTTCTCCGTAAACGTAGACTTTGGGTGGAATCTGCCCAGAAATAAAACAACAACCTAATATAAACACAATACCAACAAACAGTAACAACTCCCTCGCAAAAAGAATGGAGTGGAATCTTCCCAAACAAATTCTAAATGTTTATCACAGAGGAAAACTGGGGTCCTCTGCAACTGCCTTTTTGGCACGCTCCTCACCTCAACCTTCTGACACAGTGCAATAAAAAAAAGCTCCATGTGATTCACGCTGCCATGGAGGCCTCAAGCATGTGACTCACCCGAAGTGGCCATAACTGTGCGCTGTTAAGCAGGGGGAGCTCCACTTAAACACTGATGATGCACACAGTCAGTCACGCCGGGAATATGGCACCTTGTAGAGCTGCTCCACAGTTTACAGAGGGGAAGCTGAGCCGACTGCTGGATGTAGTAGTGGAGAGGAAGGCCATCTTATACCTCCGAGATGGTCGGTAGCCCAGGAGTCGGGCTGGCAATGCAGCATGGGAAGGAGTGGCAGCGGCAGTGAGTACCCATGCACTGGCATGGAGGACCGGGGGGGGCGGGGTCAGTGTAGACAGAAGATGAATTACCTCATTTGAGCAGCAAGTGAGAGTGTCCATCCTGTCCCGGCATCAGTTCCATCTGTCACACCTGAAATGACCATGTTGAGCCATTCTCTGACATCCTGCAGCCTCCCAACATCTGACTCTGTATCACCTTCCATCAACCCCTTTCACAAACCTTTGCCTGATGAAGCATGTTCCCACCCCACACGCTGCCAGCCATCAGGATGTCAATCCCCCCCCCTCTGTCCCCGCAGGAGAAGATGGCCCATAATCGCCGTCTTTGAGTTGTGCATCCTCAGTGTGTTGAGGAGCGAGCCATGGAGCTGCTGGGGGAGTCAGAGGATGGACAGCCAGGTCAGGGTGCACCACAGAAGTGAGGAGCCATAAAACCTTCATAAATATGACCTATCTCTGTCCAGATACTCGTCCCTCCCTTGCACTTACCCAGGAGACAACCCTGATGAGGCTGGGCCTTCAGGAGTTGGCACCTCCTACTGTCCTGCGGAAAAACCAGTCAACACTTTAGAGGAAGGCTTCGATGATACCTCTGAGGAAAGCGCCCAACAGTTGACACAGACATCACACTCGGCATTCACCAGCACAGATACGGTCGCCTCGGTGGGATTTATTCATGGTGAAGCTTCTGGAGCATTTTCCGCTGAGCACCACATAGCCATTGATGTAGGAGGCGGGAACATCCAAGGGCTCAGGCATGTGGAGGTCTCCCAGAGCTGAGGAAACAGCTGACCCTCAGCCAGGTGCCCTGCCACTGGGGTCAGTTCTCCCGAAGATGCTGGACATGCAGAAGCAAAGCCAAGGATTACAGAAGGGGCTGTCAGCAACCTTCCAGCAATTGCAAAGCAGTTTTGATGAGTCCCATAGCATTTAGTAACGGGAGATAGCATCGGCCTTGCGTGGTACCCAGGCCAACACTGCAAGGGTGGAGACCACAGTGGAATGCCTGGGGCAGGAAATGGTTATGATGTGGAGATGCCGGCGTTGGACTGGGGTAAACACAGTAAGATCCTTGCTGCCACCTACACTCCATCCTCCTGGGCCGCCTCCTCAGTAGCATCCACCTGGTTCCTTTCCTCCTCCAGCATGTCTCTCAGCTTCTGCACCAGGTTGTGGAGCGCACAACAGACCACCATGATGCAGGAGACGCTCAGGGGGCTGCACTGGAGGTCCCCACCAAAGTGGTCCAGGCAGCAGAAGCGCATCTTCAGGTGTTCATGGCCTCATGAAAGCACTTGTGCACAGAGGACTGGGCAATGCTGCAGATGTCCCCGCTGGCAGCCTGGAAGGAGCTGGTGGCATAGATGTTGAGGTTCACTGCCACTGGGAGCAGATGTTCTCCTCTCCCACGAGGTGCCAGGTTCATGAGGATGTGCCGCACCTATGTCATATTCTCCTTGAAGAAATGCTGTCTGTGGCATCACATAGCGTTCGGCAGCCCATCAAATGACATGCGGGTCCTGTATAGGCCAAGTCCCCATCTCCGACATCCTCTGGCCTTCCTCTCGGGCCAATGGGCCGCCATGTCGTGCCCTCGATCTATGGCCTCCTGTCCTCCTGCTGCAACCTCTGATCTGGACTGGCCTTGCAGTATGCAGACATCTCCCTCCTCCCTCAGCATCTACAAGTATAACAGCAAGTATAACTGTTCTGACTCTGACCTGTGGACCCCCCCGACCCCTGTGCTGGCATGAGCCACCCCCAAAACTCTTCATCCATGCAAGCCTCCACACCACACTATGGTAGCACCTGAGAACCCCTAAACCACCACACACACCGCCCCCCCCCCCTGCCAACTCACCACCACCACCACCACCATGGAGATTCCGGAAGAGGGGAAGATCGTGTGCCGAGCTTGTTAATGATATCGAATTCCATTCAAATTCATGCCAATAGGCTTCATACCCATTTCATGTGCGAAGCAATTCTCATCATGAAAAAGGGGCTGTGAAGATACTAAACCATTCAGGCGTGAACTTGATTTCTGGCCACGCATATAATCTTTCCAGTTCGCCCCGCTGATCGACTGGCGCAGAGAGGTGGTAAGATCGCACCCTTTGTGTTTATAGGTCTCATTTTGAGCCTTTGACTTTTTTGGCAGATTGGTCCTTAAAGCAAACAATCTAACCAAGATAACTATCAATCCCTCTACTTCCACCTTTGACAGCAGTGTGGTGAACCACTAAGGTGCGTGGAGCAGAAACATATGAAGAAAGAAACTGATATTGTTTGCTCTGCCAGAGCTTTCCTCATTCTTTAATGTAGCTGTACGAACATGAAATTTAACATAATCAGAGTCACTTGCCAGTCCAACCCTTTTCTCCTGTACTATATACATTGTTGTGATAATTTGAAATAGGGCATTCTTACATTTGTCCTGATGTGTGCAAGGCAAAAAGGTTTTGCAACATGTCCCTCTTTTCCGCAAATTTAATGTAGACTATTTTCTACCCCATTTCCTTGATTGCGATTGCAGATTTGGATGCTCCCATTTTAATTTTTTTCTGATATGGTTTCTTTTCTTTATGTATTATTAGTCTGCAATGGAGGCATTCTTCATTGCAAACTGGTCATTTGATCTATGGATGCCTTTTTTTGCATATAGGAATGAGAAATAATTCTCATAAGACTTTATTGAGTCTTGGAATAGTTGTCCTGAGAGAGTGTATGATTTTCTCCAGGCTGTTGACAGTCTATTCAAGGAGTAAACTAGATTAAAAGAAAAGCTATATCAAAAGTGGATAATCCCAACAGATGATTTTACTAAAAGAAGTATTCTTACAAACAGGATGTTCATATAAGTATTGTGTTTGGAATCAAAACATTTCCAAATTGACTATCTAGGGCTTCGTTCCCATCAAACAGACCTTGACACACCCTTCCTCTTCTGAAATAGCCCAACACTGTTTAGAGTTGATTTCAATAGCTTAATCTATTAATTTCAATTTCCTCTGCTACAAGCCATATTCTCATGTTCCTGACCATAATCACAGGACAGCAATCTGATGAAGAAGTGCAGGGAGCTTTCACACTAAATTCTTCCCTCAGTGACGAAGAACAGGGGAGTTCTCTCCAGTGTCTTGGCCAATATTTATCCCTCAATCATAGAACATAGAACAGTACAGCACAGTACAGGCCCTTCGGCCCACGATGTTGTGCCGAACCTTTTCCGAAACCAAGATCAAGCTATCCCACTCCCTATCATTCTGGTATGCTCCATGTGCCTATCCAATAACCGCTTGAAAGTTCCTAAAGTGTCCGACTCCACTATCACAGCAGGCAGTCCATTCCACACCTCAACCACTCTGAGTAAAGAACCTACTTCGTACATCCCTCCTATATCTTCCACCATGAACCTTATAGTTATGCCCCCAAGTAACAGCTACATCCACCCGAGGAAATAGTCTCTGAATGTCCACTCTATCTATCCCCCTCATCTTATAAACCTCTATCATTAACCTCAATCAATTTAACTAAAACAGAGTATCGGGTTATTATCACATTACTGTTGGTGGGAGCTTGCTTGCAAGTTCACTGATGCATTTCCTAAATTACAACAGTGACTACACTTCAGAAATGTTTCATTGGCAGTAAAGTGCTTTTGGGATGCCCTGAGGTCATGAAAGGCTGTGTGTAAATACTAAGATGATCCATTACACAGTGAGAATGGCCACATAAAAAAAAGTTCCTTGATTACTGTACATTAAGTGACCAATACCAACATTCAAGCACATGATAACCCAGATCAACACCAAAAACCTATCAACCTCCTGGCTGGCTTAGTAATTAAACTAGATTTTACCTAACATTTCAACTCAATTCAGTGTAGCCAAATATCTTGGCCATAACTAAAAGAATCACCCAAGATATCCTCCAAGGGACAGAGATGTGCAGCATTAATTTGCCATGAGAATATAGATGCTAAAATTCCAATGCTGCTTTTTTCCATCGCCGGGGTACAACTTGAGATTCGAAACTGATCCGCAGATTCACATTCAACAGATCTATCTTTTGTGATCACAAGTAGAGACAGCAATGACCAGGTATTGAAAGTGTGCATTTACCAGTGATTACGACCACAAATATACCAAGGCAACAAATAGTTAGTCAGCAATTAAGTGTGCACCTCTGAAGGAAAGAATTTGCTTTGTTTGATGTGTCCAATAAGTGATTTTCTCAGTTTAAGTGTGATGTAGAGATGGGCAGGGTGAATCAATCCGAAGCTTACTCCTTTATTGAACACGTGGACTTGGTGGTGTTAAATTCTGCTTGCTTCCTTGCCAGATCTGCACTCATTCTCAATAAATCCTGATAAAGTATCCTTGAAAAGTGCTATCATTGTGCTCCCTTACCCACCAAAGACTGAGTTCCCATTCTTCATAGCGATGGAACCGTATTACAGTGTCTCAAGGGCGACGGTGGGGGGAGAGGTCACCTGGATGGGATTTCGGTCGAAGGGTACTGTGGGCTCTGAATAGCTCTGGGGGTTCAGGGAAAATTTCCTCGCCGACCACCTTTTTGAATATATCTGACATAAACTGCATTGAGGCTTGGCTCTTGGTTCCTTCTGGTAGGCCAATAATGCATAGGTTTTGTCATCTTGACCGGTTTTCCAAGTCATCGACTTTGGCTCACAGTGGCACACACTCCTTAATTGTCACCGTCACCTTGGACTTCAGCATACAGATCCTGTCATTGTGGTCCGAGAGGACTGTCTTGATGTTGGTAAGAGTGTTGGCGAGAGAATCATCAGTTGGACGAATGGTGTTGAAGCAGGACTAAATTGGACCCAGTGACTTTTGCAATTAATTTTTTCAACTCCAGAGCCAAACTTTGTCAGGATTTGTTAAGCTTAGTGACAAGAATTTCATTCAGAATTTCAGTCATCAAAGGCATGGGGATTTTACGGTAGCAAATAAAACAGAATCGGCAGTGGAATGCAATTTGTAAACCTAGTGGGGGGGAAACACCATATGTTTCCTCTACATCACTCAGCTGGAAGCCAGAAGCTGCAATATTTGCCATCTGACTCTGCACCATGTTTGGGTCCATGGTTTTTAAAATTATTTCATGGGATGGGAGCATTGCTGACAAGGTTAACATGTGTTCCCATCCCAGATTGCCACGAGAAGGTTGTGGTCAACCACCTCTTGAGCTGCTGCAGCCTACCTGGTGTGTAGGATCAACCACATTATATTGTTCTGGAGTTGCATGTAGGCCACAGCATATAAGGATGGCAAATTCCTACCGTAAAGGACATTAATGAAGCACATTAGTTTTTACAACAATCTGATCATTTTGTTAGAGATTCATTTTCATTCCAGATTTATCAATCGAATTTGAATTCCTCCAACTGCTGTGGTTGGATTTGAACCCATGTCACCAAATGAAAAGACCGATCCTCTGAATTACTAATCCAGTCATGTTACCATTATGTCACCATCACTGAGCATTCAACCATAATCTGTAACCTCATGGCCCATCATATCCCTCAAATTACCATTACCATCAAGGCAGGGGATCAACCTTGGTTCAATGAGAAGTGTAGAAGAGCATGTCAAGAGCAACACCAGGCATACCTAAAAATGAGGTGCCAACCTGGTGAAGCTGCAAAACAGGAATACATGCATACTAAACAGCCAAAACCGTGTGCAACAGACAGAGCTAAACAATCCTATAACCAATCGATCAGATAAAACCTCTGCAGTCTTGGCACATACAGTCATGAATGGTGGTGGACAATTAACTGGCGGAGTTGGCTTCAGAAACATTCCCATTCTCAATTGCGGGGGAGCCCTGTACGTCAGTGCAAAAGACAAAGCTAAAACAATTGCAACCATCTTGAGCCAGAAATGTCAAGTGGATGATCCATCTCTGCCTGTTCCTGAGACCTCCAAAATCACAGATGCTAGTCTTTAGCTAATTTGATTCACTGCATGGGATACCAAGGAAAAGCTAAAGGCTATGGACCCTGACAACATCCCAGCAGTAACACTGAAGACTCATGCTGCAGAACTAGCTATGTCCCAAGCCAAGATGTTCCAGTACAGCTACAACACTGGCATTTATCCAGCAATGTAAAAAAATGTCCTGTTCACAAAAAGCAGAACAAATTAAACCCAGTCCAATTACCACCCATCGGTCTTTGGTGAAATGATGGGAGATGTCCAGAATGCTATCACGGGACACTTAAGCAACAATAAACTGCTCACCAATGCTCAGTTTCAGTTCTGCTAGGGCCACTCCGCTCCTGACTGCACTACATCCTTGGCCCAAACATAAACAGAAGAGCTGAATTCCAGAGGTGAAGCCTTGACATCAAAGCAGCGTTTGATCAAGTGTGATGTCAAGGAGCTGTGTCATTGTTGGAATCGGTGGAATGACGTTCGCCACTCATAAGGTCAGAAATGCAGATGTTCACTGATGATTGCACCCCATTCTGTACTATTTGTGACTCCTCAGGAGTTTGTATCCATATGAAAATAAGCAGAAAGACTTGGACAACATTCAGATGCAAGCTGAAAAGTGGCTGGTAACATGCATGACACAAGTGCCAGACGATGTCCATGTCAAAGAATCTACCCATGCCCCCCAGACATTCAATGGCATTACCATTACGGAATCCAGCACCATCATTGTCCTGGGGTTGCCATTGACCAGATCCTGAACTGGACTAGCTATATAAATACTGTAGTTACAAGAGCAGGTCAAAGACTGGGAATTCTGTGGTGAGTAACTCACCACCTGATTGTCCAAAATCTGTATACCATCTACAAGACACTAGTCAGGAGTGTGATAGAATATTCTCCAGTTGCCTTCCCAAGACAATTAAAGACGAGCAGCAAATGTTGGCCTTGCCAGTGATGCTCATACCTCATGGGGGGAAAAATTCTGATGTTGGTGGCCAATGTCATCTCATGGATTTTCAATATTGAGCTGTTAGATCTGTTCTGACTTTATCCTATTTAGCACTGTGGTAGTGCTGCACAACATGATGCACTGTATTTTCACTGTGAAGATGGGACTTTATCTCTCTAAGGACTGTGTGATGGTTACTCTTATGGTTACACACAGATGCCCCTGCAGCAAGTAGATGAAGGAGATTGTCATCGAATGAAGGAGAACATGCCCCCATCTACATCAATGGGAACGAAGTAGAAAGGGTTGAGAGCTTCAAGTTTTTAGGTGTCCAGATCACCAACAACCTGTCCTGATCCCCCCCATGCTGACACTATGGTTAAGAAAGCCCACCAATGCCTCTACTTTCTCAGAAGACTAAGGAAATTTGGCATGTCAGCTACGACTCTCACCAACATTTACAGATGCACTATAGAAAGCATTCTTTCTGGTTGCTTGTTATGGTTCCTGCTCTGCCCAAGACCGCAAGGAACTACAGAAGGTTGTGAATGTCGTCCAATCCATCACGCAAACCAGCCTCCCATCCATTGACTCTATGCTTCCTGCTGCCTCGGAAAAGCAGCCAGCATAATTAAGGACCCCACGCACTCCGGACATTCTCTCTTCCACCTTCTTCCTTCGGGAAAAAGATACAAAAGTCTGAGATCGCGTACCAACCGACTCGAGAACAGCTTCTTCCCTGCTGCTGTCAGACTTTTGAATGGACTTACCTTGCATTAAGTTGATCTTTCTCTACACCCTAACTATGACTGTAACACTACATTCTGCACTCTCTCGTTTCCTTCTCTATGAATGGAATGTTTTGTCTGTATAGCGCTCAAGAAACAATACTTTTCACTATGTTAATACATGTGACAAATCAAATCAAATTGGTGAGAATGGGATCAAGCAGGTTTTCCCACTTGATTGCTCCTCCCACAGTGCCATTCTGGCAGATATGTCCTTCAGAACTTGGCCAGTAGTGGTACTACCAAGCCACTCTTGAAGGGTATTGAAATCCCCCACCCAGAGTACATTATTTACCATTTCTATCCTCAGTGCTTCTGAAAAGTGGAAAATGAATAACACAGGATGGACAGCGCTTCTTCAATTTATCTAATTCATCAGCTGCAAGAGGTAATAGGTAGTAATTAGCAGGTTTCCTTGCCCATGTTTGACTGGATGCTATGAGCCCTATGCAGTCTGGAGTCAATGTTGAGGATTCCCATCCTGGATATTCCTTTTCCACTTTTCTGATGTGGTTTGGTTCAACTGTGTGGCTTGCTAGACTGTATCAGAGGGCAATTAAGAGTTGATCACAATGCTATGGATCTGAAATCACACGAGTCAAACCAGGCAAGGACATCAGATTTCCCTTCCTAAAGGACATTAATGAACCAGGTAGGTCTCTATGAAATTTGGTTATTTCATGGTTACTATTACTGAGACTAGCTCTTTTAATTCCAAATTTACTAACTGGATTAAATTGCACCATTTCCTGTGTGACCACCAGTTAGAAAGGATGGCCTCCAAACACTGGAAATGAAGTGTGCCAACTTGGTGCCAGACCTTTCCATGCTCTTGGACATTGATTGTAGACATTCTAGCAAATTTTGCACTTCACCAAAAATTTTGTTGTGCATACTCGCCAGCGTTCTTCTGTCACACACGAAAAGCCAAATACTGCGGATGCTAGAAATCTGAAATTGAAAAGAGAGACTCAGAGAATCCCTGCTGTGCAGAAGGAGCCATTTGGCCCATCGGGCCTTCACCGACAACAATTCCACCCAGGCCTATCCCTGTAACCCCATGTAGTTACCCTGCCAATGACACTAAGAGGCAACTTACCGTGTCCAATCAACCTAACCCACACATCTTTGGAGTGTGGGAGGAAACTGGACCAGCTGGAGGAAACCCATGCAGGCACTGGGAGAACATACAAACTCCACACAGGCAGTCACCAGAAGTCAGAATTGAACCCAAATCCCTGGCACTGTGAGGCAGCAGTGCTAACCACTGTGCTGGAAATGCTGGGGAAAAACTCAGCAGGTTAGGCTGCATCAGTGCAGAAATAGTTAATGTTTCAGCTGAGTGACCTTTCATCAGAACTGGGAAAAGTTAGCGATGTGATAGGTTTTGAGTAAGTTAATGGTGGAACAAGAAATAAAGGAAGGCCTGAGATAGTGTGGAAGATTGGAGAGGTTGAATGACAAAGTTTAGTCCTCCAGGGCCAAACGGAATGGAGGTGGGGCAAGAAAAGAAACAAAGAAACATGGACCTAGAGCAGATCTGCTGCTAACCAAAAGAGAAATGAAACAGAAAGAGAAGAAAACAAAATGGAGAAGAGTTCAAGGTCTGAAATTGTTGAACTCGATGTCAGCCCAAGTGTTTGTAAAGTATCTAATTGAAGTGTCTAATATTACTTTGAGCCTCATTGGAACAGTGCGGCAGGCCAAGGACAGAGATATCAGTGTGACAGCAAGGTGGAGAATTAAAATGAGCGGCCACCAGAAGCTTGGGATCATACTAGTGGACAGAACAGGTGTTCCGGAGAGTGATCACCCCATCTGGTCTCCCCAGTGAATAGGAGACTGCACTGAGAGTGCTTCTGACCCCTGCAGATTTGGGACATCTTTCTACCACCTTCAGCGAAGCCGATAGTGTAACATCCAAAATCTTAGGAGCCCTGTCTCTGTCATGTTGTAAGAAGTCTAACACCAGGTTAAAGTCCAACAGGTTTATTTGGTAGCAAAAGCCACTAGCTTTCAGAACAGGCTGTTCCTTCGTCAGGTGGGTGAGAGTTCTGATCAGAACTCCCACCCACCTGACGAACCAACAGCCTGTTCCGAAAGCTAGTGGCTTTTGCTACCAAATAAACCTGTTGGACTTTAACCTGGTGGTGTTAGACTTCTTACTGTGTTTATCCCAGTCCAACGCCGGCATCTCCACATCATGTCTGTCATGTTGTGCCATTCTTCACTATATCCTATTTCAGTTTCACTCCCTGCTCTTCTTGCATGACTGCCAATACCTGCTTCAGCCGGATAATGTACTCCTCTGATTCCACCCTTCAAGTAGGGCAGGCTCGCTTTGAGTGGTACAAAAGCAAAATAATGCTGATGCTGGAAATCTGAAATTAAAATAAAAAATACTCAAACAATTTTCAACAGGTCAGGCAGGATCTGTGGAGAGAAAGAGTGTTGACATTTAAATGTTAACTCCATTTCTGTCCACAGGTGCTGTCTGACCTGCTAAGTATTTCCAGCATTTTATATTTTCATTTTAGCTTTGAGTGGTCTTAGTCACACACAATATTAGCTTTATGCTAATACCTACAACCAGTTAACTGTATGGTTAGCTTTAGGTGGACATCAACATGATTGAAACGAACAGGCAGTGTGAATTTTGTTGTGCTATCCGCATCAGAATTAACTGATGTGGACATGGTGCAATTCTTGCACTGTTTTTGTGTGTGATCAAGCTTAGCCCCCTGGATATTCATCTTGGAAACATATTTTTTGTGCATTTTTCTTAATTCTTCCTTGATACTTAGGATAGTGGAGGCTTACTGTATTGTTAGAACTCTCACCTCTGTCTAATGCTTGTGGGTCCAAACCTAGTTCAGAACTTGTGTACATAATCTAGTGTGAACTTAGTGCGGCAATCTCATGATACTACAATTATCAGTTATGCTGCATTGCCAAGGATACTGCATTTTTCTCCACTCTGGTGGGTGTAAAACGTCTTATGAAATTGCCCAAAGAATTGCAGGTTCAAGAACCTTGATGTCCTGATTAGAATTCCTCCTTTAGCCAACCTTTCCAAAAACAGACTGAATCATCATTTGTTTATTTGCTTTCTGTGGCAAAGTAGCTGCTCCAGTTGCTTGCATAGCAGTACTGACTGCATTTCATGATGCATCCCAAGGATGCAATAAGGAACCATATAAATATAAGTTGGTTTGTTTTACCTTTCTTACAAAAAAATCAGAATAGAACAATCAAGGGTATTTTTGGAAATTGTGGTTCTTGCACATCCTGATATTGAAGAATCTTTGCCCAATCTCACCTTGTCAGAATGTGTTTTTTCTAGTTCGACTCCAGAGATCTGAGTGCATAATGTAGGTTGTTACTTTATTCAGTACTAAAGGAGTGTTGCACAATTGAAGGAGCCAGTTTTGGGTCGAGACTTGAACTTGAGAACCTGCCACTCTACTAGGTGAATTTAAAAGATTCCATGACACTATTTGAAGATAAGGAAGATTGGTATTCTTATCAACATTAACCCCGCAACCATCATCACTTTAAAAGACTGATTACCTGGTCACTTACCGGATTACTGTTTGTGGGACCTTGCTGTATGCATATTGGTTGCCATACTTCCCTGCATTGCAATATTCCAATCTACTTAATTGGCTGTGAAATACTTTGGGATGTTCTGAGGACATGGATGTTGGTTTACAAATGTAGGCTCTTGCTTTGTTTCTGTCTCTCAGCTGTCAGTTTGGGATCCTCCTGAATCTGGCTAGTTTCCATTTGGTAATCTAGCTGTGTTGAGGGCATGTTTGTTAGACCAAGATAATTTTTGTGAGCGCAGACATGATATAAGACTCTCAAAAGTCAGCTGTAGCTGAAATATAACTCCATTTGTGTCAATGTAGTTGCTTTTGTATTTTCTATGATCCTCTTCCATCAAATTCATTAGGAGAAATACTCTAGTATCCAGATTGATGAAGGTACCCAGAAATTAAATCCAGAAAGTCTCCTGTTTCTAATTGGAACTTCAGCCTCAACCTTTACAAGTATCCTCCTTTAATACCCTTAACGTTTACAATGTGAAATGCCTGTCATGGAAAAACACGTAACGCTGTTAGCAGCTCGGATTTCAGTAGAGTTGGTGAGACCAAGACACTAGTCATCAATTATTCTTTATATAAATTGTCACACTGATCAAATAATTCTCAAAATACACCAAGACCTCCTTTGAAACTTTGTATCCCATTAAATACCCACCCTCAACAGCTAACCAGGTTCAGATGCAGAATTTAAATTGATATCTAATTTTGGTCAGGTTAGAATGCCTCTTTATCCTCTTCCCTGCAACTCGAGAGTTAGAGCATCTGATCCTTAATGTGACTACTCAAAGAATACAAGCAAATCCTTCTGTAGATCCCATTAATTGTTTAGTTCACATATTCCTAAGGTTGTCGGCAAGTTTGTCTCCAAACAACTTACCACTCATAGGGTCTGTGAAAAGCCGCTTTACATGTTTCATGACTGTTTCATAATGCACCTCAAACTAATGTTCATCAGGAACTCCTGTAAAGCTGCAACATGAAATAATCCTTGCCCTTTCACCAAACATTACTTTAGACTAGGCAGCATTGGTGACACTTATTTGGCAAACGCACACTAGTAGTATGGACCTTGCTCTTCAGCAATGACTTCATACTTATCCCGAAATGCTTGCTGATGCAATTTGGAGTAATATTGATATCTTGACATATTTATCCACTTATTCAACTAAAATTATGAATTGTTTAATCAATTCTAAGCTCTGCCATTTGAAATGGGCAAATTCTTTTTTCAGTTTTGTAGTAACTGCATAAATATAAAATAGTTTCTGTAGCTGAATTTTATCATAAAATAAAAGTTTAGAATTTTGTAAAATGATTTACCTAGTTAAGTTTTGAAATGGGCATTGGAGCTTGTAACTTTAGAAGGGGAAGATTAAGGTAGAGATTGTTGCAAAGTTAGATCAATGAGCTGTTTATCCAAATTTTTTTAAAAATCAGTTAACAAAAAGATGACAGACTGAATGTTTTTAATATTATGATATTTTCTGTTCATGGATGTGGGCATTGCCAGCAATTTTTATCCCATCCTTAATTGGCCTGTATTATGAAACTTTCAAAGTTTTGATAGTTCGACTTTCTAAGTATTTCAGAAGGTAATTTCGAGTCAACCGCATTGCTGTGGGTCTGGGGTTACATATAGGCCAATCTAATAGTTTTATGGTCACTATTAGTATTAGCTTTTTGTTCCAATTATTTTATTTGTTGGTAATTAACTGGGTTAAAACTCCCCAGCTGCCAAGATGGAATTTGACCTCACAGATAAAATTATCCCAAAATAAATCTAAGTGCTGTTCCCAGCGGCAAAACTGATGCCAATCAAATGAATACTACCCCCCCCCCCCCCCCCCCCCCCCCCCCCAAAATGATTCTCCAACCCTGCACAATCTGCGCTGGGACCGTGTGGGGCCGGAGAATCCAGCCCCACATCTCCAAATCTTTCGCCCAGGTCTCTGGATTCCTAATGCAATGATATAACCGCAATCCACTGTGTCACATTGCATTCTGGCATCTGTGGTGTACCGGTGAGCGCTCTGGAATCTGAATCCAACACTCAGGGAACTTTAATCTTATCTAGAGTGGACAAATCAAATCAGACAAGTAACTTGGAGGACAAATTCATAGAAAGCACCTGAAACAGTTCCTGATACACCACCAAAAGGACAAAAGAAGCTAATTATTTAAGGTATTAGGTAGGAAAATACAACCACAAGACCAGGTGTGTGGCATGAGGAGAGAGCCCCACGACAAGATTAATCTGGGTCTGAAGAAGGTTCGAAACAAATGTCTCAGACCAACCACAGGAATGCAAAGTCCGGGCATTAGAGGCTGAAGGGCAGGTATTCACTCAGCATAGCTGGGGAGTCAGGACACAGTAAGAAGTCTCACAACACCAGGTTAAAGGCCAACAGGTTTATTTGGTAGCAAAAGCCACTAGCTTTCGGAGCACTGCTCCTTCATCAGGTAAGTCTGTGTTTACCCCAGTCCAACGCCGGCATCTCCAGATTGAGTCAGGACACAGCAGAAAGCCATGAACTGCAGTTGTCAGATCAGTGAATCTGAAGTGGTTGTCTGCTCTGTGCACCTGGGAGTTGGGGGAAAGAAAAGCCTATGAGTTGCGGCTTCTTGCTCAGCACAGCTAGGAAACTGGGATCGTGCTCGTGATTAGGTGCTGAGGGTGCAGCTTTGTAAACCCAGTTGCTAGGGCATTCTGAGTTTGAGCCCTATTGCCTGACAACTACTTGAAGACAAAAGAAGCAGCAGGTGGGCCTACAGGCTGAATAGAAGCTGTTGTTAAAGGAAATCGGAGGCTAAATCCTTGAAGATGAAGAGGTGAAAACCTTGTGAGGAAGACAGGCAATAAAGAATATTTTTCTTGTTCACAGTGATGATTATTTATATTTATGTATAGATGGGATGCTGAGAAAATTTGAGATATGTCTTAGTTGTATCTGCCATTTAATGTGTAGTTTGTGCTGTGTTTGCCCAGTTTGCCTATTATGTTAATTCTGGATATTGGAGTATAATACAGATAATATTGACTCTTTGCTTTGTTAACTCTTGTGTAGTAAAGTGTCTTTTTGTTAAAACCGTGAAATCTTGTGACTTTTTTTTTAGTAATTACCGGGGATTTCAAATGTTGTTTAATTTATGACAAAAGTTGCTGGTCCGTAGCAAGACCATAACAGCACAGAAATTAATGGCACCAAAACCTGCCATGCCTCCTAAAGTCATGATGTGGAGATGTCGGCATTGGACTGGGGTGAACACAGTAAGAAGTCTCAACACCAGGTTAAAGTCCAACAGGTTTATTTGGTAGCAAATACCATAAGTTTTCGGAGCACTGCTCCATCTGACGAAGGAGCAGTGCTCCGAAAGCTTATGGTATTTGCTACCAAATAAACCTGTTGGACTTTAACCTGGTGTTGTGAGACTTCTTACGATGTCTCCTAAACCCAGCAGGGGCGGCAAAGAGACTTTACTGAGGAGCATTCTGGGAGAGGTCGACGCAGTCACATTTATTAAAAAGTGGGAAGAGGAAGAACCCTTCCAGTGATAAGCAGAAGGAAGAGCATCCAGCAGAGGCGGCAGAGAGACTTCACTGAGGAGTATTCTGGGAGAAGTAGGTGCAATCACATCTACTAAAAAGTGGGAAGAGGAAGAACTGGTGTCAAGAAGTGGTTGAGCCCGAAACTCTACATTAGTGTTTCCCCTCCTCCTCTGACCAAAAAACAGGGCACAGATATTACAGGTCAGAAATTGACGTGAGACCAATGGACGCAGCTGATTGGTAAGTTCTGGTGGGTATTTCCAAATCATATTAAATTGAAACTCATTGTTTAGGCAAGGGTAGGGAATTTTTAAAAAATCTTATGAAGTTTTTAAACTTAGGGTTTCATCGTGGCAGGAGAGCTCAAAGCTGTGGTTTACTCTTCTTGCCCCATTTGGGAGGCCAAGCACATTTCCAGTTCCCGGGCCAGCAGGCGTGCAGGAAGTGGGTCCAGCTGCAGCTCCTGGAAGTTCTGGTGCCTGAGCTGGAGCATCCAACGAGTCTGAGAGCATTGTGGATAGCACATTTAGAGAGGTGGTCACACTGCAGCAGAAGGAACTTGAGGAAGGAAGGGAAAGGGTGACCACCAAGCTGTCCAAGAGATGTAGGCAGGTAATTCAGGAGACCCCTTGCAAATTGGTATTCCATTTTGGAGGCTGATGAGGGCCTTGGAAGTTTCTCCAGGGAGCTTAGGCAGAGCAAAACCTCTGACACAAGCAGCCTGTTTGTACGCGGGGGCGGGGAGAGAAGAGAGACAGGGCAATAGTAATAGGGGATTCTATAGTCAGGGGTACAGATAGACGTTGCTGTGGCCGTCAACGTGACTCCAGGATGGTATGTTACCTCCCTGGTACTAAGGTCCGGGATGTCACTGAACGGCTGCAGAGCATCCTGAAGGAGGAGAGCAATAAGGCAGAGGTCATGTTACATGTTGATACCAATGACATAGATAGAAAAAGGGATGAGGTCTAGCATCAAGAATTCAGAGGCTTAGGCAGTAGACTAAAAAGCAAGACCTCTTGGGATGTAATCTTGGGAGCACAGAAATAGGAGAATTGTACAGTGAATGCGTGGCTTAAGAGTTGGTGCAGGAGGGAGGGTACGGAATAATACAGCAAAACAAACAAACCAGAGGGCGTGCAGCTGTATTAAGTTCCAAGGGCGTAAGGCCAGGCTGGATGGCCTCTACTTTAACGCCAGGAGTATTGCAGGTATAATGGATGAATCATAGAACCTACAGGGCAGAAGGAGGCCATTTGGCCCCTTGAGCCTGCACCAACAACAATCTCACTCAGGTCCTATCCTATCCCTGTGACCCCACATATTTACCCTCCTAATCCATAGAACTGGTGGCAACTAGGGGAATTTCACAGTACAGCACAGAACAGGCCCTTCGGCCCACGCTGTTGTGCCGAGCTTTGTCTGAAACCCAGATCAAGCTATTTCCTCCCTATCATCCCGAAGTACTCCATGTGCCTATCCAATAGCTTCTTAAATGTTCCTAAAGTTTCTGACTCCACTATTCCTGCAGGCAGTCCATTCCACACCCCAACCACTCTCTGAGTAAAAAACCTACCTCGGACATCCTTCCTATATCTCCCACCATAAACCCTATAGCTATGCCCCCTAGTTACTGCTCCATTCACCCGAGGAAATAGTCTTTGAGCGTTCACTCTATCTATCCCCCTCATCATCTTCTAAACCTCTATCAAGTCTCCTCTCAACCTTCTCCGCTCCAAAGAGAAAAGCCCAAGTTCCCTCAACCTTTCCTCATAAGACCTACCCTCCAAACCAGGCAGCATCCTGGTAAATCTCCTTTGCACTCTTTACAGTGTCTCCACATCCTTCTTGTAGTGAGGTGACCAGAACTGCACACAATATTCCAAATGTGGTCTCACCAAGGTCCTGTACAGTTGCAGCATAACCCCGCGGCTCTTAAACTCAAACCCCCTGTTAATGAACGCCAACACACTATAGGCCTTCTTCACGGCTCTATCCACTTGAGTGGCAACCTTCAGAGATCTATGGATATGGAATCCCTCTGACATTAAGGGGCAATTTATCATAGCCAATCAACCTCATCCACAACATTTGGATGAGTTGAGGGCAATGATTGACACATGGAAGTGTGATATAGTAGCCATCACAGAGACATGGTTGAAGGAAGGACACGATTAGCAACTCAACATTCCTGGATATAGAATCTTCAGACGAGACGGGATGAGGTAAAAGAAGAGGAGGCATTGCATTATTAGTTAAAGAATCAGTAACTGCAATGAGGAGAGACGATATCTTGGAGGGGGCATCAAATGAAGCTTTGTGGGTAGAGCTAGGAATAAAAAGGGGGCAGCCACATTGTTAGATGTTTATTATCAACCACCAGATAGTCAGAGGGATATTGAAGAGCAAATACGTGCTCAGTTTGGGGAGGTGTGTAAAAACGATAATAATAGGGTTATTATATTCGGTGATTTCAGCTTTCCTAACATTAACTGGGATATACATAGTGTTAAGGGCTTGGATGGAATCAATTTCTTGAAATGTGTACAGGAGAACTTTTAAAATCATTATGTGGAGGGTCCAACAAGGGAAGCAGCTGGTCTGGACCTAATTCTGGGGAATTAAGCCAGACAGGTGGTTGAGGTGGTGGTGGGGGAGCATTTTGGTGATAGCGATCACAACATGGTACATCAATTTAAGCTTGATATGGATAAAGAGATAGACAAGCTGCAAAAATAATTTTGGATTGGGGAAGAGCAGATTTTAGTAAAATAGGACAGGATCTGGCCAAGGAAGACCAGAAAAAGCCACTAATGGAAAAATCTACAGAACAGCATTGGGAGGGTGCAAGCCTAGCATGTTCCCTCTCGGGTGCTAGGTAGGAATAACAAGCCCAGAGATCCATCGTGACCAGAGATATTCAGGATACAATGAGAAGGAAAAGAAATTATGTGGATTTGCCAGCGTTGGACTTGGGTGGTCACAGTAAGAAGTCTCACAACACCAGGTTAAAGTCCAGGTTTATTTGATAGCATGAGCTTTCGGAGCATTGCTCCTTCATCAGGTGAGTGAAAAGTTGGGTTCACAAACATATGCAATTGCAGTTGAGTCTTTGTCTATATATGACCTGTTTATGAACCCAACTCTTCACTCACCTGATGAAGGAGCAGCACTCCGAAAGCTCGTGCTACCAAATAAACCTGTTGGACTTTTACCTGGTGTTGTGAGACTTCTTACTAAGGAAAAGTAAGGCTTTTAAAAAGTACATGGGGAGCAAATCAGTGGAGGCATTAGTGAGGTATTGAAAGTGCAGGGTGGAGCTTCAGAAAGCAATTAGGAATGCAAAGAGGGGATATGAGAAAACTCTGGCTGATAAAAGGGAAAATTCCAAGAAAATCAATAAGTATATCAATGGGAAGAGAACCAGGAAAGAGTAGAACCCATTAGGGACCAAGGGGGCAATCTGTGGGCGGAGCCAGAGGACATTGGTAGAATGTTGAATGAATACTTCACATCCATCTTCACCCAATGAGGACGATGGTATGGAATTCAGGGAGAGGGACTGTGAAGTTCTTGAGCAAATTGACATAGGGAAGGACAAGGTATTGGAGGTGTTAGCAGCCTTATAAGTGGATAAATCTTCAGGTCCAGATGAATTATACCCTAGGCTGCTGTGGAAGGAAAGGGAGGAGATTGCAGGGCTCTGACCCAAATTTTCAATTTCCCTTTGGTCACGGGGGAGGTGCCAGATGACTGTGGAACAGCTAATGTGATTCCACTATTGAAGAAGGGTTGTAGAGATAAACCAGGGAACTACAGACCAGTGAGAGTCTCGTTTATTAGAGAAACTTCTGAAGGAGAGGAAAAGCTTGATCAAGGATAATCAGCAGAGCTTTGTCAGAGGGAGGTAGTGCCTCACAAATTTGATTGAATTTTTTGAGAAGGTGACCAGATATGTAGACGAGGGTGGTGCAATCGATGTAGTTTATATGGATTTCAGCAAAGCCTTTGACAAGGTCCCACATGATAAATTCACATGGGATACAGGGTAATTTGATCAAATGGATTCAAAAATTGGCTTAGTTGTAGGAGACAGAGGGTGATGACAGAATACTGCTTTAGTGACCGGAAGCCAGTGTCCACGGGGATCTCTGTTGGGCCCCCTATTACTCATCATTTATATCAATGACATTGATGACTATGTGGGGGATAGAGTTAGTAAGTTCGTGGATGACACACAGATTGGACAGATGGTTAACAGTGAGGCAGAGTGTCTTGGGCTATAAAAGATATAGATGGAATGGTCATATGGGCAGATAAATGGCAGATGAAATTTAAACCTGAAAACTGAGGTGATACACTTTAGAAGGAGTAATTTGACAAGAAAGTACTCAATGAATGCTAAGACACTAGGAAGTTCTGTGGAACAAAGGGACCTTGGTGTGTTTGTCCACAGTCCAAAGATGCGCGGGTTAGGTTGATTGGCCATGCTAAAATTGCCCTTAGTGTCCTGGGATGCGTAGGTTAGAGGGATTAGTGGGTAAATATGTAGGGTAAATATGTGGGGTAAATATGTAGGGTAAATATGGAGAGACGAATATGTAGGGTAAATATGGAGAGACGAAGGATGAGAGGAGACCTAATAGAGGTGTATAAGATGTTGAGAGGCATAGATCGGGTGGACTCTCAGAGGCTTTTTCCCAGGGTGGAAATGTCTGCTACGAGAGGACACAGGTTTAAGGTGCTGGGGGGTAGGTACAGGGGAGATGTTAGGCGTAAGTTTTTCACACACAGGGTGGTGGGCGAGTGGAATCAGCTGCTGTCAGTGGTGGTGGAGGCGAACTCAATGGGTCTTTTAAGAGACTCCTGGATGAGTACATGGAGCTTAATAGGATGGAGGGTTATAGGTAGGTCTAGAAGGTAGGGATGTGTTTGGCACAACTTGTGGGCCGAAGGGCCTGTTTGTGCTGTCGTTTTTCTATGTTTCTATATGGGGGTAGGGTCTGGGTGGGATTGTAGTCGGTGCAGACTCGATGGGCCAAATGGCCTCTTTCTGTGCTGTAGGGTTTCTAAGATTTCTAAGATCTCTGAAAGTAGAAGGGCATGTTAGTGGGGTGGTGAAAAAGGCATATGCCATTTGCCGCCTTCATTCGAGACATAATTACAAAAGCAGAGAAGTCTTATTGGATTTGTATAGAACTTTGGTGAGGCCACAGCTGGAGTACTGTGTGCAGTTCTGGTCGTCACATTATTGGAAGGATGTGATTGCACTGGAGGGGGTGCAGAGGAGATTGACCAGTATGCTGCCTGGGATGGAGCATTTAAGTTCTGAAGAGAGGTTGCGTAAGATTGGTTCGTTTTCATTGGAGCAGAGAAGACTGAGGGGCAACTTGATCGAAGTGTACAACATTATGAGAGACATGGACAGAGTGGATAAGGAGCAGCTATTCCCCTTAGTTGAAGGATCAGTCAGAAGGGGACATAGGTTCAAGGTGAGGGGCAGGAGGTTTAAGGGGATATGAGGAAAAACGTTTTTACCCAGAAGGTGGTGACAGCCTGGAATGCGCTGCTTGGAAGGGTGATAGAGGCGGGTTGTCTCATATCCTTTAAAAAGTATCTGGATGAAGACTTGGCACATCATAACATTCATGGCTATGGGCCAAGTGCTGGCAGATGGGATTAGATGAGAGTTCAGGTGTTTCTAATATGTCAGTGCGGACTCGATGGGCCGAAGGGCTTCTTCTGCGCTGTATGGTTCTTTGACTCAGATGGCCTACGTCCTGCAATCTCCTCCCTTTCCTTCCACAGGCTTCTAAATGAGATGACTGCAGTGATAGTGGTTGCGTAAGCTGTGATTTTCCAAAATTCTCTAGGTTCTAGAAAGGTGCCAGTGTATTGAAACATTGCAAATCTATTTCAAATGGTGAGAAATAGCGTCTGTCCTTCCATTGCATCAGAACATATCTAGGTAGATTGATGAAGGAATATGAAATGTTTACTGCACATTTCATATGTCATGATTCTGTCAGTATGGCTATGTCAGGCTGTTGCTTGATTGGTCTAGGAGACAGTTCTCCCAATTTTCTCCAAGTATGTTTTGAGTTTAATGATTTCCATCTTTGTTTCATGTGATACTGGCATTATTTAACATTAGTTTATAATAATCAGCTGATAAATCAGTACTCCTCTATGTTGAATACTAATTAAAAGAAGAACCAAGGGTATTCTGGGTGAGGGGCTTTAATGTCCCGTCACCAAGAATGGCTCAGCAGCATTTCCGTTGACAGAACTGGGTGAATCCTAAAGTTGCCAGTTTGGGCCTCACATGATGTGAGAGCCAATACAGGAAGAAATTTAGTTGACCTTACCTTCACTAATGTATCGGTCACAACAGTATTGTTAGAGAGACCACCACACAGCCTTTGTGGAAACCATCTTCACAAAGGATAAGATTGAAGCATTTGCAACAAATTTCAGCCAGGGATGGCCTCCTCCTGTGGTCCCTACCACCAAAAGCAAATGCTTCAGCTTTGGTGTTTAGACTTCTGCTGGGCCCCTCCTTGGAGGATGGGAGTTGATAGAGCTACCTCTTCCTATTTGTTTAACTGCCCACCACAATCCATGGAAATGGCAGGACTGCAGAGCTTTGATCTGATCCTTTGGTTGTCAAATTGCTTAGCTCTGCTGCATCTGTTGTTTAGTATGATTATTGTCCTGTGTTGTAGCTTCACCATTTTTCTTACTATGGCTGTACTGCCTCCACAAATATTCTCTCTGATCACAATTAGGGAACTATTTATTCAGTATTTTTTTGAATTTAATAATGTCCACCTTTAGTTTTTGTGATACCAGCAATATTTAAAATCCGTTATATTTATAATCAAATTGAACAATATTAATTTGGAATATTTATAGCCATTGTAATGTTTTAAGCTTTGAAAACACCATATATAAATTTTCTTTTAATTTAATTACTTAAGTTTCTTCAATGTTTTATGCATGTATTTACCCATGGTAAAGCAGTAGCTTATGTATTGCTGATGAAAAATGACCCTTACTTTTGCCACTTCAAAGCTATGTGATTAGAATGATAAGCCAACATTTGAACGATTTTGATAGCAGCTGAATGGTGTGTAAATACAAGCTGTTTATTTGCCAGAACCTTCCAGATTTATGATTACTATGGAAACCACATAATGAGTGCTTCACAACCATCTGTGTGGTTTGATTTTTCTTGCTGTGCTGCTGAGTTGTTTTTGTTTATTATGGTTAAAATTCAGCAAATAACTTGTCCAATATCAGTGTCAGCTGCTAACTGAACTTAATTAATCACAAAGGTGACAACCTGTCAGTCATCCAGACTAAGACATCATTGATTGATGTTAGTATGTACAATGACCGAGAGGTGTGCTGATGATCAAAATGCTTGTTTTGTATTATTGTATAAATTACACTTTCAGTCTTAACCAATAACTACCATGTACTACTTTTTTTATTTGCCTGGTAGCATGTTCCCAAGATGGTGGGTGGGGGCACAAGCACCATTCTACTGGGTTCAGTTTTCTTTAAAAATCTAGATTTCAACCTTAGAAGTGTGATATTTCTTAGCCAAAAATCTTGCAGGCCCATTCTAACTGGGAAGATCTTGAGTTTGATTTTTATTCTAATCACAGCAGAGGCAAATGTTTGTAAGATGTACAATTGGCTGAGCAGTCTGAGGATGGAGAGGGAGTAAAAGTCAGCCAGAGTTTGAACTAATCTTTATTACGTGGTTCTCCTGCTGGAAGGTGAATGTGATGTGAGGACAGAATTCAATTCAGGTGTGATGTCCCTTCTAGTCCCATTGCCACGCGTTAGATACACTGATGAAAAAGTACCTACTTAAGTGAGAAACAGGAGACTTGCTGGTGGATGCATAATAGTAACCCATTATAATTTTTTTATTGGAATTTATCTTTTGGAGTGTCAAAACATACTTAAAAGTTCAAAAGACTGACACTTAATTGTTGTGACAAGCTGCAATAAAGTAAAAACTGAAGGTCTGTATGTTCAGGAGAATTTTTTTTAAACTAAGAGATCCGCAAAACATTTGCTGTGAAGTTAGTATCTTTATTGTAGCAGCACTTC
This sequence comes from Mustelus asterias, assembly GCF_964213995.1. NCBI lineage: Eukaryota > Metazoa > Chordata > Chondrichthyes > Carcharhiniformes > Triakidae > Mustelus > Mustelus asterias. The sequence continues at coordinate 107,736,715 of NC_135802.1, forward strand.
TTTAAATCCACATCTCATGCCACTCCATCTTCCCATGCCATCCCTCTCATGCCACACCCATCCTGTTCCTTTCATCCCTCATCCATCACCATTCCATCCTTCGCTCCTGTGCTGTTTTTCCCTCCATCATCCCTTCCATGCTACTCGCTCTCCTTCCCTCCCTCCAATACTGTCCCCCATTCTGGCAGTCATTCCTCCTTCCCCTGCCACTGTCACCCTGTCATGCCATCCCCAACCCCCTTTGCATGCCATCAACTCACCCCACCAATGCCCTACCCAAAACAATTTCTCACCCCCTTCCTGCCCCCCAATATTTTTCAAGAGCCCAGTAACCAAGAGGCCATGGAATGGTAAGAGCCATGGTTCAGAGCCAGGTAAGCAGGGACTAGTGTCCAGTAAGTGAAGCTGAGAAGCTGCGATGTCCCAATAACCGAGACCAGAGAGCAGGTATGGGTGGGCGGGGGTGGGGCGATAGAGCAGACAGAGCTGGGGGCTAAAAGCAATGGCGCGTGTGCCAGCCTCCACCCACTAAATCAAGCCACTGACCAATCAGAAAATGTGGATTATTACTGATAATTTGCTTCTCTTGTGCCACATAAGCTATACTGTTTAGAATACCTCACAATTGAAAGGGTTGGCTACAGAAATAGCCTCGAGTTTTAAATGTTCTGAAAATTGAATCTTGGTTGTGTTTGATGTGTAGTCATCGTACACACGATGTCTAGAAATACTTAATTTTTTGTACTTTTGGCATTTATTAGAAGCCATCATGTGGTAAAAGTTCTGCAGTAGGTTTGAAATTGTGAATTTATACTCAATATATATTTCATACTATGTGTGATTTTTCTTTTCAACCTAACAGTTTACTAAAATGACAGAAAACTTAGAAGTTCAGTTGTGAAAAATAATACTTAAAGACCTCTTAATAGCTGCAAGTGTTGTGAATACATAATTATTCAAAGTAACTTGATCTTTTACAGCCATCTATATTTTATGGAAATTCTGGGCTACAGTATGGCGAAACTAAATGCTTTTATTTGCAGAATGTATCACAATGTGTGCAATAACTTTAATTTGATCTATTCTATGCATGCTACTGTAAATATTCACTCTTCTAAATTTCTGTCTGAGCTTCTTTGCCATTGTTTGAAAAATGGAATTACAATACCTGTATCTTGTTGCACCATAATATAAGACCACATTTTCTGCTTTCATGATTAGCCTCAAATCAGATTGGCAGGAATTGGGATTTAAATCTAGTATAGTATTTTTTAACTGCTGGACTAATATCTTGAGAATGTGCATTTTTGATAAGGTTGGGTCCTATATTTTACCCTGCTGTTATGGATTTGCCTGGTAACAACAAGACCCAGAATTAACAAAGGGAACGATGGGATGTAATCTCCCAAGCAACAAGAGAGAATCTGCCAGCAGCCCACATTTCAAAGGGGCTGATGAGATGCATCATTTTCCTAGTAACGGGATTAGCAGACATCTAGATAAGATCAGGTGTAAATGGCCTATCATCAGGAAGCAGTTTACCGAGATGACTGAGAGATCAGGGGAGGCATATAGATGCCAATATTCCAAAGTCAGGAATGTAGGAGAGACAGCCGGCACAATATACGGTGAGCAGAATCAGAGCGAGCTAGGGATATAATTGTCAACTCCTGCAGAAGCAGACAGTTTAACACCTCATTAAAAAGCCAACAGTTTTAACATCTCACAGGAAGGCCAAGGTAACATCTAACAGCAAACCAGATAACAGCAGAAGTCCCTTTTAAAGTTAATGCAGAAACCTTTGTAAAAGCAGTTTACCTATCTTCACAGAACCAGGCCAAGGTGCTTCCCAGACTGGATCATCCTCCTGGTATTGTGTGGTAACTATAAGCTAGATTTAACTTGTAGATTTGTTTAAGGTGGATGTTGTTTGGGGAATGGAAGCCTCACTGAGTTCAGGTTTCGAGGATATGATTTGGAACACGGGGTAATTTCTAGATATAACTGTGTGTGTGTGTTTTATGTGTCTTAGAGAATTATAGTCCTGTTTGTGTGTATTGTCTTTTCTTTCATTTAATAGCATTTAGTAATTGGTACACTACAACTGGGCTGCTTATTCTCATGAGTGGTTTCACATGACTCCTCACACTATTTAAAAAAAGATAATTTGCACCACCATGAACTGATGTCTCACGTTGAGATGCCCTCACAGATAACATCTGTGGGTGGCACGGTAGCACAGTGGTTACCACTGCTGCTTCACAGCGCCAGGGACCCGGGTTTGATTCCTGGCTTGCGTCACTGTCTGTGTGGAGTTTGCACGTTCTCCCCATGTCTGCGTGTGTTTCCTCCGGGTGCTCCGGTTTCCTCCCATATTCTGAAATATATGCTGGTTAGGTGCATTGACCTGAACAGGCGCCGGACTGTGGCGACTAGGGGAATTTCACAGTAACTCCATTGCAGTGTTAATGTAAGCCTTACTTGTGACTAATAAATAAACTTTACTTTTACTTTATCAGCATGGTTCGTGACAACTGTAATTATTCCATTTAAACGCAAACATTTTGCACAGAACTCTTCAAGTAAGATCAGGTTATATTCATCCAAGTAGGGTTAAATTTCCTTTAAACTGAGCTTCTTTCTACTGTTAGGATTCTTTTAACTGGTGGGTTGCTCATTTGCTTTTGATCAGGTATTTTATCAGCATCAAGGTTCAATTCATTTAACGGCCAATTTCAATTACTGACCAGGTGGCATAATCAAGTTCCACGTAAAAAACTAGTTGCATTGTAAGTTTTTCATGCATACAAATGATACAGGATTTATAATTATATGTTTTTTTTCCTCAGAAGAAGAAGAAAATTTCCAACAACCTCCACCACCATCCAATGAACCTGAGAAGAAGCAACAGAGTGCTGGGAATAGAACAGGTACAGTGACTATTTTTGAATAGTTTAAAGTTAAAGGAAAAGATAATTCTAGCATTAACATTAGCCATTTTGATATGAAATAGGCATATAGTTCCCCTTGGAGCAGGGCAGTTTTCCTATCATTGGCATCACTGGATCAATTGGTTTTGGTTTGGGCATCATTTACCTCCCATACTCACTTTGCCACACTTTGTACATAATTGGGAAAACTAGCTACCAATAAACACACCAATGTGTTTATAGCACTGATGTCTAGAATTAACTTACCTCCTTTACTCTGCCTCTCTCGTGCTTCATGTTTCACCACGCAGTGGGTATCATCAAACTGTTCAACTGGGAGATCATCACACTCAATCATCACCCAATGGCTGCACAGGTGCACTTTCCATCAGTGGTCACTGTATAGTGCAAAACAAAGTATTGCGGATGCTGGAAGTCTGAAATAAAAGCAGAAAATGCTGGAAGTATTCAGCAGGCTGGGCCACATCTGTGGAGGAAAAAAACAGATTTAACATAAGTTGATGATGTTTCAGGTTCTGGTGAAAGGTCATTCACCTGAAACGTTAACTATTTTTCTCTTTCTACAGATGCAGCCTGACCTGCTTTTTTAGCATTTTCTATTTTTATGTCACTATATGGTGTTCAGGAATGGAAATTCGAATTGATTTTCCCTTTCTGCTTCTAGTTCCCTGGTTGATATCAAACAACTTGGTGCAGCCATACTTTAAATCTTACTTGGAGGTCACTAGTACTGCACCATATTCTATAGTTAGGCCATTTTGGCGTGTGCATTTTCCTTTTGAGAACAATTCCTAATTGATGATGACGTATTCTTTTATAGCTTAAAGTACTTGTCCCTTAATAATTTTTAAAATTTTAATCAAGAAATTTGCCACTTCAAAACGGAGAAATACTTTTCCAAGTGAGAAAGCATATTGGGTTTCCTTCAGGCAGTCTGTGGTAGGTCTGCTTCAAATGGCTCGTAGTAGTGAGCAAGTTCTTTCCTGGTTTAGGAAGATGATTTTGATAAGGTGATACGGAATAGTTTTATCTGTTTAAAGTGCTAAGATTGACGTGTAGAATTTATAATGATACCAATCCTGCTCAATGAATCGAGAAGCAGATTCATTATCAGATAAATCATCCGAGCATCTTTCCAACAGATGGACCTCAAATGTCTCTCGAGCAACCTCCTTCCTCAAAAGGAAATTAAGCATTTCTGCTTAGTCTTGTAAACCTTTTAGTATTCCTGAACTATTCTCTTTTTAAATAAGTATTTGAACTAAAGGGATATTTCAAAAAAATTCTGTTAGCTACTAAGTGTCTCACTGAAAAGTGACATTTAAAACTTTGTAACATATCCATTTTTTAATTTTGAAGTTGTCTATGTCATATGTGAAGTAATATATTTGATGATGTCATGTTTTGAATAGATAACTGAGGTTTAACCCCTGACCCTGCCAATTGAGCACTGCATTGATGCAGAAGAATAAGATACATCTGAGCCCTTCATATGGCTAATTTATTTCAAGTTTTTGTTGTTAATATCTATATTGGGGATTTATGCAACTGTAACATTTGGTTCAGATAGTTTTCTCCATAATCTGGCAACGGAACCTTTAGAGATCTCCATCTTACCAAAGGCAGTTCTTTTGAAAGTTAATTACATTTATGGAGGTGGCCAGTTTTAGTAATCTAATTACTTTGAAGCATAATAGTTTCTAGAGTCCAACTGGAAACCAGTATGTATCCTATTTCCCAAAAAATGTAAGCAGCACAGAGCTACCATACATAGTTAGTATGCTAAATTTCTCTTAAAAGTAATTATCTTTCTTCCAATCATCACTTCCTACAGTTTTCCCTCTGGGAAGACAGGAAACCAGTCTGGCTTTTTTTCTCCATTTTTATGTACTTGTGAGGCAGCAGCAAAGCTCATAAGTATTGATTAGTGTATGTGGGGGCCACTTGAGAAGGATTTATAAAATAAGCCAATTTAGTTCTGCCTGAATTACTTTGTAATGACTCAATTACCTTTTATTTCTGTGCAAAAGAGATTTAGGTGAATAAATTAGCAGATCATCATTGGGGAAGTGTCACCACCAAAGGACAGTTTATAGATGTAATACACAGTTGCTGTCACACCTTTAAGATTGTAATATAGACATCTGTGTATACTTTGTGGTTTAGTGAAACAGACTTCTGTCATTCAGAGTCTGACAAGGGCCCTAGAGTTACCCTGGGGAACAGCAATGTAGATGTCTCTGAAAAGGTCAACTTGACACAGGCTGTGATGATCGACCCACTGCTCTGTCTGCTTTGATAAAAATCAGATAAACTTAAGACTGTTAATTGATCTGCAGCCCACTTAAATGTTGGCCATGCATATCTTCATTGCATGTGATTAGTGTAGAAAGCAAATGAAGACTCATTGCTTAAAATGTGAAATGTTGGTGATACAGAATAAAAATCAAAACAGAACTTATCTAGAAAGGGCACAGTTGAGCAGTTATCTGCCTTGGTTTCGCGTATGTGTCTGTGAACTAATTATCAGTGTAACTCAAAATAGCTACATATGTTCAATTGGATCATGAAAGTGTGAACTTGCACAGATGCATTTAATTTCCAGTAGGTTGAAAACAATGAATTGTAAACTAGAGAACACTGAATTTGATAAGACAAGTCTAAGACTCAAAGTGGAGCAGATCTGCTCCTTATCAGGAATTTACACCTCCCCACAACCAAATGTCAACTAAAGCAAGCTTTACTATTGTATCTTTAATGTGTCCTGTGAGGAAATGCAGTCTGGGTCACCTTCCTCATCATGTACACCAAATATATCATTGTCTTAGTGCTGTCAAACAAAGAATGGGTAGACATGCAGTATGTGCTCAGGAAGTTACTTTTCAGATCCTTTCCTATTGCAGCATATGGAGAGGAAACAGAACCCAGTTTGAGGAGAACCCACAGAGGAAGTTAGAAGCAAGTTGCTGTTAGAATTTGGATTGCACATAACCTTCACATAAAGGAAGTGGTTAGTGGGTCATCTAATTACAGTATTTGAGGATAAACAGAAAATATAGCCAGTGATTACTCATTTAACTTGTTTGATGATTCTTTTAAAAAAAAATCTTATCCAATCTTCCCCACTTGCTATATGGTATCTGTGTACCATAAATTTAGTTGTCTGCTCTGAAATTCTCAGAAGTGTTGACATAGTACTGAATACAAACAATTGTGATGATGCTGCTGTTCAGTAATGACCTTTGGCCTTATCTAGCCAGTTAACTTGTAACCCTAGAAGTTTGGTTGCCATGCAGATCACAAAGTAGACAGGAGTATTTATTTCTTGCTGAGTATCTCTTAATATGAACTTCTGACCTTGCTGAAGAATGTCAGATATTTTCAGTCTCACTTAGTTTTAGAGAGGGCACTATTGTTTACATAAAATACTTGAGCTTTGATAGAGATTAAATAAAATATAAACCATAATAACTGCAGCAAAAATATTTTTTCATTAGTGCTTACTTGTTCCAAATTACTGATATTCTAAATGTTAATCATTCTGATCTGGGCGAGTGGGCTTTTTTAAGGCATCATTATTGTCATCCATTGAGTAAGATTTACATTCAAAACAATAACATTGCGAGGTGTGAGAAAGGAAGAGAAACTTAAAATACACAGCTAGCTTATTGAAATGTAATTTTTGCAAATCAAAGCTTTTTTGTGACATTTTATATTTCCTCCTGATCCTCGGGATTTTAGTCTGCTCATACCCCTGTAACAAACCTGATTTGTATCTATCACCTACTAGCTTTTTACATACTCTGTCCCCCCCAACCACCCCAACATCTTGGAAAAATTGCCCGGCTGTCTATAATGGTATTACTCACAGCATGAGCAGAATTCAATGAGGCCTGTAAGAGCAGGAAATGTGGAAGGCAAGGGGAATTAGGCAGGTGCCAAAATCTCGGGTTCCTCACATTGAATTGTGTTCATGAGATAAAGTAGACACATTTCAGTGGCAGATCCTGGTCATAGAGGTTTACAGCATGGAAGCAGGCCCTCCGACCCAACTTGTCTGTGCCGCCCAGTTTCTATCATTAAGCTAGTCCCAATTGCCTGCATTCGGCCCATATCCCCCTATACCAATCTTACCCATGTAACTGTATAAATGCTTTTTAAAAGACAAAATTGTACCCACCTCTACTATTACCTCTGGCAGCTCATTCCAGATACTCACCACCCTCTGTGTAAAAAACAAAATGCTCCTCTGGACCCTTTTGTACCTCTCCCCTCTCACCTTAAGCCTATGCCCTCTAGTTTTAGATTCCCCTACCTTTGGGAAAGGATGTTCATTATCTACCTTATCTATGCCCCTCATTATTTTGTAGACCACTTTCAGATCACTCCTAAGCCTCCTATGCTCCAGAGGGAAGAAGTCCCAGTTTATCCAGCCTCTCCTTATAATTCAAGCCATCAAGTCCTGGCAGCATCCTAGTAAATCTCTTCTGCACTCTTTCTAGTTTAATAATATCCTTTCTATAATAGGGTGACCATAGCTGTACACAGTATTCCAAGTGTGGCCTTACCAATGTCTTGTGCAACTTCAACAAAACATCCCAACTCCTGTTTTCAATGTTCTGACCAATGAAACCAAGCATGCCGAATGCCGCCTTCACCACCCTGTCCACCTGTGACTCCACTTTCAAGGAGCTATGAACCTGTACCCCTAAATCTCTTTGTTCTATAACTCTCCCCAACACCTATCATTAATTAAGTCCTGTCCTGGTTCGATCTACCAAAATGCATCACCTTGCATTTATCTAAATTAAGCTCCATCTGCCATTCATCAGCCCACTGGCCCAATTGATCAAGATCCCATTGTAATCCTAGATAACCTTCTTCACTGTCCATTATGGCACCAATCTTGGTGTCATCTGCAAACTTACTAACCATGCCTCCTAAATTCTCATCCAAATCATTAAAGTAAATGACAAATAACAGTTAGCCCAGTGCTGATCCCTGAGGCACACTGCTGGTTACAGGCCTCCAGTTTGAAAAACAACTCTCTGTCTTCTGTCATCAAGCCAATTTTGTATCCAATTGGCTACCTCACCTTGGATTTGTGAGATTTAACCTTTTGCAACAACCTACTATGTGGTACCTTGTCAAAGGCTTTGCCAAAGTCCATGTAGACAACATCGACTGCACTGTCCTCATCTATCTTCTTGGTTACCCCTTCAAAAGACTCAGTCAAATTTGTAAGTCATGATTTTCCACACTCAAAGCCATGCTGACTGTCCTTAATCAGTCTTTGCCTCTCTAAATGCCTGTAGATCCTGTCTCTCAGAATACCTTCTAACAACTTACCCACTACAGACATTAGGCTCACCGGCCTGTAGTTCCCAGGCTTTTCCATGCAGGCCGCCTTAAACAGAGGCACAACATTTGCCACCCTCCAATCTTCAGGCACCTCACCTGTGGCTGTCAATGATTCAGATATGGTGACGAGGAGCTATTTACCATTTATTTTCATCAAGTTGATGGAAAGGTCAAGGGAAAGTGAAGCAGATGAAGGATCATGGAGGAAGACTTCAGAATGATGGCTGATCAAGGTGAGAGTGGGAGGGTTGAGGGTGAGAGATGGAAGATTAAGGATCAATGGCTCTGTGTTAAGGGTGATAGTTTGGATGCTCCTGGTTGAGTATCTGAAGGAGCAGAGCAATGCGAGGGTCAAAGGAGATGTGACGAAACTCCAGTCTGACAAAGGGAGGGTGGAAGTGGATGGGCTCCAGCTGCAGGGTGACAGTGTTAGTTTCCATTGACGTGGTTACTCAGAAACTGCTATCTCACAGTAGATGAGATGCTGCCAGGAAACCTTACCTTGCAGGAGTCCTGTTAGTTAATTACATAACTGTTTAGAACTGGTTCCCTAGCCAGCAATGGCTGTATCATCTCACTGGCATCTGATTTAGTATAAATGCGGGAAGTTTAGCACACGCATAAAGTCACACAAAGATGGAGACTTGAGACTGAATGCAGCGAAACTCAGTGCTTGGATCAGGAATTTGGTGCAATGAGGGAGGAGCTTTTCTGGCCTTTTATAAGATAGAGGGAACTGGAGACAGCAAGGCCCAAGAGCTGAAGCCTGGAGGCTTTGCTGAGGTGTGTAGACCGGTAATCATTGAGTTTTAAGTTCTTTCTCCCCTCTAAACTGGGGCAATAATTTAAATGGGTACTGGGGAGGTATTAGTATCAGATCAAATTTATAGCATGACTAGTTAAATGCCAATGTATAACTATGGATAATCAATGAGTGATATTCTAAACTTGAACCCTAATTAGTTAAAACAAACAGAAATGGCAGGGCCGGTGATTTTTTTCAGCTGTAGCATGAGAGGCAGTAGGGGATACCTGTTAATCACAGTAACCACATCTACAGTTTCTGTAGCTCAAGGAACTTTGGCTCCAAGCTGATGAGCTGGAGTCTGTGTTTCAGACATTGCAATGCATCATTAGAGGGAGAAAGTTACTTGGACTCTTAGTGGCAGGAAGCAGTCACACCCATTAGGCTAGGTACTTCAGATTTGGTCTGTGGTCAGAAACAGGAGGGTGTAACTGTAAGAGAGGCAGGTGTGGAGATCCAAAATGTAGCAATGGCGGACTATCAGCCTTTGCAATTGTCCTGCAGGTTCATGTTTCTTGCAGCTTGTGTGGATGAGAGCAGGAATTGCATGGAGGATAATCAAACTGACTATAGTATTGTGAGTAAGAAGTCTCACAACACCAGGTTAAAGTCCAACAGGTTTATTTGATAGCACAAGCTTTCGGAGTGTTGTTCCTTCTTCAGGTGAATGAGGAATTGTGTTCATGAACAAGGCACATTATCGATTCAAACTCAATTTGCAAGATAATGGTTGGAATGCAAGTCTTTACAGGTAATCAAGTCTTAAAGGTACAGACAATGTGAGTGGAGAGAGGGTTAAGCACAGGTTAAAGAGGTGTGTATTGTCTCCAGCCAGGACAGTTAGTGAGATTTTGCAAGCCCAGGCAAGTCGTGAGGGTTACAGATAGTGTGACATGAACCCAAGATCCCAGTTGTGGCCGTCCTCGTGTGCGGAACTTGGCTATCCGTTTCTGCTCAGCGATTCTGCGTTATTGTGTGTCGTGAAAGCCGCCTTGGAGAACGCTTACCCGAAGACCAGAGGTTGAATGCCCGTGACTGCTGAAGTGTTCCCTGACAGGAAGAGAACTCTCCTGCCTGGTGATTGTTGAGCGGTGTTCATTCATCCGTTGTCATAGCGTCTGCATGGTCTCCCCAATGTATCATGCCTCGGGACATTCTTTCCTGCAGCACATCAGGTAGACAACGTTGGCCGAGTCGCAAGAGTATGTACCGTGTACCTAGTGGATGGTGTTCTCACGTGAGATGATGGCATCCGTGTCGATGATCCGGCACGTTTTGCAGAGGTTGCGTGGCAGGGTTGTGTGGTGTTATGGTCACTGTTCTACTGAAGACTGGGTAGATTGCTGCGGACAATGGTCTGTTTGAGGTTATGCGGTTGTTTGAAGGCAAGAAGTGGGGTGGGGATGGCCTTGGCGAGATGTTCGTCTTCATTGATGACACGTTGAAGGCTCCGGAGAAGATGTCATAGCTTCTCCGCTCCGGGGAAGTACTGGACGACGAAGAGTACTCTGTCGGCCATGTCCCGTGTGAGCAGAAACTGATAGCCAAGTTCCGCTCACATGATGACAGCCTCAACCGGGATCTTGGGTTCATGTCACACTATCTGGAACCCCCACAACTCGCCTGGGCTTGCAAAATCTCACTAACTGTCCAATACACACCTCTTTAACCTGTGCTTAACCCTCTCTCCACTCACATTGTCTGTACCTTTAAGACTTGATTACCTGTAAAGACTCGCATTCCAACCATTATCTTGTAAATTGAGTTTGTGTCTATATATGCCCTGCTTGTGACCACAATTCCTCACTTGCCTGAAGAAGGAGTGACACTCTGAAAGCTTGTGTTACCAAATAAACCTGTTGGACTTTAACCTGGTGTTGTGAGACTTCTTACTGTGTTTACCCCAGTCCAATGCCGGCATCTCCACGTTATAGTATTGTGATCTAGGGGGCCATTCGACGGAGCAGGGGTGGTATCATCTCATGGGCTTAAAGGAATACAGTTGTAATAGGGGACAGTACAGTTAGGAGGATAGACACAGTTCCCTGTAGCTGAGAGTTACAAGTATTTTGTATCTATCTTCACAATAGAAGACACAAAACACATCTCAAGCATGGTAGAAAAACAGAGGGCAAAGTGGAGAGAGGGACCTCAAACAATCATGATCATGAGAGAAAACGTAATAAGAAAAATAAAGTCCCTAGGACCCTGATGGCTTGAATCTTAGAGCCTTAAAAGAAGTTGCTACAGAGATTGTAGATGCATTGTTTATAATCTTCCAAAATTCCCTTGATTCTGGAAAGATCCCAGTGGATTAGAAAGCTGCAAATGTAACACCACTTTTCAAGAAAGGAGGGAGAGAGAAAGTGAAAAACTATAGGCCAGTTAGTCTAACATTAGTCATTGGGAAAATGCTAGAAACTATTATTAAGGAGGTAATAGCAGGACATTTAGAAAATCATAACACATTCAAGCTGGATCAGTATGGTCTGTGAAAGGGAAATTGTGTTTGACAAATTTGTTAAGAGTATTCTGACAATGCAACAAAGGATATTCTTTGAACTGGATAAAGAAAAACCAGTAAATGTAGAGTATTTGAATTTCCAAAAGGCATTCAGGTAATTTGGGGGTGACATATTAGAGAGGATTGTCTAACTAATAGGAAACAGAGTCAGGATTAATGGGTCATTTTCAGGTTGACAAACTTTAACTCGTGTAATGTCACAGGGATCAGTGCTGGAGCCTCCACTACTTATGATCTATTTTATTGACCTGGATGAAGGGACCAACTGCATTGTAGCAAAATTTGTTGCTGATCCAAAAATAGGTAGAAAATCAAGCTGTGAAGATGCAAGGAGCCTGCAAAAGGAAATAGGTTAAGTGAGTGGCAAAACATTGGCAGAGTACAATGTGGGAAAATGTGAGGTTTCCACTCTGGCGGGAAGAATAGAACAGCAGAATATAATTTAAATAGACAGAATCTGCAGAATGCTGTGATCTGGGTGTCCTTGAATCACAAAAAGTTAGCATGCAGGTAAAGCAAGTAATTAGGAAGGCAAATGGAATTTTGACTTTTATTGTAAGGGAAATTGAGTATAAAAGTAGGGAAGTCTTGCTACAACTGTACAGGGAATTGATGAGACTGCATCAATTCCCTGTACAGAGAGTCCAGTTTTGGTCTCCTTACTTAAGGAAAGATATACTGATATTGGAAGCAGTTCAGAGAAGTAATACTCAGAGTTTAGAAAAATGAGAGGTGATATTATTGAAACATTTAGGATTCTGAGGACATGCTAGGATAGATGCAAAAAGGATGTTGCCTCTCATTGGGGAATCTAGAACTAGAGGGCACAGTTTAAAAATAAGGAGGCTCCCATTTAAGGTGAAGATGAGAAAAATTCTTCTTTCACAGGATCGTTAGTTTTTTGAATTCACTTCCACAGAGGACAGCGGATACTAGGTCATTGAATACACTTGTGATTGAATTAGCCAGAGTTTTGATTGACAAGGGGGGTCCATGGTTATTGGGTACAGGGAGGAAAGTTGAGTTAAGCCCATGATCAGATCAGCAATGATCTTCTTGAATGATTATTCATTTGATGGGCTGAATGGCTTACATGTGCTCCTATTTCTTATGACCTTGGTGGCTCTACTGGTCTGAACCTTTGAGTCCTGCCCTACAGAAGAACATCTGTAAAGTGCAGAGCCGCCATCCTCCACCTCACCTTCTAGATGCTGTGTAGTCACTGGAAGAGGGGATGATAAGTGGTTGTTCAACCTGGGAGTGCCTTGAAAGGACATCCCCAGGGTGGTTATTTGTCACTCACCTCCCTCTCATTAGGCAGCAGTCTCCCATGTATTCCTGAGAAGAAGGGGCAACTTGAGGGAAGTTCCCTTTTGCCTTTCCACTGCTGTACTGAGCCCAGGACCAGAATGATGGAATGCAGGTCCTCGCACATATAGGCCATATAATCGACATGGGTCTCCATGGCAGTTGCCAGGGTCTCCATGGAATTCATGTTCTTCCAGGTTGGAGCCATGGCAGAAGACACAGCATGCATGGGCCTGCATAAACCATGACACCTCAGCCAAATGTTACCCTAACTGCCTCTGTATCTCCAGTAAGATTATTGAAGCCAACACCGGAAGCTTGTCATCAGCCTGATCCCCAACAGTTCTCCCACTATCAGGGGCTTCAGCAGATATAGCCCCTTCAGCTGCTGGGTCATCCCCATGAAGTGACCAGCATGTACCCCAATTGTTCTCATGAACCCTCAGAAACTTCAAATACAACTGTGCTGATGAGGGAGGGGCAAATGATGCTGCATCCTCTGGTTGATCTTCACCAGAGGGGGAGTTGATGGTTGGCACAATTAGTTTTTGGCCTTCTTAGTCTGTGGTGGAGTCCTGAAATGGAGAAGAACAATAAAGACTGAGCTGTTCCTGAAAGTCGATCAGGAAATCACAGTTGCACGTGTCTCTATTATGCTGATGTCTCGACACCTGCTTGGAGGCATTCTCACCACAGCTTTCTCCAAGGCCTCCTGCTCCAAAAACTTAATGACTCTCAGCTTGGCCACCCTTCCTCTTTTGGCCCTCTCTTCATTATTGAATGTCTCCTTATCCTGGATGCCAAATTGGAGATTTATGAGCGTATAAAGAGACAGGCAATCCCTTGTCCCTATGTTTTCCATGCCATGTTCGAACTGGTACCTATCACCTTATCATGCATAACTGTCACGTGGTCTGGCTTCTGGTCATGTGGTGCCAATGATGTACATAGATTTCCCAGGCTGGCTTCTTTTGCCTTGAAATCTATTTCCTCAAACTTCCTTGGCTTGATATCCTCAGGAATGACCCTTTGTTGCAACACCACATTGCCAATTACCCTGATCATTTCCAAGATCATGGGTGGACCCCACAGCTGCTCGCCTTCTCCATAATCTCTGTCCATGTTGCTTTGCTCAAGCAGGAGGATCTCCTATTGTTATCCTTGGAGAAGAGAATGTCCCACCTTTCCTGGATGTGTCTGCAGGAGATCTTGCAGGAAGACATCGCTGAACCTTGGGGTCATCATATTGAATGAGGGGGTGATAGGGATCCAAAAGGATAACGATGAAGATAGAAAGTGGGAGTGATAGAGGTCCAGAAACATGAATTGATAGATTGACAGGGCCTGGGGGTCAACTGATGGAAGTTGTCAAGTAGGGATAGAGGCTGTGAGTTGACAAAAAATGTTAAGGTTGGGCCTGCAGGTGGATGAGTTCCCCCTATCTGCAGAGACTGGGTGCTTAGAGGAAGGCCTTTTATGGCCCGTCACGACTTAGGAATAATTGAGCTGATGGTGGGGGTGGACACTTCCTGCCAGCTCTCATGGCGTGACTGCACGTGGGACACATGACTGCTGCATGCACTTACAATTTGCTTTGTACTTGTGTGGCAGCTCCTGATATGTGAGCAGAGCTTCCAGTCCTGCCATCAGGAGTCGCATTTAAATTAGTCCTACCAAAATGAATCACCTCACATTTATCAGGGTTAAACTCCATTTGCCATTTTTCAGCCCAGCATTGCATCCTATCTATGTCTCTTTGCAGCCTACAACAGCCCTCCACCTCATCCACTACTCCACCAATCTTGGTGTCATCAGCAAATTTACTGATCCACCCTTCAGCCCCATCCTCTAAGTCATTAATAAAAATCACAAAGAGCAGAAGACCAAGCACTGATCCCTGCGGCACTCCGCTAGCAACCTGCCTCCAATCCAAAAATTTTCCATCCACCACCACCCTCTGTCTTCGATCAGACAGCCAGTTACCTATCCAATCGGCCAACTTTCCCTCTATCCCACACCTCCTCACTTTCATCATAAGCCGACCATGGGCGACCTTATCAAACGCCTTACTAAAATCCATGTATATGACATCAACTGCCCTACCTTCATCAACACACTTAGTTACTTCCTCAAAAAATTCAATCAAATTTGTGAGGCACGACTTGCCCTTCACGAATCCGTGCTGACTATCCCGGATTAATCCGCATCTTTCTAAATGGTCGTAAATCCCATCTCTAAGGACCTTTTCCATCAATTTACCAACCACCGAAGTAAGACTAACCGGTCTATAATTACCAGGGTCATTTCTATTCCCTTTCTTAAACAGAGGAACAACATTCGCCATTCTCCAGTCCTCTGGCACCATCCCCGTGGACAGCGAGGACCCAAAGATCAAAGCCAAAGGCTCTGCAATTTCATCCCTTGCCTCCCAAAGAATCCTAGGATACATTTCATCAGGCCCAGGGGACTTATCGACCTTCAGTTTATTCAAAACTGCCAGGACATCCTCCCTCCGAACATCTATTTCCTCCAGCCTATTAGCCTGTAACACCTTCTCTTCCTCAAAAACATGGCTTGTTATAATAGTGTAGGATTAATGTTACAGTAATGGATCTCATCCTCAGATTTAAATGGCTTTATTTCTGTAACATTTTTTTCTTTAAGTATCATAGTACATGGACTGTAAGCTTACAAACAAGTCACCATGGGGAAACCAGACTTTGCTTGTGTTTTTAATTTTTTTTTCTGAATGTAAAAATGTTAATTTCAGATTGTATTTAAACCAAGAACAGTTTATATGTATTTGCTTTCACGAATACCAAATAATCAGTTAACCTACACCAACATTTCAGCTAGCCTTATTAAATATTCATTCGTTCAGACACCATACATTCATTAATATTTAGCATACACAATATCAAATTGAACTGAGGCAGAATTTGATCTCCAGTGCATTTGGGTGATATCAATTTACAATGGCAGACCATTTGAAGCTACAGCAATACTTGAGTCATTTTAGACTGTTTGCACCAGTCTGATTCAAATTCCATGGGCTTTGCTTTCCGTCCTCATTCATGACTGGAATTTTCCCATGCATTCCCTGAAAGTGAATGGAGTTTTGGCTGGAACACCAAATATTCAGTTCTTGCTTGCAAAGGGTCCTGCCACTGTCAGACTGAAGAATCCCATCCCAATAGTTGGTTGACTTTATTTTTTAAATTGGATGGGTAATCTGATCGGGTATTTGTGTAAATTAGTTCACTTTTGTGCAACTTGATGTGCTAACCTCTAAACAAATCTAGATTTACAGTTGTAATGTAAACAGTAGTTAAGGTAACACGTTCAGTACTGAGGTGCAGAGAGATGTAAATAAAGAGCATTTGGGAATGTTTATTACTACTAACTTAGTTTTTAAAGAGTGCAAGGATATCTACAAATCGTGCATTAATTGTTTTAAAGGAAAACACAAAATAAGTTTGATTTATTGGAAAGTGTGGATTTCGTGGAAAGATTTTAAAACTGCACATGTCTTTTTAAAAAAAGAACACCCTGACACTTGGTTTAGGCATTGTGCTGGACCTTGTAAGTAATGATGTGGATTATATTAAAACTCGAATTATCAATAATGAGCATGTGTGAAAATCCAAAATATACCTTGCTTGACTGCTAATTGTTAATAATGAGAGGAAAAACATTGAGGTCATGTGTTATGAACTAAGTTCACTAATTCTGAGATGTGCACAAATAACTTAATGTGCTTAAGTGTATAATTTTGACATGTGTCATAATTATACAAACACAGACTATGGGCCCGATTCTCCCATCGCGATGTGCTAGTTTTTTGCCGCGTCGGGTTGGGAGATGCACATGTCGGCCATTTCACGGGATTCGCGCATGCGTTCCCGACGCATGCGCGTCTCCCACAGCTAGAGAGCAGGCACAGTCAAGACCACGCTGGAAACCAGCAGAAAGACAGGTAAGTGATTTCAATCTGTTTTTAAGTGTTTTGAGTAATTTAAGTGTCATTATCGGGCCCGGGACTGAATTCTCTAGGCCCGATAGCATCTCCCACCCCGCCAGGTGTATTTCACTTCGGCAGGGTTTAGAGTAGCTCCCCACTTTCAGGGAACTAGTGGGAGACCCTGCTGGAGTGAAGGGGGGGGAGCGGGGGCTCCCTCTAGGGGTCTGGAGGTGGGGAGGTGGTGCCTCCTGGGCATGGGCAGTGCCAGCCTGTGCTCCCTCGCACTGCCCAAGGGGCAAAATGCCCATGCCCAGGGGGCACCTTGGCACCGCCTACTGGGCATCGGGCAGGGCCAATGGGTGGGGCTAGGGGTGGAGCCTATTGTGGGCAGGACCTATTGTGGGCAGGGCCTAGGGGGTGATCGGTGGGGGTGGAGAGTCCAGCTGCCACTCTGCAGACAGGATCGGCCGGGGCTGGAGGAGAGGTTAGCGATCGGGGCGGGCTGGGGGGTGATCTGTCTCCCGTTGGGGAGGGCGGGGTCTGTCTCCCGTTGGGGAGGGCAGGGTCTGCCTCCCGTTGGGGAGGGCGGGGGGGTCGTTACTGCTGGAGGGGGGGGGGGCATTGGAGATGGCGGTGCTCTGGGATAGGAGACGGGGCGGGGGGAGTCGGGGCTGGCCTGAGAATGCTTGTGTGGGCTACGATCAGGCCGTGGGGGTGTCGCGCCAGACAGCATTGCGGGGAGGGTCCTAGGCTGGCCAGCGATTGAGCTGGCCAGCCAAGTGCAATCTGACAGTTCGGGGCCACTGTGCATGTGCAGAATTCTGGAACTGTCAGACTCCAGCGTAAATAGGCCCTGCCTCCCAAGCTTTTATTGGGATTCCCGATTGTGGCCACTGCAGTGCACAATGTGTGGGAGGTTCTAGTCTGAACTTCTAATGAAAAAACAATCGTGAATTACACCATTTTTTCCATCAATTCAGCACTTCAAATTTTTGGGGGAGAATCGCCCCCTATGTTAGAGGTTGTGAGCTAAACTGTCAAAGTTAATCAAACATTTTGGTTTACTAAAGAAGTTGAATCTCTTGTGAAGAGGAAGAAGGAGACTTATGTAAAGATGAGACTCAGTTGGAGCGCTTGAGAGTTACAAGTTAGCCAGGAAGGACCTAAAGAGAGTGTTAAGAAGAGCCAGTAGGGGACATGAGAAGTCTTTGGCAGGTAGGATCAAGGAAAACCCTAAAACTTTCTATAGGTATGTCAGGAATAAAAGAATGACTCGGGTAAGATTAGGGCCAGTCAAGGACAGTCGTGGGAAGTTGCGCGTGGAGCCTGAAGAGATAGGAGAGGCACTAAATGAACATTTTTCATCAGTATTCACGCAGGAAAAAGACAATGTTTTCATGGAGAATACTGAGGTACAGGCTATTGGACTAGATGGGATTGAGGTTAATAAGGAGGAGGTGTTAGCAATTCTGGAAAGTGTGAAAATAGATAAGTCCCCTGGGCCGGATGGGATTTATCCCAGGATTCTCTGGGAGGCTAGGGAGAAGATTGCAGAGCCTTTGGCGTTGATCTTTATGTCATCATTGTCTACAGGAATAGTGCCAGAAGACTGGAGGATAGCAAATGTTGTCCCCTTTCAAGAAGGGAAGTAGAGACTACTCTGGTAATTATAGACCAGTGAGCCTTACTTCTGTTCTGGGCAAAGCTTTGGAAGGGATTATAAGAGAGAGGATTTATAATCATCTAGAAAGGAATGATTTGATTAGGGATAGTCAACACGGTTTTGTGAAGGGTAGGTTGTGCCTCTCAAACCTTATTGAGTTCTTTGAGAAGGTGACCAAAGAGGTGGATGAGGGTAAAGCAGTTGATGTGGTGTATATGAATTTCAGTAAAGCGTTTGATAAGGTTCCCCACGGTAAGCTATTGCAGAAGATACGGAGGCATGGGATTGAGGGTGATTTAGCGGTTTGGATCAGGAATTGGCTAGCTGTAAGAAGACAGAGGGTGGTGGTTGATGGGAAATGTTCATCCTGGAGTTCAGTTACTAGTGGTGTACCGCAAGGATCTGTTTTGGGGCCACTGCTGTTTGCCATTTTTATAAATGACCTGGATAAGGGCGTAGAAGGATGGGTTAGTAAATTTGCGGATGACACTAAAGTCGGTGGAGTTGTGGACAGTGCGGAAGGATGTTGCAGGTTACAGAGAGACATAGATAAGCTGCAGTGCTGGGCTGAGAGGTGGCAAATGGAGTTCAATGAGGAAAAGTGTGAGGTGATTCACTTTGGAAGGAGTAACAGGATTACAGAGTACTGGGCTAATTGTAAGATACTTGATAGTGTAGATGAACAGAGATCTCGGTGTCTATGTGCATAGATTCCTGAAAGTTGGCACCCAGGTTGATAGGGTTGTTAAGAAGGCGTACGGAGTGTTAGCTTTTATTGGTAGAGGGATTGAGTTTCGGAGCCAGGAGGTCATCTTGCAGCTGTACAAAACTCTGGTGCGGCCGCACTTGGAGTATTGCGTACAGTTCTGGTCACCGCATTATAGGAAGGATGTGGATGCATTGGAAAGGGTGCAGAGGAGATTTACTAGGATGTTGCCTGGTATGGTGGGAAGGTCTTATGAGGAAAGGCTGAGGGACTTGAGGTTGTTTTCATTAGAGAGAAGAAGGTTAAGAGGTGACTTAATAGAGGCATACAAGATGATCAGAGGATTAGATAGGGTGGATAGTGAGAGCCTTTTTCCTCGGATGGTGATAGCTAGCATGAGGGGGACATAGCTTTAAATTGAGGGGTGATAGATATAGGACAGATGTCAGAGGTAGGTTCTTTACTCAGAGAGTGGTAAGGGCGTGGAATGCCCTGCCTGCAGCAGTAGTGGACTCGCCAACATTAAGGGCATTTAAATGGTCATTGGATAAACATATGGATGATATTGGAATAGTGTAGGTTAGATGGGCTTTAGATTGGTTTCACTGGTCGGCCCAACATCGAGGGCCGAAGGGCCTGTACTGCGCTGTAATGTTCCATGTTCTATAGCACCACAATTATTGTTTGTTTAACAAGGTTACATGATAGCCTAGAAAGTTCATAACTTCACTAGCAGGACATTGCAGATAACCTGTTCCAAGTAATAAAGCTTCAAACTGTTGGGCCTGTATTAATTCAACTGTAAAAGAATGTGTTCACTAACCCAGTCATCAGTCAGCCAATTGCTGAGCAGGTCGAGAACAACGAGAGAGCCATAGAAATGTTACAATGCAGAAGGAGGCCTTTCAGCCCATCATGTCCATGCAGGCCAAAAAAAGAAACTAACTGCTCATTTTAATCCCACTTTACAGCACGTAGGGCAGCACGCTAGCACAGTGGTTAACACTGCTGCTTCACAGCGCCAGGGACCCAGGTTCGATTCCCGGCTTGGGTCACTGTCTGTGTGGAGTTTGCACGTTCTTCCCTGTGTCTGTGTGGGTTTCCTCCGGGTGCTCCGGTTTCCTCCCACAATCTGAAAGATGTGCTGGTTAGGTGCATTGACACGAACAGGCGCCGGACTGCGGTGACTAGGGGAATTTCACAGTAACTTCATTGCAGTGTTAATGCAAGCCTTACTTGTGACTAATAAATAAACTTTACTTTGGGTCCAGTTATAGTATTTTTAATGCAGATCCAGATACCTTTCAAATGAGCATTTTAGTCTCAACCGCCAACTTGGGCAATGAATTTCAGACATGCTCTGGGTGAAAACGTTTTTCCTCATGTCCCTTCCAATCCTTCTATCAATCACCTTAAATCTAAGCTCTCGGTATTTGACCCCTCAGCTAGGGGAAACAAGGTTTCCGTCCACTCTATCTGAGCCCCTCATAATTTTGTGCAACTCAATTAGGTCACCCCTTAGCTTCCTCTGTTCTAAGGAAAAGAACCATAGCCTATCCATTCTCTCCTCACACGGTAGCACAGTGGTTAGCACTGCTGCTTCACAGCTCCAGGGTCCCGGGTTCGATTCCCGGCTCAGGTTACTGTCTGTGTGGAGTTTGCACATTCTCCTCGTATCTGCGTGGGTTTCCTCCGGGTGCTCCGGTTTCCTCCCACAGTCCAAAGATGTGCGGGTTAGGTTGATTGGCCAGGTTAAAAAAAAAAAATTGCCCCTTAGTGTCCTGGGATGTGTAGGTCAGAGGGATTAGCGGGTAAAATATGTGGGGGTAGGGCCTGGGTGGGATTGTGGTCGGTGCAGACTCGATGGGCCGAATGGCCTCCTTCTGCACTGTAGGGTTTCTATGATTTCTATGAGCTACACTTTTCAAGCCCTGGCAACACTCTTGTTCATCGTCCTTCATATAATGTGACCAGTACTGAACACAAAATTCCATCTGTGGTCCATCCCAGCATATTATACTGTTCTATCATTACATCTCTGCTTTTGTATTCAATACATCGCCCAATAAAGGAAAGCATATGGAATCCTTTTTTGACCACCCTGTCCATCTGTCCTGCCACTTTCAAGGATCTGTGGACATGCACTCCAAGCTCTCTCACTTCCTCAACTCCTCTCAATATTTTTTTTATTGAGTATTCCCTTGCTTTGGTTGCCCTGCCCAAATGCATTATCTCTCACTTTTCCAGATTAAATTCCATTTGTCACTTCTCTCCCCACTCTATCAAATACTGATATAATTCTGGAATTGCCAGCTATCTTCTTCACTATCAACTACATGGCCAATTTTTATGTCATCTGCAAATTTCCCTATCATACTACCCACGTTAAGTTTAACTTAATATATACAACAAACAGCAAGGGCCTCAATACTGAGTCCTGTGGAATACCACTGGAAATTGTTTTCCATTCTCAAAAAGATTCATCGACCATTACCTTTTCATAGAATCCCTACAGTGCAGAAGGAGGCCATTCGGCCCATCGAGTCTGCACCGACCACAATCCCACCCAGGCCCTACCCCCACATATTTTTTTTACCCGCTAATCCCTCTAACCTACCCATCTCAGGACTCTAAGGGGCAATTTTTAACCTGGCCAATCAACCTAACCCACACATCTTTGGACTGTGGGAGGAAACCGGAGCACCCGGAGGAAACTCACGCAGACACGAGGAGAATGTGCAAACTCCACACAGACAGTGACCCGAGCCGGGAATCGAACCCGGGACCCTGGAGCTGTGAAGCAGCAGTGCTAACCACTGTGCTACCGTGCCGCTCTGCTAACTTTTGCTTCCTGTCACTGAGCCAATTTTGGATCCAACCTGCCACCTTCCTCTGTATCCAATGAGGCGCCTCTTTTCAGACTAGTTTGCCATGTGGGATCTTGTCAAAATGTCTTACTGAAAACCAAGTAGATAATATCCACTGCACTACCGTCATCAGTCCTTCTTGTTACTTCCTCAAAACATTCTATGTAATAAGATATGATCTTCCCCCAAAAATCCATGCTGACTCAACCTGATCAATCTGTCTTTCCAAGTGACAATTTATCCTGCCTCTCAGAATGATTTCTAATAATTTGCTCACCGCAAAGTCAGACGGTCTGGCTTATTGTTTTCTGGCCTATCTCTTGCACTGATTTAAGTAATTATACAACATTCATGGACATCCAATCCTCTGGGAACCTGCCTGTCTCCAGTGAGGATTGGAAAACAATCCTCAGAACATCCACTATTTCCTCCCTGGCTTCCTTCAATAGCGTGGGATACAATCCATCTGTCCCTGGTGACTTATCCACCTTCAAGGATACCAGTCCCTCCAGTACTTCCTCACTCACTTTACCCATTGTATCAAATATTTCACATTCCTCTTTAACTATAATGTCTGCATCATTCTTCTCCTCACCGAGAACCTTGCCCAGATCCACTAAATCAACCACAAGTTACATCGGCTCCATGTTTTCTTCAGTTATTCTCTTGCTCTTAATGTATTGACAAAACACCTTAAGATTTTCTTTGATTTTACCTGCCAATATTTTTTCATATCCTTTCTCTGCTTTTCTAATTTCCATTTTTACCTCACCCTTGTACTTTCTTAAGTCTTTTGTGACTGTCATATGCTTTATTTTTCCATTTTTCCTTGGCTTATGTACATTTGGATAACTGGAGGTCTGTAGATTTGGCAGTATCACCATTTTTCATTGTAGGGACATGACTACATTGTGCCTTTAGAATTTTGCCTTTGACTCCCACCGATTTGATAGTTTTTCCTTCTAATTGTATCCAGTCCACTCTCGCCAGCTTATCTCTCAGCTTTGTAAAATTTGTCTTCCCCCAATTTAGAACATTTACTCCTTAATTATCTTTGTCCTTTTCCATTATGATGCTAAGTCATCTATATTATGATCACGATCTCCAAAATGGTCACCCACTGCTATTTTATCTACTTGCCCAGCTTCACTTCCCAAGATTAAATCTAGAATTGCACCCCCTCTCATTGGGCTTGTTACATGCTGGCTAAAAAAGTTCTCTTGAATACAGTTGAAGAATTTTGCGTTGTTAAATGCAGTTCAAGAATTATGTCAGCCAATGTGAAATAAGTGAATGTCTGACTGTACCTGATGTCTTCTTGTGATGGTATTGTCCAACTGTGCTTCAAGTGTCTATGCATTCATAAAGGTGCAGTTTCTTAAACAGGGAGGGCATGTACCACAATAATAATCAACATTTTAATTATTTAATGAGGTGGTTTAACTAAATAAACTAATTGGCGAAGAGCCTATGGCAGATATAAATAATATCCAAAGCAATGTTTAAGTGGAAATATTTTAATAAAAATAAAGCTTACTACCGCTGTCCCGATCTCTGTGAAGCCGGGCTTGCCAGCCTTTTTGGGTGTTACCCCTCACAATTACGGCGCAAAACACACCCCCCACCCCCTTCAAATAAATGACTAAGTAAAATCTCGTCGTAAATCCTGCCTGCTCTGGAGACAAACACGCCGGTTTTCTGACTGCACCTGACTTTTTGCTTTTTTGGAAAATTTCACCCACTGTGAATGTAAAAAGAGGTGAATGTTGCAAAACTCCTCGTGCGTGCATGTGTGTATGTTTTCCATATTCAGGGGTTGAGGTAAATATGCCCCCAAAAACAAGGGTGGGTACAGAGTGGGAACATCAGGGCTGTATAAACTGACCGTGCTTGCTCTTGTTACAATATTGAACTATAACAATGCAAAAATATAAATTTTGGTAGTAAATTTTCTTGAGGTTCTCCAATTCATCTGCCATAACTTTGGTGGAAAAGCCATCAAAACCCTACAAAAATGTATTGACGCTCTCTGAGATGGGTCTTTGCACCTATTCTGAATTTATGACGGATGAGTATGAAAATCACCATGAAAATGCACCCCTTGCTATTGTTGCACAGTGTATTAACATACGTGGATGAAAAAGTATGATTCCTAAATACAGTATTCCTCAATTGGAACGATAGGTCAACAACAGCTCTGATTCAATTAGCATCCCAGCCAACATCTTCCACAACTTGAAAAATGAAGGTGGCATCCACTTTAAGACTTTCATTTTTAAAAACTCCAGATGAGCTATTTGGGATCACTTTCTTTTCACTGAGCCAAACGTATGTTCAATACCTAAAATTTCCAGTATGGTAGATAGGTCAAGACTTACCATTGGCAAGCACCATATTTTCTCCTTTGTGCCCTAAATTCTATGACTCTTTGACTTTTGGATCTATTTGGGACAAGTAGGATGGCCAACTCCTGTTTCTTTAAAATTATTTTTCTCTTCTCTCCCTACCTACTCTTCCCCACCCTTCTCTCTGCCCCAATCCGCAGATAACATTTGTCTGTGGTAGTGGTGGATATAAGCAAACAAATTGCAATGAGATGCAAATCAAAGAAATATGTTTGCTAAGTTATTTCCTGTAATCCCCAGTGCTCTTGGAACACGGGATGCAACTTCTCACAATGGTAGTGGAAAAATAGTTGATGTACAAGTTAAACATTTCATGAACTTTAGGCCATGGTTAATTTTAACAGTGGTCCAAAATTGCAAATATTTCTAATCATTAAAAAAATTATAATTTAGACTTTTTGCGTAGGTTACTATATTAAGGGCTGTTCCTTACCAGCTCTGGGACAGTGTATCTGGGTGTGTCCTAAAATGCACTCAGAGAACCACCCAGGGAAAGATTGCACAGTGATAAAAGCAAAATACTGCGGATGCTGGAATCTGAAACAAAAACAGAAAATGCTGGAAAATCTCAGCAGGCCTGACAGCATCTGTGGAGAGAGAATAGAGCCAATGTTTCGCGTCTGGATGACCCTTTGCCAGAGATTGATTGGTATTTGCCCAGGAATATGAACGTCTATTGGGCCCTGCACTGGGAACCATCCAGTAATGCAACTTGAATCACAAACCTTGGATGTTCTGACTGTCAGTAGTTACCCGTAAAAGATTAAATGGATTAAAACTACTTTTAGCTTCTGGGTAACTATAACATGGACACACTTTCCTCCCCCCAAATAGGATTCCTCTCACAGGACCCGCCCCCCACGCTAAGACCCACCAACCCCCCTCTGACTACCCTACTCCCAGTTCCAAGTACAGCTCCCTCCCGACTCAACTCCTGACTTCCTCCCCTTCTGCCATCTGACCGGATCTGACACTCCCCCTTCACGACCCGACTCTCCCCGGGCAGCACAGTGACTAGCACTGCTGCTTCTCAGCGCCAAGAACCCGGGTTCAATTCCAGCCTCGGGCGACTGTCTGTGTGGAGTTTGCACATTCTTTCTGTATCTACGTGGATTTCCTCTGGGTGCTCCAGTTTCCACCCACAGTCCAAAATGTGTGGATTAGGTCGAGTGGTAATGTTAAATTGACCATTAGTGTCAGAGGAATTAGCAGGGGTTATGTGGGGATAGGGCCTGGGTGGGGTTGTTATCAGTGCAGGCTAGATGAGTCAAATGGCCTCCTTCTGCACTGTAGGGATTCTATGATTCTCCCCCAACCCGTGTCTCTCCTCCTGCTTCAGTACTTGAATCACAGCCCAGACTCAACGTTGGCTCTATTCTCTCTCCACAACCCTTTGCCCCCATTTCCTGACTCACCCTAGACCCAACTCCTGACTCCCCTTGCTCCACAACCCAACCCAACTTTTCCCCCATCCCAACTCTCTTCCCCCTTCCCTCCTTGATTCTCTTCCTCCTGGACCCATCTCGCCTGTTCCCTACCTCCAACTCCCTCTCTGATCATAGAATCCATGCAGTGCAGAAAGAGGCCGTTCGGCCCATTGATATCAACTCTTCCCCCCCCCCCCCCCCACCCACGACTCCTGATTCCCCTCTGACAAAACCTGACCCTGTCCAAATCCTACCCACACACCTTATACACTTACCTTTCCCTAGATTATTAAAGACCTTTAAACTTGACTGGATCTTTAAACTTACCATGTTGGGGCATGTGTTTCTTTTCTGAATCTGAGTGGCTCTCGACGATAGGCCTCAGGAATCCACTGCACAACACAGATCTCAATCGGCCTGAGTTGGAAGGTCAAGCAAAATAGGAGTGACTGCTTTTCAAGGCTAATTACAAGTGGAGTGGCAATCTGACTCAGTTGCCACTCCACTGGAAGTTATGGACATAGATGACCTACTGTTTCATATCAATTATATAAAATATACAGCAATTCTAACATTAAACTTATGGTTTCTGATGTCACTAGAAGCTTTTAATTCAATTATAGGTGCCCTTTATTTAAATGCAGTCTAGTGGCGTAATTTTGTTTTAGTGTGGTTGGTAAATTAAGGACATTCCTCAATAGCACCTTTTATTTTCACTTTATCACGGTTGCTGAGTTTTTAAAAAAAAACAGACTGCTATTTTCTTCCTCCTTCCCCGACCATATCCTCAGCCATCTCTCATGGTGGTCTTCCCTTCACTGTCTCTCACATTCACTTCCTCCTACCCTGATCCTCCCATTCACCACTTCTCAAGCTCACTTCCTCCCTCCCTGAGCCTTGGGCTCACTAATTCCCTTCCTCAAAATTAATCTCCCACACTCTGTGCACTGTAGAGTGCCTCAGCGTGAATCATGCTGAAAATCAGTGAGCTATTCCCGCTGGAGTGGCCGGCAGCACAGCGCTGAGGGGCCACTGTGCATGCACCAATATGTCAGCGCCGAGATCGTACATGCACAGTGGCTTGTCTGTCGGCCTCCCGATCGCTGGCCAGTCCTTTGACACCCACGTCGCTGGCCCCTCAAACATGCCTAGGCTAACTTCGACCCCCCCCCCAGCTCACTTGATGTCACTGTCACCCCCCCTCCCCCACCACACCTCCCCACTGCCCTGACCACCCCGCACTCCAACTTGCACCCCTTCACTCCAGCGAGGTCGGGCTTACAGTTCCCCGCAAGTGGGGAGCTATCCTAAACCCCGGTGGAGTGAACCACTCCTGGCAGGGTGAGAGCCTAGAGGGCCCAGTGATTTCAGTCCCGGGCCTGCTAATGCTATTTAAATAGCATTTGAATGAGGATATGCATACATTATGCAGCTCCACGCTGATTTCTGGATGGAGCTGATGGCGCCAGAAACCCGGCTGCTGGAGACGTGTGGAGGCCGTGGCGTCCAGCAGGCAGCCTGCGAAATGGCATCTGCTTGAGTCAGCCAGCCCACTGCGCTACAAAGGCAGTGCAGCAGGATGGGAGGATCGCCCCCTAAATTTACATTCAGGCCTGATTACCTCATCAGAGCCAAAACTGAACATTGGCAGTTGGCTTCTTGACTTCTCAAAGGGTAGTTTATGATAGCAATGAACGAGTAAGCAATTGAGAAGGGCATATCACTGTGGCTGTTTTAACTGCCTACCTATCAGGTTTCTCCCAGGTGACTGGTTCCAAAAAAGGCAAAATTAGTCAATTTCTCATCAGTTATGTATCTTGTCACATCTAAACCATCTGTCATTATTATAGTGGCAGAAGTTCCAGGTTATTATGGGTGGTTTATGCCATTGTGGACATAATGAAATCTCCTGAGATTTTTCTACTGCTTCACAGAAACCATTACCAAAGAAGTTGAGCGTCTACTTATCATTATCCTGCATTTCATCTAAAATAACTGAGATTGTGTTTACTGAATTAGTGCTACTGTAATCGCCACAGCCACTTACACCATTGCAGAATTATTCCTGAGGATTCAGAATCAGTAAACTATTCAATCATTCAGGTCTAGGAACGTCATATAGATTATAAAGTTCTTTGTTAATTTTCCCCTGCCTAATATATCTATAGTTATTGATCTCAACCATGAAGCGCAATGGAATATGGTCTGGGAAACAACTCGATGTATACAGGCCCCTTTTTAAAGCAGGTTAATATATTTATACACTGGTTTTAGGACATAATCATCAATTGAATTAAACCCTATCTGGACATTCTGTCTTCCATACTCTGACCCATTCCCAAACTAGCCAATTATTCCTTAATGCATACTTGTTAAATAACTTGTACCATTCTGTATTGGACCCATGGATATATATATATATATAAAACGTTGGCGCTGCTGCTCCTAATCTATCTCAATCTTTGCTTGAGGCATATCAAATTATTTTCCCAACAAATGGTGTATAAATTTGTTATTGGCGGTTCAGTGAACAGAATAACAACTTGTATTTATGTAGCACTTTTCATAATACATCTGAAAGCACTTCAAGGATATATTATGAAACAATGGTGGCATAATGACTAGCACTGCTGCCTCGATTCTAGCCTTGGGTGACTGTCTGTGTGGAGTTTGCACATTCTCCCCGTGTCTGCGTGGGTTTCCTTCCACAGCCAAAAGATATGCAGGTTAGCTGGATTGGCCATGCTAAATTGCCCCTTGATGTCCAGGTTAGGTGGATTAGCCATGGTGTATGTTCAGGGTTATGGGAGAGGGAGGGGGGAGAGGGCCTGAATAAGACACTCTGTCAGAGAGTTGGTGCAGACTCAATGAGCTGAATGGCCTCCTTCTGCACTGTCGGGATTCTATGAAGATCAGACACCAAGCCACATAGAAATATTAGAGCAGATGACCAAAAATTTCGTTAAAGAAGTGAGTTTTAAGTAATATCTTAAAAGAGGAATGAGAAGTAAAGAGGCAAAGTAACTCGAAGGGAATTCCAGAGTTTACAGCCTATGCAGCTGAAGGTACATCCAATGTTGATGGTATGATTAAAATCAGAGATGCTGATAAACGTAAGTATTTCAAAGGGTTGTGGGGCTACAATAGTTTACAGGGATAGCGAGGGGTAAGGATATTGTGGAATTTTAAAGCAAGAATGAGAAGTTTAAAATTGGGGCGTCACTTAACCAGGAGCCAGCATTGGTCAACAATCGGGGAATTTGATTCGAGTTGGAACACGGACAGCAGGGTCTTGAATGACCTCAAGTTTTTGAAGGGTGGAGTGTGGGAGACAAGCCAGGAGAGCTTTGGGATAATCGAGTCCAGAGGTAAAATAGGCATGGAGAAGGCAAGGCTCCAACTTATGGCATTCACTTCCAGTACTACCATTGCAGCAAAATCGAGGCTAATTTTGTATCACAGTTAATGAAACAACTTATGATACATAAAAACTGCTGTAACAGTTGACAATATAATAGGCTATTTAAAAAAATAGTTTTGCTGTAACACAGAAACCCTTCAATAGCAGGCTGAACATCTCTTTAATGCACTTATAGTTGTGGCTACAGTTTATTTCCTGCTGTTTTGTCATTCCAAATCGCTATCTGCGTCAAAATGCAAAAGTACTTGTATTTTAATCCTTTGGTATGGCCATTTTGAATTAATTGTAGAATAATTATATTTTGTTTATCTTTTTAAAAAGCAGAGAAAGCCACTGACTATGCCAATTACTACCAAGGATTGTGGGATTGCTCTGGAGATCGGTCCGATGAACTGTCTTTTAAACGTGGTGATGTCATTTATGTTGTTAACAAGGTAAGCTGATATATTGTATTAAAAGTAGTATCAGTCACATTGAATATGAAATACACCTAAAAAGCATGTTGAACTTGTAAGTTGCTGATGGGAAATGGCAATAGTGTACACTTCAACGTATATGAGCATTGATGTACATTTTTAGATATGTTGATATTTGTTTTTCAACATGTACATTATAGTTTATAAAGAAAACATTTAAGTGGTAAAATGAGCATTTATATTACACAAATATTACAATATTTATCTGGAATATCAGTTGAGAGTCAGAGGAAATCACGGAGAAAACTCTTCAATGCTTGAAATCGTGGCTAGCATACAGAAGAATGTTTGTGATTGTTGGAAGCTAATCATCTCAAACCAAGGACCTCACTGCAGGAGTTCTTCAGGGTAACTATGATTCAAAACATGCAAGGGCAGTGGGAGAATTCACCACCCCTCAAAAGCCCCCAAAATGCCCTGAATTGGGGACGTCTTAAATTACAGCCTGGTTAGGATGCCAACCTCATGTGGGCTGAGTTGCAATGTAAGTGGGGTTACTAGTTCATGAAGCAGTAGAAATATCTTAAATGCCCACTTCTTTGTTCTACTGGTTTGCAATCAGTTACATCACTGATACTACCCCTTGTGATCTAAACATACATGCAAGCATACAATTTAAGAGCACAAGTAGGCTATTTGGCCCCTCGAACCTGCTCTGCCATTCAATAAAATCATGGATGATCTGATTGTGGCCTCAACTCCACATTCTGCCTACCCCCGATAACCTTTGACTCCCTCATTATTCAAGAATCTGTGTACATTTTTCTTAAAAATATTCAGTGATGTTGCCTCCACTGAACAGAGGAATAGAGTTTCAAAGACTGAGGAAAACATATTCTCTTAATCGCCATCTTTAATCTCGCCTTATTTTATAACTGTGTCCCCCTAGTTCTAGCCTCCACCACAAGGGGAACATCCTTTCAGCTTCCATCCTATCAAATCCCCTTAGGATGTTGGGCACAATCATCCTGATTTCACTCTAAGTGCTCCTGCCAGCGGGAAAACAGGAGTGTTTCCCACTGGCATTAGCAGCACCTGTGAGGTGTGAGGTCCCGAAACAACAGAAAAGATGGCTCCTTGCTGACCAGGCGAGCATCCATAATCCCTCAGCACAACGGGGCACACTGCCTCAACCATTGAGAGAACGGGTCAACCCCTCCTCACTCCCCTTCCCTACCCCACACCACACGGGCATGAGAATAACCCCATCTCTCTTTCACCCTCCCCCAAAATCAGAAAAAAACTCTGATATTGGGTCCCCTCAGGCCTGCCCCCACCCTCCCCACCCCTCCCCCGCCCTCAGGACTTCCCTCTTCCGGGTCCTACCCCTTGGGCAGTGCCATTTTGCACTGTTCCCTGATACGAACACCCTAACAGCACTGTGGCAAGGTGGTTAGCGCTGCTGCCTCACAGCACCAGGGACCTGGGTCAGATTCCAGCCTTAGGTGACTGTTTGTGTGGAGTTTCCATGTTCTCCCCATGTCTGTGTGGGGTTCTTCTGGTTTCCTCCCACAAAGACGTGCATGTCAAGTGGACTGGCCATGCTAAGTTACCATGAAGTGTCTAAAGATGTGTAGGTTTGGTGGATTAGCCATTGTAAATGTACGGGGTTACAGTGATAGGGTGAAGGAGAGGGCCTGGGTGGAATTCTGTTTTGGAGAGTTGGTGCAGACTTGATGGGCTGAATGGCACTTTCTACATATAGAGGTTCTATGGTTCTACAGGCACCCTGATCTGGCATGTTGGGCTCCGAGTGGGGAGTGGAGGGGGAAAGAAGGCAATTGTTCTACCCAGGTGGCCCTTTCCACTGTCAGGCTGAAAGGGAGGCTGCCCTAAGGACCTGGAGGTTGGGCTTCCACAGCTGCTCACTCAACTCCATTTTTTTTAGCACTGCATCTTTTTCAAGTCTCTGAGCCTTTCTAGAAAGCTCAAAACATTTAAAATATTTTGCTTTCATTCTGTTTCACAGTTCAGTATCTTTAACTAACCTTTGATTGACAGCTTGATTGGTTTTAAACAGCATCATCACTCATTTAACCTATCTATATCCCTTTGCAGATTCCTTTCTATAAACACTGCAGTTAGAAAAGAGGAACGGAAAGCACTTAGCTGCAGGCAACTTCAAAGCAGCTGTCAGTTAGAACAAGGATGTTTACAACATTGTAGTTGGGAGCAATGGGGGGGTGCATTCCAGATGCGTTAAACCATGAAGGGAAAGATAAATAAACAAAGCTCGAGCATGCTGTCACTCAAAGGTTTGTTAAAGATACTGCCTGTGAAATTGAATGAAAACCGGTTTTCAAAGGATTTCAAGGGATGCATTGGAGGAGGGCTTTGAATGTGGCTTCAAGGCCGCTAATGACATAATAATCAGGCTCCCACTGCTCTCAGGTTGGGTGAATCCCAATGGAATTGCCACCTGTTGGGAATCCCGATTTCGTCCCAACGTCCAATTCAGCCAACCATCAGAATTCCCGCCAGCGGCGAACGGGGCCCGTGAAATCTCTCTTTATACATTTCAATAAGATTACATCTCAATCTTCTAAACTCCAATGGATGCAGGCCCAACCTGTCCAATCTTTCCTCATAAGATAACCCCCAATCCCAGGTGTCAGTCGAATGAACCTTCTCTGAACTGCCTCAAATGCATTTATGTGCTAAGATTTTGTACACTACTCTAAATGTGGTCTCGCCAATGCCCTATACAACCCATATTCCCCTTGCAATAAATAACAACATTCCATTTGCCTTTCTAATCACTTGTTGTACCTGCATTCTAAATGTTTGTGATTCATGTACCAGGGTACCAGATTCCTCTATACCTCAGAGTTCTGTAATCTTTCTCTGTTTAAATAGTATGCTGCCTTTCTATTCTTCCTATCAAAATAAGACAATTTCACATTTTCCCACATTACACTCCATCTGCCAAATTTTTGTCCACTCACTTAACCTATCTGTATTGCTTTACAGATTCTTTGTGTTCCATTTGCAACTTACTTTCCTTTTTATCTTTGTACCATCAGCAAATTTTGGAACTATGCATTTAGTCCCAAAGTCATTGATATAATTTGTAAATAGTTGAAGCCCAAAAACTGATCCTTGTGGCACTCCACTTGCCTTATCTTGCCAACCGGAAGATGACCCATTTATGCCATATCTAGTCTAACATATTTACCCTCTACACCATGAGCTCTTATTTTGCATCGTAACTTTTGATGTGGCATCTTGTCAAATGTTTTCTGGAAATCTAAGTACAGAACCTCCACTGGTTCCACTTGATGCGCATTGCTTATTACTTCCTCAAAGAACTTGAATAAATTAGCTAGCATGATTTCCCTCTCTGACTCTGCCTGATTGCAATGAGATTTTCTAAGTGCCCCACTTATCCTCCTTCATAGTATACTGCAGCATTTTCCCTATGATGGCTGTTAAGCCAAGTGGCCTGTAGTTTCCTACTTTTTGTCCCTCTCCTCTTTTGCTTTTGGAAGTCACATTCACTATTTTCCAATCTAATGGGGCCTTTCCAGAATCTAGGGAAGGTCCTTTCTCTCTATTGTACCAATGTCATTCTTAATGTACAGAGCTACCTGTCTGCCTTTTCTTAGTTTTCTGTCCTTCTGAAGTGTTGTATACCCTTGAATATTAAAGTCTGTCTTAGCCATCACAGAGACATGGCTTCAAGATGACAATCAGATCATATATATTTATTCCATTTGTGCTGTCAATTCATCTGTTTTGTTATGAATGCTATATGCAGAGTCATTAATTATGTCCTTTTCTGATTTCCCCAACCTCCAGCTTTATTTGCTGGAGCACTGTTAGGTTTTTACCTATCCCTTCCTGAAATGCTCTGATCACCATTTCCCTCATTGCTATCTTGCTCTCTTGCCGTGTCTTCCCTATTTAATTGATTACATCTTCCCCATCACTATTTGAGTGTCACAGAGTCATGGAGGTTTACAGCATGGAAGCAGGCCCTTCGTCCCAACTTGTCTATACCACCTTTTTTTTTACCACTGAACTAATCCCAATTGCTTGCATTTGGCCCATCTCCCTCTACCCATCTTATCCATGTAACTGTTTAAATGCTTTTTAAAAGACAAAATTATACTCGCCTCTACTACTACCTCTGGCAGCTGACGCACTGACAATGGGTCATCCAGACTCAAAAGATTGGCTCTATTCTCTCTCGACAGATGCTGTCAGACCTGCTGAGATTTTCCAGCATTTTCTGTTCTTGTTTCAGATTCCAGCATCCCGCAGTATTTTGCTTTTATCATAGACTTCTTGGTGTTGGCTTTTTATATAGAGTTATATATAGTTTAAGACATTTTCACTTGCATGGTCAACTTTGATGGTTATTTTTGGTGAAAATGCATTCAAACTCAAAATGGTGTACCGTATTGATTATCTGCTTTCTACATATTGTTGTAAATTTCCTCTCATGCTCTCGCTCTCTATCTCTCTGTTCCTTCCTCTTAGTATCTTTTTACTTTATTAACCGCCAGGACATTGAGCTGGATTTTCACTCCTGAGTCTGGAGCGGGAATCGGGAAATTTCCTGGCTCACAACTTCCTCGGGGAATAAAGTGCTCCGAAAACACAATGTATCACAGAGCCTTTGACAATACTGAGACAGATCTTTAGATTAGTTAGGAGACCTTCAACCTCTCTGAAAGGTTGTCTTGGAAATCTGCATGGCTATGGATTCGGAAGAGCAGCTATCATAGGAGTTAAATAACATGGTTGCTATCTCTCCAGCTGTCCTCACAAATTTTAATTGGTCTAAAATACTCAATATTAACATTGGATGGCACGGGTTGCACAGTGTTTAAAGTTGCATAGAATTAAGGAAATCCATGAACAGGAGAAGGGCTGCTATGGGTGGGAGAGAGCTATGAGAAGGATTGTGTTGTGGGTGGGGCGGGGGGGGGGGGGGGGGGGGGGCGGGGGGAGAGGTGCTGCCAAGGGTAACAGAACAGTTTTCAACTCATCAGGAAAGAAATGCTCAGCTAGCTGGGAGTCAGGAAAATTTGAAATCACTGAATTTCTTGCAAATAAATGTGTAGAGTCGCTAGCTTGAGGCTGCGTAAGTTCAGGAGCTAATGCTACTATATGAAGGAAGATTGTTTAAAGTTTATTTATTAGTGGCCAAACAGGTTTACATTAATACTGCAATGAAGCTACTGTGAAAATCTCCTGGGTTGCCACATTCTGGCGCCTATTCGGATACACTGAGGGAGAATTTAGCATGGCCAGTACGCCTAACCGGAGCACCCGGAGGAAACCCACACAGACATGGCAAGAACATGCAGACTCTGCACTGACAGTGACCCAAGCCAGGAATCAAACCCAGCTCCCTGGTTCTGTGAGGCAGCAGTGCTAGCCACTGTGTTGCCCTGTAGTGATTCTATTGTAATGAATGCTGTTAATTGAATAATTTAATACCAATGAGTTTTATTTCATATGAAAGATGTGCATTTGTGTTATTCGATCCCAAAGCGTTTTAAGTTGTGAATTACCTGAGGTGCAGTGGCTGTGTTGGAGACAAACATGCAACTATTTTGCATATACCAAGATCCAAATAGTAATGAACGACTTGCATTTTTATAATGCTTTTCATGACCCCTTAGTACAAATCAAAATACTTTCCAGTCAGTGAAGTACTTTGGAAATGCAGTCACTGTTGTAATGAAGGAAATATAATGAAGTAAATGATCAACTAGTTTAGGGGAGTCTAGGACGAGGGAGCATAATCTAAAAATTAGAATCGTGGCCGGAATTCTCCAGCTGTTCATGCTGGCAGGATCCCCCTCCGGTTTCCTGCCATCATGGGGTGAGGTCAATGGGAACCAGTGGTGGTACCAGAGAATCCTGCAGCTAGCAAACAACGTGCCACCTCCCCCCGGTGGGAAACACGCAGTTGGGGAGATCGGAGAATCTCGCCACAGATCTTTCAGGAATCAAATTGGGAATCTTTCTACTCACAAAGGGTGATAGAAGGTTGGAAATCTCTTCTGCAAAAAAGAAATTGATGCCAGATCAGCTGTTATCTTTAAATATGAGATTGCGATCTCAAATGTACTAAAAAGGCTAGTAACAGTCTGGTTAAAATCCTCCAGCCTTGTGGATACACAATGAAAATGCATTAACCTCACTAGTCCGCAGAAGGTGTATTTAAGTTGATGGCATTTTGTATGGAAGTATGTGCCAATTATTTTGAAAAAACTTTTGTCTCTATCTTATACCTGTTGTTTTCTTGTGTCAGTTTAAATACCATAGTGTCTAGGAAATGAATGCTTGTCTGTTGTGGCTTTAGGTTTAATGGAGGGATAGAAGGCACAACTTTAGTATGCACCCACTCTGCATGGATGGGCAGTTTGGGTTGTATCTGGCTAACAAGTAACAGCAAGGACAATAGCAGAGTGGTAGTGGCAAGAGGATGAATGCTGCCGCCTTGAGAGACAGTTCCAGGATTGTACTCCCTGGAGCCATTACCTGTTCCTCTGGGCAGTGCCTCAGTTATCTTAATTATCTGAAGGAGAGATTCCAGGACTGAGACTTCCTGAAATCCCCTTTGAACATTGGTATCCATAGCCACGATGGCAACAGTTTGAGCTTGATGGCAGCAAGCTGACCATGCATGACAGCACAGCAGCATAAGATATTTGGTGGAAGCACTTGCTTTATGGTGGAAACTGAGTTATCTGCTATCAGACACTGGGCGAGATTCTGTGGAGTCCCCTCAGCGTTTTTCTCGGCGGCAGGCAGCAGCGCACCATTTACTGCTGGTGGGATCTTCTGGTTCCACCACTGTCAATGGGAATTCCCATTGAAGCCACTCCATGCCATCGGGAATCCCACAGCAGGGAGTGCATTACTAGTGGGACTAGAGACTTCCCACTGGTGTGGACGGCCACAGAATTCCGACTTACATCTGTTGTTGTATGCATGAATACATAGGAAGAATAGGCTCCATGTTCTGTACCAAGATCTAGGTCAGTTTGGTGCTGGATTCCTCTATGCTTTTTGATGATAAGTTCAGGCTTTCTGTAGGTTTCCTAATGAACCAAGTTTTTTTTGTAATTTCATAGAATCCCTGCAATACAGAAGGAGGCCATTTGGCCCACTGAGCCTGCATTGACAACCTCACCCAGGCCCTATCCCCATAACCCCATGTATTTACTGTGCTAATCCTCCTAACACTAAGGGGCAATTTAGCATGGCCAATCAACCTAACCTGCACATTATGGACTGTGGGAGGAAACTGGAGCGCCCGGAGGAAGCCCCCACAGTCACTGGGAAAACATGCAAACTCCACACTGTAGATGAGTCTTCTGTAATCTGGCTCATCAAAGCCCTCATCTAAGACCTCCGCAGTGGAACCCATGTGCAACCTCAGCCTCTGTGCTCTTGTTGCCCGAGTCACAGAGTATTGTGCCTGGTGTCACACGGCATGCAGATTCATATTCTACATTCTTATTTTCTATCCTGTAAGATGAGCACATTGCCAATGGCTGAGTGTGAGATTTCCAGTGGCACTGTCTTCATCATCACGCTGATGGTGTCGCTCCACTACCTGGCAGCTTGTACTTGTGTATCTGAAAGTAAGAAGGCTCAAGAGTTCACTTGAGGGAGAAAGTAAGATGCGTATGCATATACTTGCAAGTCAGAAGAGATTGTGGGGTGAGGAGAAAGGAGGATTAGGTACAAGGAAATCTTCAATTATTTCTGACCGGCTACTGACCATAGACTTAGCAAGAGCTGTTCTGATAATGGCTCCACGGTCTCCTCCATCAAGGTTAGAATATGCAGATGTGCATCTCCCCTCCAGTTAGTTTCTACCGCCTTTTGTTCCGCACCACCTTGTCCTGCAAGAAAGAGCATGTCAATGATAGACAGTGAGCGCAATCTTATGAAAATAAAATTGTAGGTGCCAAATAAGGGGGTGAGGGGTGGCATGGAACCTACACTCGCTGATGAAACCTGCTGCTGGGATCTCCCAGTGTACTGGAGGTTTCCTGCCCCATCTCCACAGATTCCAGGATCCCTAGCCCCCATGGATATCAGAACTCCCCACAGATATTGGGATCACCTCCTCCCGCACCCCCCCACCCCCGCCAATTGCTCCCTCATGCAGAGTTACCTTCCTACACCCCCTGCCCCAGCAGATCACCCTCAACTTCTTTCTCCCCCCCACCCCCAACCACCAGCAGAGCTCCCCCCTTCCTTCCCACCGCGGTTTCCAGTCCCATCCCTGCAGAGCTCCCCGCTTGTTGCCCTGGTCTTTGTCTCTGCCCCTTCTCTGGCTCTGCCCCCCTTGGCACTGTCCCTGGCACAGTAATGGTACCAGGTGGGCACAGTCAGGCTGTCACTGCTCCATGGGCACTGCTCGGCAACAGGGCTAGTACGGTCGGGGGAGGAGAGAAACCGGGCATGAACCTGATTTTTCATCTCCCGTCTGATCTTACCATCTCGCCTTGTTGAATGTCCGGTGGGACGAGGTCGAAAAATCACGGCCAATATATTTGTGTGATGTGATTGTCATAGTTAAAATGTTGACTGTGTTTAAACTAAGAGATATGTATGTGTGTCTGTGAACCTTGCAAAAATGCTATTGAGATGAGACATGTTAGGTGTAAGTCCTGATTGGTAATGATTTCTGGTAGGTGAGTGTGGTGATTTGAGGTGGCTGAGGCTAAGGATCCAAATGGTAAAATGAAGATAGATTCATAACTCGTGCAAGGTCATTAACGTCTTGCACACAGCATCTTGGCCCTTAGCGAAATGAGAGTGAGTCAATGGTAGCTTTGCCTGTGTGTCTGGAGGGCCTCCTGTTCCCCCACGTGGATTTAGGGCATCTATCCTCCTAACTATCTCCTCCACCAAGACCTCCAGTAGGGCATCAGAAAACCCGAATGCCTGTGCTATTCCAGGTTCAGCTATTGTGCTATTTTCCCCAGGTTAGATTCTGCAGATCGTCCAGCACCTGCTCCAGCCACAATGCTCCGTCCTTGTAAGGTACAGACCAGCTTTAAGCAGTGCTGATTAACTTGAAATAGTGTTTGTGGGTCGACCGTTGGCGCATGCAGCAAATTAACAGCATGTTTATCACTGGCTGCATGCAGAAATCCTGCAAATGAACAGACAGCCTCAGAATCGCTTATCAGGATCCCTGTGTCTGTTTTTAGAGACTATCCAATTTAGATGTCTATTGTCATTGACTAGTTACACTGATATGGCACCATGTAATGAAACAATCTGTGCTTTGCTATTAATTGCTACTGTCTCAGACTGATCAGTAATGTTCACAGCTTTGGCATTCTATTTGACCCTGAACAGCTAACTGTATTTTCACTCGCCACAAGCTCCATTCATCTATCATCCCTGTGCTTGTTGACCTATATTGGCTTCCAGTCTAGCAATTCCTCAGATTTAAAATTCTTAATCCGTTAATTGCATCCATTGATACACCCTTCTGCGATCTCCATGTTCCTCCGTTCTGGTCTCTTGTGAATCACAACTCTGCCTGTTTACCATTGGCAATTGCACCTTCAGTGGTTTAGGCTTAGCTTCCTAAACTTTTTTTTACCTCTCCACCTCTTCCTCCTCTTTTCAGCAAATAATCTAGGCTGTTACTTGATCATGATGTAGACAGGCACTCCAGTGAAACATTGAGGGGAATGCTGCAGTATGAAACATATATCCTTGGTTAAACATAGATCCCAAATGACTGGTACTGTGGTACTGGTGGCGATTAGAGATGTGGCACCATTGGAGAATTCTTCTGGTGCCCTGCCAGCATCCCTCAAACAGCAACATTGAAAAATGTTGATTAATTGATGATTCATCCAATTGTTGTCGGTTACATTTTGATTTGTATAAGCTTGCTGCTGGGTTGGCCTGTATAACTGTCACTGTATGGGAGGTGCTATGGCATACTTCCAAGATACATAATGAGATGCTGTATTAATGCACATATTTTTTCTTTTATTGCTGCTTGAGAAGAATTCTGAAGTGGCATAAGCATGAATTCTAACACGTGCAACTGTGACATTGTGGGAAAGGATTGCAACATGGTAACAAAAGAGAGAAAGTGGGAAAGGGGAAATTAAATATCTTTTTGAACTCAAGATTTTTCTAGAAATTAGATTTGTCCATTAGAAAAAGCTATTTATGTACGGAATAGGAGAATACATATGGTATGTGAGTCTTCCTGCATTGTTCAATTCAGCACTTCATGAGTGTCATTACATCAAATTTTGCAACCAAAATATTGGTGAGGATAAAGGCATTCACTATCATTTACGTATAAATGGAACAGCGTATAAGAGGCAGATACGTGAATAAATGCAGAAATCCAAAAATTGCTGTTTTGAATGTGTCTTTAAATTTGTGAAAATGCTATCCTGGTGTTTAACTCACCATTGAATGGCATGAAATTACTCTTATGCATTGTAGATATCAAGTTAAGTCTTGGCCATTTCTGTTCATGAACTCTTTTAATAATGTGACAGGTGTTCATGACTGACAAAACCTCTTGTATTTGAAAGAATCTTCTATATTTGGGCTGTATCGCTCTTTCAGGTTTTAATTGTTGGAGATTTTTTAAAAAGTAAATTTTTAGCTTTTTATTTTCTCTCACTTAATCCAATCTTTCTGTCCTCTTTAATCTCTTTTTGCCCCTGATCTGATATTGAATTTGTCTCTTTAATTCATGCTCCTACGCAGTCTTGAAGCATGTTTGGGTACATACAAGCATAGACATTGGCCGGAATTTTCCAACTGACCTGCTGCAAGCAGGACGGAGAATTTGGTGCTCAGCCACATCCCCATTCTCTACAATGGGACCAGAGAGTCCTGTTGGCGTGAACAGCCAGAAAATCCTGGCCCACATCTCTCAGCAATTAACATTTAAATGTATGTCTCGTGATTGGAGGAATTTACATTGAATAAATATTTACATTAACCAGGTTGGCTCTAACAATATCCAGGAAGGTGCAGTAAGACGTCTCACAACACCAGGTTAAAGTCCAACAGATTTATTTAGCAGCACAAGCTTTCGGAGCGCTGCCCCTTCATCATGTGAGTGGAGGATTGGGTTCACAAACAGGGCATATATAGACGCAGACTCAATTTGCAAGATAATGGTTGGATGGTTCTATTAATCACTAACTGTCCTGGCTTGAGACAATTCACACCTCTTTAATCTGTACTTAACCCTCTACATTCGCATTGTCTGTACCTTTAAGACTTGATTACCTGTTAAGACTCACATTCCAACCATTATCTTGTAAATTGAGTCTATGTCTATATATACCCTCTTTGTAAACCCAATCCTCCACTCACCTGATTAAGGGGCAGCGCTCCAAAAGCTCATGCTACCAAATAAACCTGTTGAACTTTAACCTGGTGTTGTAAGATTCCTTCCTGTGCCTACCCCAGTCCAACGACGGCGTCTCCAGGAAGTCCATTGCACGATATGCACTTTCAAACAGCAAGCAACTCTTCCACAGATTCTCCCTCCATTTCAGAAAGCACTTTTCACTGATCCTTAGTGGGTGACTGGTATCTTGGGTTAAGATAACATATTTTTCACCTTGATGATCTTAAACAAGTCCGGTGGATTAGCAAGATGTATGTTTTGTTTCTCTACTGGTTGACAGTTACTTGTCAAATAGGTTTAGTAGCCTCAACTCCGTTTCCAATGGATATATGGATGCTTAGCACAAATCGTCCACAATACAACATTAAATTAGGAATCTCGAAGGTGAAAGGTCTGCAAAAGTAGAACTATTTCCAATGATGATGCCATTCTGAGTGTGTACTTTGTGAATATTATCTAAAGAGACCTTTGTTTTGCAACTAATGTTGACACCAGGCAGTAAATTTAGCAAAACACTGATCCCAGCATGATGCCTAACTGGTCAGTAGCAATTGGTCATGGAATTAAGCTTATAGCAGTGGTGCAACCTGTGGCCCAGAAGCCATTTTGTTGACTGTTGCTCTAGTTTCCATCTGCGTAACATTTTTTCCTATCATTATAACTGAAATGATAGGCATGTAAATCAAGGGCACCTGAAGTGAAGTGCGTGCTGATTGCGCACAATGACTGTGATCGTCGTGCACTCGTTCTGCATCCAATCAAGTATTTTGTTTTTACTGCTTGAAACTGATGACAGTTCTTTTAATATATGAATGATTAAGCATTTAAATATTTCATGTATTCATCTTCTAGGGTCATAATTTGTGGACATGCCTGATTTCAATCTTGCAAATCCACTAACATGCAGGAGGCGCACTCATGCCGCCCATTCACTAGGCTGTTTCCCATCACTGCCCTATGGTGTAACTTATCAACGACCTGCATTCCTGGTCCTTGAGATTGAGCCAGTAGCAGAATCTAACATTTACAATGTCAGTGTTCAAAAGATTTTTCCAAAGCTATTTTTAGTATCAAATTAGTAACGAATAAAACTGCAGCTGAATTACACAGAAGCTAGTTATAAAATAATTTGACTAATTCGCCACTACAAAACGTTTGTAGGTTCAACCTATCGGTCTTCACTAACAACTGACATTTAACCTAGTTTGTTCCTGGCTGCAAAGAATTCTATTATGATTTCATTTGAACAGCTGAGCTATTAACCACTGGACCTTTCAAGTATGGAACAGGTCTACGAACAGTTCACACATTTAAAAATGTCTGTGTACTATTTGTCTCTAAAAGGTAGAATTTAAACTAGCTGGACCAGAAGCTCAAGCAGTTGGATGTGTCTCAATCATTCAGTTTGCAAATTCAGGCCATAGGGCTGTCCTCAGTGTAGCTCACTTCAGTTGTAGGAACCACCTAAGCTCTTTGCCGAGGGAGAAGCAAATAAAAAGTTAAACACTACAACATTTCCAGGGTGACACTGGGCTCATGCCATTCGAAAGAAACTTTGTATTAATGAAGAGCATGAACTCTTTCATCTTAACTGCCCCATCTTGGAGCG
This sequence comes from Mustelus asterias, assembly GCF_964213995.1. Lineage (NCBI taxonomy): Eukaryota > Metazoa > Chordata > Chondrichthyes > Carcharhiniformes > Triakidae > Mustelus > Mustelus asterias. The sequence continues at coordinate 107,779,585 of NC_135802.1, forward strand.
ACAGGGCCTGCAAGGCGAAAGAGTGATAGGCGAAAATGGGAACATATAACTCTGATGGTAATACTTTTTGCTTTTTGTACTCTGTACTTAAACCAAGTCAGCATTTTAAGCTTCACCTAATTATATACCAGAGTCTGAGCTGCCTTGAAACTGTCTGCCTAATGTTCAAAATTTACTAAATAATGAACAAAACTGAACATAATTTGGGAACAAAAGTAAGTTTAGTTTTGTAGTTTCTTTTTAATTATTCATTTACGAGATGTGGGTGTCATTGACTAGATCAGCATTTGTTGCCCATCCCTTCTATATCCTCCAGAAGGTGGTGGTGAGCTGCCTTCTGGAACCAGTACAACCTGAGGTGTAGGTACACCCACAGTGCTGTTAGGGAAGGAATTTCTGGATTTTGACCCAGCTGCAAGGAAGAGAGAGCAATATATTTCCAAGTCAGGGTGGTGAGTGATAACCATCTGCAACAAATATCCGAGATCCAATGAGGATCAATTGCCAGAAGATCCCAATTTCTTATCAACATTCTGGGTTGGGCAAATGGCTTATCTGAAAAGATTGTACTTGGTTTTTAGACATTACCCTTCCTCCAAGGCCCCTGCCAATCAAGAATGTTGGCACTCAGGAGACAGGCCATGGTGTCAGATCTGGTTGTGTGGCCAGTGAGTGTTGCAACAGGAAAATTAGGTAGAAAGCTTGGAAAAGTGGCTATTTCCCATTCTCACATCATCTGCATGAGTGTGACTGTCCTGTGTCTGCCACTGCTGCAGGCCTAACTCTACCCCATCCACAGAAATTCCAGGGTAATGTTAAAGGGATGGGGATCGAGAAAGGATTGTTTTCAATGCTTTTTTCCTGCCCTTTGCACAATGAGAAATGATTGCCGCCTGGAGGCAAGGGTCAAAAAAATTAGCCCATTATAGAATTTTGATCCACAGCAGGTGAGTTTTCTCACTGATCAAATTTAACTACTGCAGCCCCCAACGATGAATTTCAAAGCTTCTTTCTGGAGTATGAGCTTGGTACACTAATCTTACAGAAACTGCAAAGGCTTTCATTTCTTCCTGATGTTACTAATAATACCAGTGTTGTCTGCCTCTATCAACTCTAGTTAATCTCACATTCAAAGATGCCAGTTTGGAAATGTGTAAAAAATCTTTCATTTAATCCGATAAGTTTGGAGTATATTAAAAGTGAACAGTTTCCCAGGAAATTCCTCCTGTGCTGTCTGCGAGAACTGTGTGCAGCATTTGACTTATAGTAATGGGGCTCCTTTATACCTTTTAATTTTACTAGTTAAATATAGCACAGTCCATCACTTACACTTTTAAAAGCAGACAAACTGAAAACCGTTTCATTTAGCTTATTCTAATCTTCAGTGATTTTTATGTACATGAATTAACCTCAGTTAGTTTAATACTAGAGATAGAATTAGGTTACAGTAGCTTCCTACAATATACATATTCAAATGTTTGACATATAGTAGCCTGTTATTTATAGCCCTATACTTATAATTGTACACACGTCACTCTGTGTGTTAATGGAATGAAGAGCTAAATGTGGCTAAACTGCTGAGTGAAAACAGTGATGGACTTTTCTTCCATTATAACTGCTGATCCCAGTTTCACTCAGACTAAAATGAATGTAAGGAACAAAAATGACAAGAAAGAGCATATATCTGGGCTTGTTATTGACTTTGAAGACTGTGCTAAAGGTCCGTTTAAAGAAACAGGGTAGACAGCAGGTGATAGATGCCTTGTTCTTTACTTCATTTCCAATGTGAGTTATTGATACAAAGAAAGGACAACATTCACATTCGGGAATGCAATAATGCCAGAATAGAATTCACTCTCAGAATGCATATGATGCATTGCTGGTTACATCATGCTGAAATGGATGCTGGAGGAGAGAGCAGCTCAGGAGTGATGAGGGAATAGGAAACACACCATGCGCAGACAAACTATTCCAACCATTATTCACTGTGAGCCCAGTCATTCCCACAGCTTCTTTGGCTGCACTTCCTTGTCTCCCATTTCCTGTAAATACTTCATTCCGTTCTCCCAGTTTCTCAGTCTCTGTCAGGTCTGTTTGGGGGAATGTAATCTTCCATACCAAATATCTTGATTCCTCCACCATGATTGACAGAATCCTTCACCTCCTTCCCTTCCTCCGAGGGCCATGATAGTATTCCGCTTGTCCTCACCTTCCAACCTAGCAGGCTCTGTATTCAATGTGTCATGCCCCACCAAACACATCTTCTCCCCTTGCTGCATTCCGAATTAACCATTCCCTCCATCATACCCTGCTCTATTCCTCAATCACTCCCAGTAGCTCTCCCCTTGTCTACGGTCGCTTTTCGTACAAGTGTAGAAGATGTAGCACCTGCCCTTTCACTCCCTCCCTTTTCATCGTCCAAGGTCCCAAACACTCTTCCCAGGTGAAACAATGATTCATTATACCTCTTTCAATTTACTATACTGTAACTGCTGCTCACAATGCTGCCTTCTCTATAGTGGGGAGATAAAGCACAGACTGGGTGACCCGCCTTATGGAACATCCATGTTTAGACCACAAGCCTCACTCTAAGCTTCTAGTTGCCTGGTTTTCTAATATTTGCTGTCCCTGATTTGATGAGTGTTCCAATGAAGTTCAATGTAAGCTCGAAGAATAGCACCTCATCTTTCAACTGGGAACTTTACAGCCTTTCCTTTCGACTCAACATTGAGGCGATTTTCACTCTCGTGTCAGGAGCGGGGACATTTCCTAGGTCCATGAAACTGACCCGGGAAAAAAAAAGAGGATCAGAAGTTGGAATTTTCATTCTGGGCAGAGGGGAGGGCAGAGTTAGGTCTCCCCTACCCCCAGGGTGCAGAGACTGCTGGGTGTGGAAGCGGCCTGGGCTGAAGGCGTGCCTCTGTCCTCTAGAGTGGTACTGAATTTATTTTAAAAATGAACAAAACAAAAAACAGTCCTCACCCCCAAAACTCCGCTTCACACTCCCCATGTCTCATCTATGCCTTCATGCCCCCCCCCCCACCTCCATGTCCTCTCATGTCCCCTATGCAGCCACATTCCTCCCCACATACACACCCCATTGCCACTCATGCCTCCTATGTCACCTTATGCCATTCATGGCCCCTTTGCCAGCCTATTCCACTCTACCCACCCAGTCTCTATTGGCATTTATACCCCCAAAGCATACCTATGCCCCACTGATCTACATGGCCCTTTATAGATCGAGTGCCAACTTACTGACAACTCATTCCAACCCATGCACCCTCCCATCAACATGTATTTCCACCAGAACACTCTCTCCAGTGAGGTGTTTGAAGAAAGTGCATGAGCATAGTAATGAGTCAGAAGAGATGGGGGATAACCATCATGGAAATCCTCAGGAACCATGCTGACATAAAATAAAGTTATATGTCTATGAATGATGTCAATATTCTACAAAAACACATTGATTCAAAAAACATTATATGCCTTGAAATTCCTTCAACTCATCTTTTATGGAAACAAACATTACTATTCCAGAACTGGTTGGATCTATCAATCAAACTGCTCACTATACAGGCACACCACTGTGATAGGGTTAGGTTGGAATATCAGTCATTTGTCCTTCTTGTTCTTTTTTGTTCTCTTTTCCTACTCTCCTCCATTTCATTTGCTCAACATCTATTCCATTTCGAACTTTCCCCAGTTCTGATGAAAGGTCACAGATCTGAAACTTTGGTTTCTCTTCACATTCTTCTGCATATCTTGAATCTTCTGCATTTGGCCGGATCACCTGGGAATGGTAGAGAAATGATATCCAGTGAAGCTCAAGGGCAGTTGGGCTGCTAGAGCCCAATGCTAGCAGGGTCCTTCTCTGAACTAATGGATCGCAGTCCGATGATATCATTAGGCCTTGATCATTATGTAGTTTTCCCGTCAGGTTAGGTCAAAATGAGAAGAGGATGTGAAGGAGCAGCAGAGATTCAAGAGGCATTTTCCTTTGCTTTGTGGGGAAAGGAGGAGCAGGTGTGCTCTTATGTTTGGATGTGTAAGTTTTGAATCCTGAAAAAGCAAAAGGGAGTCAGGTAACTTCCCCATATTATCTCCCATCTCTTCTGACTCATTACTATGCTCATGCAGTTTCTTCAAACACCTCACTGGAGAGAGTGTTCTGGTGGAAATACATGTTGATGGTTCTTGCTGTGATCATTACACCCATGCTGCCAGGCACTCAAGACCACTTGATTCTTGTTGCTCTACAAAGGGAGCACAGGTAATGTGATGAGTGGGCAATGGAGGACAACGTGAAGCATTGGGGCAATAAGTACCAGTGTATCTTAAGTGGCAAGATCTTATATGGAGTGGGGGAGTAGATGGAATCTTATTGCACAGGCAAAGGCCATTGAAGATGGTATTAGAAGAAAGGTCCACAGAACAGGCAGATCCTTTGTTTTGCTTCTAGAGATGCTGGCTGTGAGTGTAAGGGTGAGGAGTGAATGGAGTTTGGTGCAGTTTAGAATAAGGGCAGCTGAGTTCTGGCTGACATTACGTTTTGCAGGGTAAAATGTTGGGGTTCAGACAGGAGTACATTGGATTACTCAAGTCTAGAAGTAAGAAAGGCAAGGGTGAGGTTTTCAGCAGCAGACAAAGGGAGCGGGGGAGAAGTCGGGCATTGTTACACATGTGGAAATAGGAGATCTGAGTCAGAATGCAGATTTGTGGTCAGAAGCTCATTTTATATGACACCAAGGTCGCAAATAGTCTGCTTTAATCTCATACAGTTGCCAGGAAGGCGCAGCATCTGGTGGTTTATTTCTCATCTTCTATTGCACCACAAGCAGAATCTACCCAATGTCTGGAATGTTGCAGTGGAAGTTTAGACTGAGCACTCACAAGGAAGCTGCTGCCACATGAACTCACACTGCTGCCATCATAGATACTGGCACCAGTATGGATGGTGTTTGTTCATAAATGGATGGTGTTGAGCTTCCTGAGTGTTGTTGGAGATGCACTCATCCAGACAAGTGGAGTGTATTGCATTACACACCTGATTTGTACCTTGGAGATGGTGGACATGCTTGGGGGAGTTAGGAGGTGAGTCACTCACCGCAAGATTCTGAGCCTCTGAACTGGTCTTGTAAACACAATATGTACACGACTGGTCTAGTTCAGCCCCTGATCAATGGTAACCAGCAGGATGTTGATAGTGGGGGATTCAGTGATGGCAATGCCATTCAGTATCAAGGGGCCAGGTTTTGCTGCAGGTGGGGACGGACTACTTCAGTGTCTGAGCAAATGGTGCTGAACATTGTGCAAACATCAGTAAACATCCCCACTTCTGACTTTATGATGGAGAGAAGGTCATTGATGAAGCAGCTGAAGATGGTTGGGCGTCAAACACTACCCTGAGGAACTCCTGCAGGGATGTTCTGGGTCCTGGAGCTGAGATGATTGACTTCCAACAAACACAACCACCTTCCACTCTGCCAGGTATGATTCTAACCAGCAGATAGGTTTCCCCCTGATTCTCATTGACTCTAGTTTTGCTGGGGGTCCTTGATACGACATTCAGTCAAATGCTGTCCTGATGTCAAAGGCAATCACTCTCACCTCACCTTGAGTTCAGCTCTGTGTTCATGTTTGGACTAAGGTTACAATGAGATCAGAAGCTGAGTGGCCCTGGTGAAACCCAAACTGATGGACAGTGAGCAGGTTATTTCTGTGTAAGTGCTACTTCATAGCGCTGTTGATGACTCCTTCCATCATTTTACCGATCATTAAGAGCAGACTGATGGGGCGGTAATTGGCCGGGATGGATTTATCCTGCACTTTGTGACAGGTCACATCTAGGCAATTTTTCACATTGCTGGGTAGATGTCAGTGTTGTAGCTGTGCAGAACTGATTTGGCTAGGGGCATGGCAAGTACTGGAGCCACCATTACTATTGCGTGAATGTTGTCAGGGCTTGTAGCCTTTGTAGTATCCCGTGTCTTCAGCCATTTCTTCATATCACATGGAGTGAATTGAATTGGCTGAAAGCTGCCATTTGTGAAGTTGCAGATCTCAGGAGGAAGCCGAGATGCATCATTCACTTGGCACTTCTGACTATAGATGGTTGCAAAGATTTCAGCCTTCTCTTTTGTGTTAATGTGCTGGACTCACCTAACATTAAGGGTAGGATATTTGTGGAGTCTCCTTGTTTAAAAGACCACCACATTCATGACAGTATGGGGCAGGACTGCAGAGCTTCGATCAGGTCCATTGATTGTGGGATCACCTAGTGCTGAATATCTCGCATGCAGCTTACGCTGTTTGACATGCAGGTTTTCCTGTGTTGTAGCTTTACCAGGTTGACAGCTCATTTTTAGGTATGTCTGGTGTTGCTCCTGGCATGCCTTCCTGCCACTCTTCATTGAACCATGGTTAATAATCCAGCTTGATGATAATGGTCGAGTGGGGGTTATGCCAGGCCATGAAGGTAAATACAATCCTGAAGGCCCACAGCACCTCATGAATGCCAAGTTTTGAGTTGCTATTAATCTGTTCAAAATGTGACTTATTTAGCACGGTGATGGTGCCACATAACAGGATGGAGGGTATACTTAATATGAAAACAGGACTTCATTTCCCCAAGGGCTGTGCTAATACTGTCATTGGCAGATGCATCTGCGCCAGGTAGATTGATGGTGAGGAAGTCAGTTAGGTTTTTATGCCACATAAAATGGTCCAGTCTAATAGCTACAGGATGTCCTTTAAGATTCTGTCACATCAGTAGTGGTACTACCGAGCCACCATTAAGTCCCCCACCCAGGGTATATTCTGTTCTCTTGCCACCCTCAGTGCTTTTTCCATTTGATGTTCAACATGTGGGAGTACTGATTCACCAGTCGAGGGTGTGGGAGGCAGGAATTAGTGGGAGGTTTCCTTGTCGATGATTGACCTGATGCCATGAGACTTCATGGGTTCAGAGTCAATGTTGAGGACATCCAGGGAAACTCCCTCCCAACCGTGTACCACTGTGTTGCCAACTCCAGTGGGACAAGACCTGGCAAGAGATGGTGATGGTGGTGTCTGGGACATTCTCTGTAACTTATAATCCTATGAACATTAATGTCAGGCTGTTGCTTGACTAATCTGTGAGACAGCTCTCCCAATTTTGGCACAGGCTCCCAGATGTCAGTAAGGAGGACTTTGCATGATCGACAGGGCTGAGGATGCCGTTCTTGTTTTTGGTGCTTAGGTTGATGCTGGAAGGTTTGTATGATTTCATTCCTTTTTGACTTGGTAGCAGTTTGATGCAACTGTGTGGCTTGCTAGGCCACTTCAGGGGGCATCTGAGAGTCAACCACATTACTGTGGATCTGGACTCACATGTTGGCCAGTTGTAGTGAGGTTGCTTCCTCCCTTCCTCCTCCTGTGCGATTGGTCACTGTATAGCTGGTGGTAAGTATGTGCAGCATGTAGGAGACCATCCTGACTCTTGACCGTTTGCTAAGCACTGCCAGGATCCTGATCCTCTATTCAACTGCTGATCACTCAACTTCCTTCCTGATCACCATACAAACTGATATTGTAAAGGTTCCATTTTCTCAGAGACACTCCTCTCCCTTTTAAAACTCCTGCCATCACTCCCACCTCTAAAGCCCACCACCCTTCCTCTCTGCTTTAACAAACTCCAGCCCAATCTTCAACTTTCCCTTTCTCTCCAAAAATTCTTGAACTAGGGCTGTGCCCATTTCTCCTGCAACAGCTGTGTTTGAATCTACGTGAGCAAGCTTTTTGACCTTCGCACAGCACCACATCAGCCCTAACCTCAGCGATAGCTAACGCTCTCTGTGACTCTGACCGTGGTGCATTATCCTATCTTCACCTCTCTGCTGACTGTTGAAATGGTTGAACATTTCATTCTCCTCCTTCAGCCTGTCTCAACTGAAGGCACCAGTCACCCAGCCATTGCTGGCTTCAACTTCTACCTATCTGATTATAGCCAGAGAATCTCTACAAATGGCTTCTCTTTCCTTCCTATACCATCACCTCGAAGCCATCCAGGATCCTCCCTTCTCTTCCACATTGATATGTTGACATTAATTGCAGACATAGGATACCTATCTGGATCTCTCCCATCCTCTCCTTTGCCACGCTGTGCTCTTTCAAATGTTGGCTTAGCACAAAATCCTCATCTGGAAACTGGGACCAAATCCCCTGGTGGGGGGAGCGGGGGGAGGAGGAGGGGAGCGGGGGGGGGGGGAGTGGGGGTAGGAGGGGGGGAGCAGGGGGAGGAGGGGGGAGTGAGGGGGGCATTTCATTCATGTTGTGTTGTTTCCAGCTGTGCTACTCAGACATACCTCGATACCACTGGAGAAAGCCACAGAGTAGCCTGCTCCCTGGGAATTGTGGTAAAGTTTGCAATAGCACCACTAGAAGCCGTGCTGCCCAAATTCCTGCCTCCATTGTTTTCCTTCTGCCACACATTCTGTACTCTCGGCATCAACTCCATCCAATCCTGACCTATTGATTTAAGCTGAATCAATGTTTTGTAAGCTGGCATTGTAATCAAACCTGAGGTGAATTGATAAATCCATATTTTATGTATCACAAACACTCCCTATTTCCATTTCTGTAACAGTGCCTGGCTGTACCACCTACCTTTGTCCATTTGTTCTGGAAAATCTCATTCTGTTATTTCATGACTCCATTACTTTCCTGACATGCATCCAATCTCCATGTGTATCCGCTCACCCAATCTCCATGTGTATCCGCTCACCCAATCTCCAAGTGTATCCGCTCACCCAATCTCCATGTGTATCTGCTCACCCAATCTCCATGTGTATGCGCTCACCCAGATGTCATATTCCCCAAATATGTTCCGGGACTGGATCCAAAGGGGCAACCTAGCACTTCAAAGGGGCACCCTTGCTATCCAAATGAATCCACTAAGTTCAGGCCTACTCTTACCTATTCTAATCTGCATACATCAGGTTTCACACTCCTGGCTTATCAAAATCCCACTTAAGTCGGTCATTCAAATTGTCATCTGCCTCCATAAGCCACATTTGCACAAAATTCACCCTACCCTCAATCCTGCCTCCATGAAAATGGGAAGGGCCATGTTCAGTGGCAGGATGTACAATTTTCAGGCATTTCTGCTATTTGCACCATGAGAGGGAAGCTCTCTGTTGTGACAAAAATAAGAGCCTCTGTTTCCTTCACACCATTTGCTTCCCTACCCACCTTTGCATTGTTAGCAAATTTGGCTACAGCACACTTGGTCCCTTCATCCAATTCCTTAATATATTTTGATTAGTTGCAGTCCCAGCAGTGAGCCCATGACACTTCACAAGTTACAGTTTGCCAAACTGAAAATGACCTGTTTACCCAACTCTCTTCTGCAGTTAGTTTGCTAATGCATTATCGCCATGAGCCCTCATTTTGTGTATTGTCCTTTTATGTGGCATCCTATTGAATATCTTCTGGAAATCCAAATGCACTACATCGTTTGGTTCCCTTTAACCATCTTGTCTGTTACATCCTCAAAGAACTTTAATAAATTTGTCAAACACAATTTCCCTTTCATAAAACCATGTTGACTCTGCCTCATTGTATTATGATTTTCTAAATGTTTTGCTCCTTTAGTCGTAGATTCCAGTATTTACCCAATGATAGACATTAGTCTAACTAAACTCTTGCTTCCTGCTTTCTATTGCCCTCCTATCTTAAACAGAGGTGTTACCTTTGCAACTGGAGCTTGCGCAGTGCACACCATTTCAAACCTAAAATGGGTATATTGATATATCTGTCTAATTTTTAATCATAATAAGTGATCGATAAGTAGTTATTTCTTTTGGTGGGCTTATAGGTTTAACTTTGGGATGCCCCGTGCTCACAAATGTATTGTTCTCACTTGGTGAATTTGAGCCCTCATCTGGGTATTATCCAGAGCATTCGTTCAGTGGGCATTCTCAAAAGTGAAGTGGATGGAGACACAGAGTAATCCTCAGACCAGTTCCTCACTATCCAAGGAGTTGTTGATAAACATCTCTCTATTATCCCCCCCATCCCACCCCACTTTTTAAAAGATTCAGTTAAAATTGTTTAGAAAATCTCGAAGGCCACACTGGAATGTCAGAAAATAATTTGACATTGAATGTAGGATATAATTAGGATCCGTAAATGGGAACCTTGAATCTCAACATTGGTTTCAGTCTGCTAATGTTTTCCATCTTGGTTAAAATTTCAGGTTGAAATAAATTAATTTCCTATTTTTCCCCAGTGATGAAACATTAAGCTTAAAAACATTTGATATCTCTGGAAACTGACCTAAATCACTGAGGTTAAACAGATCAAGGAAATTACTTCTTTCTTCCATTAAGTTCATAAGTCATGGTGTTCACTTAATAGACCTTACGGCCCACCTTCTAACATTAATACTTCATCTAGTTTTAGTTATTGTAGCTGGAACTTTGGTCAATATCTGTCTCTTTGACAATCTTTTCAAAGCTTCCAATTCCGTTGCAACAGTGATCTCTGTAATTGCTTTGAGTTACAGCCATAAAACTTTTTTGCTCCAATTTGGGAAAATGTTAGATACTGTTAGAATCTGGGGTGGGGGGAGGGGAGAGACAGTAAACGATGAGAGAGAAAATAGTCACTCTTTTTATTCTTTCATGAGATGCAGGTGTTGCTGGCAAGGCCAACATTTTTGCCCATTCCTAATTGCCCTTGAGAAGGTGGTGGTGAGCTGCTTTCTCAAATTGCTGCAGTCCATGTGGTGCAGATACACCCACAGCGCTGTTAGGAAGGGAGTTCCAGAGTTTATACCTGCCTTATAATTCCAAGTCAGGATGGTGTGTGGTTTGGAGGGGAAACTTGCAGGTGGTGATGTTCTCATGCTGCCCTTGTCTTTCCAGGCGGTAGATGTCAAAGATTTTTAAGGTGCTGTCGAAGGAGCAGTTGTGAAATGTTGCAGTGTGCATCTTAAGTATAGTATGTGCTGCTGCCACCATGTCTTAGTGGTGGAGCGAGTGAATATTTGTGGTGGGTTACCAATCAAGTGGGCCGCTTTGTCCTTGATGGTGTCAAACCTCGTTTAATGTTGGAGCTGCAATCATCCAGGCAAATAGAGAATATTCTATCACATCCCTGATTTGAGCCATGTAGATGGTAGATTTGGCGCAAGAGGAGGTGACTTACCCACTTCAGTTTTTATATGGCTCGTTCAGGTAAGCTTTTCCTCAGTGGTATACTCCAGGTTATTAATAAGGGGAATTCAGTGATGGTAATGCCATTGAATGTCAAGTAAAACCTTGAAATCACTTAGATATTTTATATTGTCCTCTCTGAACCAAGTGGACAAGCAATTACGACTGCTTTCTTTCTGTGTGGGCTGTAAAATTATTGCACATTTGTGAAAGGTGTGTTTTTCAATGCTACAGAAGTGAAGGTCCAACAACCAGCTAATGTATGTAAAAACTGTCTGCCTACATCAGTATTTTATTAGAATAATTTTACGACACATGTCGAAAATGAATTTTCACTGCATTATCACAGTACTAAAATTGTTCAGCTTGCTGTTAGCATCCTTCTAACAGTCACTCGAAGCAAATCATTGATGTGGTTATAAAAAAAGTACAAATCAATACACTTTACTTCCAAAGAGAAAAAAGCAGGTCTGGAATTGACTTTGCAGCATGCTCACATATTTCTGCATCAGAAAGCAGTTGAAAACTAATTATCGTCAATCAAATGCAAGGCAGTCTTTTATGCTGATGAGCTAAGTGTAGGTTGTGTGCGGTTGTCCGGAAGCCAGCAGTGTAAGATTTAAAAGGTAATAGTAATACTCTGGCGTTTTGCAGATAAAGAATGGAGGTTGTCACTCACCTTTTATAACTAACATTAAAATATCAGGTGAAGTGTCGGTTACATTAAGCAAGGCAGTGGCTGACTGAAGTATTTTTTTTAATTATAGTGTATGTGTAACATGTCTGTTATGGGCCAATTAGCAGCTACATGCAGCTGATCGGGGAGGTCATCTTGTGCTTGCTGGCTGTATTCCACACTCCAACACCTTGGGTTAAGAGATCAAATGCATCCCAGCATTGGCACAATGATGCTTCATTATTTATGGCTGTGGAAAATAATTTATTTCTAAAGGTGCACCTCCTTTGGAGGCAGCAACTACTCTTCAAATTCTCAGTCTAAGAAACAGGTCAATAACCAACATTGTTTTCCTTCTTTTTCACAGGTTGTAATTAGCCCAAAACTATAGTCTCACACGCCAATGTTCATTGACATGAACCTCTCGCCTGCTCTTTACTTCTCAGACACCACACGTATCCATTTAATCACCCCATTTATGCATTCACTATGACATCCTTAGAGCACAGTTGTCAACAGAAATAAAATACTTATAACAGTTAAAAAAACTTCCTATTTACACACGAACGCAGAGTCCCTTTTAATGCTTTAATTGGTAACAATCACTTATTATTCACATTCTGATTGGCTTTGGACTTTATAAGGTCAAGCTCGAGGAAACAAAGTCACCATTCCGACCTGTGATGTAAAATGTTACAAAAGGTCTTCTGAATGTTGAATTATTACAAACAGTATTACATTTAGCCAAAAAGGTTATTCTAATATTAAGCTATTTTTATTCATATTTATTCAGAGGTTCTGCACATCTTTTTGTGAATTAGCTAGGAGCTTGGGGAGCTGATAATTCCCCATTGTTTTCTCCATAGCAATATCTCAGCCAATCAGAGTCAACTTGCCAACCAATCAGCACCCTTTTCTCCTATAGTATAACTTGTTGTGATTGTTTGAAATTTGTTGTTGTATTTGGCTTGATGAGTGCACACTGGAAAGCTTCAGCAATGAGTCTCTCTTTTCAGCAATATCCAAGTTCTTTACTACCAAGGGCCTGCTTAACTGCACTTACATAGGATAATGCAACAATTGTATTTAACGTAGCTCCTGCTGTTCTTTCCATGTAACTTTGAACACGGCACGGTGGCACAATGGTTAGTACTGCTGCCTTACAGCGCCACGAACATGGGTTCGATTCCCAGCTTGTAACAGTGTGTGGAGGTTGCACGTTCTCCCCGTGTCTGTGTGAGTTTCCTTCGGGTGCTCAGGTTTCCTCTCAGTCCAATGCTTAGGAGCATTGGCTATGCTAAATTCTCCCTTAGTGTATCTGAACAGGCGGTGGATTATGGCGACTAGTGGATTTTCACAGTAACTTCATTGCAGTGTTAATGTAAGCTTACTTGTGACTAATAAATAAACTTTTACTCTCCAGCCACTATTTGGATCATGATTTTGACTGAATCAAATTAGCTTACTGCAATATTTTTATTCTCCAGATGTACTTCATTTGCACAAATGACTTGCAATATTTTATACAAAGTTATCAATATTTTTTATACAATATTTTTACAAACTATTTAACCAGTTGTTTACTGCGTGTGCTGAATAAAACTCTACAACCCTCACCACGATGGCACAGTGGTTAGCACTGCTGCCTTACAGAACCAGGGACCCGTGTTCGATTCCCGGATTGGGTCACTGTCTGTGTGGAGACTGCACATTCTCCCCGTATCTGCGTGGATTTCCTCCGAAAGACATGCTGGCAGGGGTCCCCACCGTTGGGGTTGCAGATGGGAGGAAGGAGTGACCACCCAACTTCAACGGGTGGCGGGGACCTGGGGTTGCATTTTATGGGTGGATTTGTTGTCCAGTAAGGACATGCCCAGAGGGCCAGCAGCTCAGCAAAGCCACTGGGAGTGGCAGTCACTGCCGAGGCAAGAGGGGACTTGGAGCCTTCAGCAATTGGATGAAGAATTTAAAATAATCAAAGGGCTGAGTACTGGAAGAGAAATTCCTCTGGGAAAATCATTGGGGCCACAGTTAGGGAAAGAAGCCCCCGCTGTTACATAAAACGTTCTCCTCTCAGCTGCCACTGAGTTTCCAGCTCTCCTTCGCTAGCCATCTCCTGATGTGGTGGGATGTCGACCTGCTGAAGGCACTATATAATGGCCCCTAGTTGGGCCTTTAGGTATGTAAATTGGCTTAAGTAAGCCAGTGTAGTAATGACAAGGAAGATAAGTAATTAAGAATAAAAAGAGCAATACCATGCCTGAAAATCAGCTGAACAAAAATGTCAACTAGAATTTATATAGTACCGATAATGCAATGAAATGTCTTAAGGCTGAATATCCGAGTTACATTTCTATGACAGGATTTTTCCTGTGCGATTTGCTGCATTTCCTTACTTCAGCTGAAAAGTGAATTGATTCTCCAGAGAAAGCAAGAAAGGAAAAAAAAAACAAAACTGAAAAGATTCAGCTCACATCACTTCCATCCATCCTGTCCGTGCAAGCTCTGAAGCAATGTCAGAAGAGGCTTGGGTACAGGCTCAGTATGCTCAAAGCTGGTTAGGAATGGAAACATGGAGGATTTATAAAATATCTGATTGTGTAAGTGTAGAGAAGGGATTTAAAAGATGTGAAGAATTCTCAAATGGTGGATTAAAACAAATTATTTCATTGTAATACAAGAATGTTGAAATAATCTCAGCCCTCACTTATTTCTGCATTTAATATCTAAAACAAATGTCTGACTTATTTAAATTTGTCCAGAAATAGAGTGCTCTTTGTCCTTTTGGTTCATGTTCTCTGGTTTTATTGGAGTACAATATCTTCATAAATACATAGAGGTACAAGGACGCTTTGAGAGCCTTGATGCTTGTTCCTTCCCTAAATCAGCTTTCCATCCTGAATTATCCTGATGAAATTGAGAGAAGTACAAGTAAGTCACTGCTTGACCTGGAAGCAGTGTTTGGGGCCTTGGGCCTTGAGGAGAGAGGAGGTAAAGGAGGTGATGTTACACCTCTTGAAATTTCATGGGAAGGTGCCATGGCAAGAGGATGAGGTGCTGGGGGTAATAGAGGAGTGGGCCAGAATGGTGTGGAGGGAATGGTCCCTACAGAATGTCGACAGAGGAGGGGACAGGAAGATGAGTGGAAAATGAGTTTGGTAATGGTGGCATCGTGATGGAGTTGGTTGCCTTCTTTGAATTGCAATACAAATCTAAAATCATGTGCTAATTAATGTATCATAGAAGAGGCGATGAAAGGAGAGAAAATGGAGTTCTTTTTTCCAGTTCTATTACAGAGCATATTTAGGCCAGGAATTTCCTCGGAGCTACTCTTTCTCTGCTGCCTTCACTTTATTACCAACTGTTGATGTGACAGAAGCCCCATATGGAAATGAGTTTTTCACACTTTCTGAAAATACAGAAAATATGGTTAAATTCCATGCCATAAATCCTTTTTGACACTAAGAATTTAAGAATTCAAATAGAAAGAAAAAAAAATCATATCCAATGAGACATTTTCTTGTTACATAAGAAAGCTTGGACCAAGAAAAGGCCCTTGGTCCTTATAAATCCTTGGCCGCATTTACTGTGGATGGACCCCTTCTCTACTGTGTTGGCCTGGCAGCTGTGGCCATTCCTCCATGTTGAAGCACCTTCCAGGTCCCCGACCCGTTTCCCAGTGGCTGCCACTAAGTTCACAGATTTCTCAATCCAGGTGCTTCTTTTTAATATCCTGTGGGCATGAAGTCAAGTAGAGGCATCCTTGTTTCATTCCCAGATGGCATGACAAAATATGCTGCTATTTTCAAAGTGAGAGCGTGAGAGGGGGTGGGTATGGCCAGCAACCCACTCACCTCCAATCACCTGTTTTGTAAGCTCCTTGAGCTTGTTAATGGGCTGGGGAGGAACAGGAGGCAATTCTCAAATCACATTGGGAAAAAACAAAACCCTGGTGCATGTCAGGGTGGCTATGATACAGACGTTTCTGCTGGAGTAAAATCATTGGTGAAGAACGGTTATTCACAGAGTTGTCTTTGTACCATTTTACTGACTGTTTAGCCACTTGCATGTGCTGAAAGTCTGCCGATCCTCTGAACTCCTACCTGCTTTATTCAACAAGGCAATGGCAAGTGCACAGATGGCTGCTGTCTGCCTTTGAGCATTGCATCCCTGAGTCAGTTCTTGCCTCCTTGTGCAGTAATTGATGTTGAGTTTGTCTCCAACCTAATCAGGAGATCTGCATGTTGAAATAGCATCATGTAAGTGATGCCACAATCTGGAAATTATGTAGGTGTTGGGTCCTGAACTGGGATTGAAAATGAAGCTTTATTTGTAGTCTGTCTTAATATGGTCTTGAACCCACTTGAATTCTTGAAAATATCTTTTGCAACATTTCTCCTGAACACCAAAGAAAACCAAGAACATACGACAGTACGTAGTCTTATCTTTGTCAATATTTCCACCTTCCTTTTAGTTTTGATATATTCTTTTAAATTCAGAATATTTTTTTCTAAGACCAAAAGGCTAGATTTCACCATCACATGGCATCTGGAAGGGCTTGAGTTGTGGCTGGACCCAAAGGTGGAAGGCTGACAACCTCCAGGCAACAGGTAGGTGAGGCTAGAGATAAATGCTGCAAACGGCCCAAACCCTTAGCCAAAGGATGGACACCTTCTCCATTCTGCTGGCCTGGCAGCTGTGGCTGCACCTCTATGTTGAGGCACCCTCTAGGTCCCCATCCTGCCTCCGAGTGGCTGCCACGGCTCCAGTTATGTGCCCTGATTGGGCCTGCAGCATCCAACACTCGTTTCATCCTTATTTGGATGTTGTGCTTGGAGAATTGGTTGGTTGCTACCTGAAAGATTGGTAAGTTGGCTATGCAGCCAGCAAGTGTACCCCCATTTGATCCTGATGTCAGGGTCTGAAGCCCACATGATGATCCAAACTGAGTTTTATCAATTACCTATATCTATAATTATTTTTAAAATAAAATTATGTAATTAGATGTATAAAGTCTGATCCACCAACTTTAAAAAAAATATTTGTGGCTTTTGGACTTTCATAAGTCTAGATATTCTAGTTATTGCTAGTGTTAAAATAATGCAGATTGGAAAATTAACGCTAAAGAGTAACAGGCCACCTTATGGATCCTCATAGCTGTACTGGTACTAGTTTTACATCAGAAATTCCCTGTCCATGTTCTCTGCTCATATACTTTAATATTTTTATTCAAGTGTTGACTAATTATGTCCCAATCATTATGATTGACTCAGCTTCAATATCCATCAATAATCCTCTGAATGAAAGATATATTCGTACCAACCGACTCAAGAACAAATACTTCCCTGCTGCTGTCAGACTTTTCAATGGACTTACCTTGCATTATGTTGATCTTTCTCTACACCCTAGCTATGACTGTAACACTACATTCTGCACTCTCTCATTTCCTTCTCTATGAACGGTATGTTTTGTCTGGAAAGTGCGCAAGAAACAATACTTTTCACTGTATGTTAATACATGTGACAATAATAAATCAAATCAAAAATATTCCAATCTCCATTTTATGCTCGTTGTATTATGTCTTTTTGCTATCAATTCATCGAATAATGGAAACATCCACACTGTTTAATCTCTCAAACTCTCTAATAATTGTGCACACTTCTTTTAGACACCCACTTAACTTTCCCTACTCCAGTGGGTATTCTATAATTGCATTGGAACTATGTATTCTTATCCTCATTTGCTATGTTCAAACACATCATATGTGCATTAAGTTATTCACTATAATATAACCAGGCTATTTGAAAATGGCTATTATTGCGTACCAACAGTGCATATCCTTAAAGCTGTAAACATATTGGGACATAATTTGTTCTGGCAGAACAGTGAATGATACCCATTGTTAGTTAAACCTATCCTTGCCCATTTAATTGCAATGATATTTTGCAACACGGGTTGCCTAAAGTATGAACTGATAACAGAGCAGCAATGGAAACATGGGACTGGAGATCTTAGTGGACAGGAAAAGCAACTTATCTACTGAACCAATCGGATTGAAGGATTGTGAAGTAACCAGCACAAAGACTGAGAAGGAAATATAAATTATAGCAGATGAATTTGATACTAAATCAGCTACAGAAATGGAGAAAGAAATATTAGCCTGAGGGATAGAAAGGATGAGCAAAAAAATTCAAACGTTATACTTGTAAAATCAATGACAATTTAAACTAGAAGGAATGAGACTCCACACTTGTTAAGTTAATTTTCAATGCCAGTTTGACAGTAATTAACATAGAATCCATAGAATTCCTACAGTGCAGAAGGAGGCCATTCGGCCCATTGACTCTACACCGACCACAATCCCACCCAGGCCCTATTCCCGTAACCCCACGTGATCATATTGTTAGAAAGATACTTAGAAATGGATGACATAACTTTCTATGGCAAATATAATTTGTATTGACCGTGCAACTATAGCAATTTCATGCCACTTAATGTATTTCAGTTGTGAGCCAAGACAGTGAGATGCCATAACCTAACAGGGTATTGGTGCAGCTCAGCAAATCTTGCACTTCCACATTTAACCATACATCTGCCCTTTGTTATTTATATGTAAATTGTAAGGCAAATTGAGCGAGTGCCATATTAGCTTCATTATTTTGTCAGCAAATCATGGCCCATTATTGAATTAGCTTCATATATAGAGTAATTAGGATCACCTTTTTAAATATCCTATTTCATTATGTCTGACATACTCCAGTTTTTGAAGAAACTGTAACATTTTCAGTCGCCTTTCCTTGCACATTTTATAAATCTGTAAATTATGTAATGATTGCATCTATGACAAAACAAAATTTAGACAATTGAGTATCCCGGCTATTAAGGTAAATGCACATAGAAGATTTTTTTCTGAATATCAAAAGTCTTTTAACAAAATTAATATCTTGAGGAAATCCGACATGTAGCTTTTTATATCATTAGAGCTGTGGGGTTCAGCATTAAAATGTAATGCATCGAGGTGCCACTTCATGAAAATGGTGGGAAAGACTCTCCCATTCAAGACTTTTTAGTAGATGGCATGTAATACTAACTCTGTTTACTTCCCCAAAAGACAAGGGACAGATGTTTAATATCAGACTATTAATCCCCAGCCCAGGTAGATTTGACAGCAAAGAACCCAACAGAATGAGCCCTTTGCCTCCACTCAATGTATTTGCTGCAATTTACTGCTGTTTTACAGAGCAGGGTCAAGCCATTATAAACTTGGCAATCGTCTGTACAGCTGGAAAACAATGTGCACGATAAGCGGAAATCCAATACCTCATAGCACTAATTAAATGGGTTCCCACCAGGAAAAAACACAAATTACCACATTAGAAAAGTGCTTTTTTTTTTGCATCCCCATGCATATTTTTACAGATGTGCTCAGTAGCTACAGCTATCTCTCATTTCCACCGAACACTTCTATTTGTATTACCCAACCTTGCATTTTCCCTGGTCACATTATCAGTTGCCTTAAAGCCCTAGCTAAGTTTGAATTCTTTCCACGTAAGGAGAATCTTCTCCATCCTTCTCAGACACAGCCCACTGCTCCCCTGCAGGAGGACTGAAGTATCATTAACTATCAGAGACACTCCAGGCAGAAGTTGAGGCTCCAGTGTCTAAAAGCCTTCCTGCCTCCGATCAAAATTCATATCCTGTCACAGTTGTAGGAGCAGAAAGGCTTCTCATTATGGCATCATTCCCTCTTGGAAGAAACACTGATTGCTGCACTGGTGGCTTCTGAAGGCAAGGATGTAATTTAGCAAAATAATGTACCATGCTGATTAATTTAATGTAGCCCATGACTAATTATGGTAATTCATTACATCTACAATTAGGCTAAGTAATTTATTGCACTGCAGTCTCATAAAGCACAGGATTTATATCGAGTTTTGAATGTCACCCAAAGGACATTTCTGTACCTTGTCTTTACTGAAGCGGAATCAGCCTGCCAGCTGAGACGAGCAAAAACCATTCTAACTGCACCATGTTTATACTGTGAGCAGAATGTGGGTACGATGAGAGTTCTGCTGTTAATATCTTCCTTTATTCAATTGCACCTCTGTGATTACTTGGTATACAGTTACCATTTTTTTCTGCAAACGCATATGAATTCCACCTAATGCAAGCATCTGAGAACTGAATCACTAAAGTGCAATAAATTTCTGGATCATTTTTGAATAATTCCTCTCTGCTTTAGAGATTATTAAAACAAAAATTGTCAGAATAATAGATTACACCGGATGTCGTGCTATCCTAACAAATCTCAAGCACTCACTCTTCCTTAAACCGATCCTATATTTATGCTGAGGAATATTCCTCAAATTAGAAAAATGCAGACATGGTCTGTTTTGAAATACAGCTCTTGATGTAGCCTGCAGCAGAGTTAGTTCCTGCAATGGTGCACTTCTGAGACCAATTTGTTTAGCTGATCACCATTCTTCTGACATCCCTGCAAATGTTACCCTTCTTTTTCAATCAAAGACACAGCAGGGTGTGCCATCTGTCTGGCATAGTCCTAGTTCCCACTCCCAACACTATTTTGCACTGATAATTTCATTGCAGCAGCAAAGGTTGGCATTTCCTTGAAATCTGCTGTTAATACAGCTCTTCAGTTGCAAATACACCCTTTTCTTCTCAAGCTTATCCTCCTCACCTCATGTACTGCTGTTAAAGAAGCCCCTGAAGAATCAGCAGATGATCAGCACCACAAGCCACAACCACAGGGATCCACCGTATTACTTTGTGCTCGGCAGACTACAAATGAACATTTGACTCACCACCTTACCTCTTGCAAACGTCTCCCTTTGTTTAGGAGAATTTTAATAGACAGACTTGTAGAATTTGCAGATCTGTTGCAAGATGGTTTGTATTAATAGTTATGGAAAGAACTACATGTCAACATTTGTGACATTGTTGTTCGAATTAACCCTAGAACATTTACCGGTATTGTACTGCCCTTTAGACACGATTGCCGGATTCATTAAAGAAAGATATATTCACATACACAAAGAATTGCTGTTTTCTTTTACATCTCAGTGTCTTCAATTGACTCTTAATATATTGTTCTATTGACAGGCGCACAAAAATAAATTAAAAAGGTAAAACAAATCCTATAAAAATACTATTATATACCATAATTTACCTCTTTCGTTCCTTAGTTAAAATAAAGATTATCCGTTTTAATCTGATTAAATCCATAGTTCAATAAATATATTGAAACTGATTGTTAGTGGCTCTCTTCGGTTAAGATACTCGGGGAAAATCACCATCCACTTCTCCTGCTTTATACAACAGATAATTTAAAGAAAATGTCAACTTTGCATGAAATTTTGTTGGTAAAATTTAGATCAAAACATAAAATTCTGCAGTTGTTTCTGATTAACAATATTCATAAGCAGTGGAGATAATCCAAAAATATATAATTCTGCAAAGAAACACTTTTACATCAACCATTTCACAATTTTTTGCGACAATACCATGTTATGCTATCTTCAAGAACTACATACTAGATTACCTGTATGTAATTTTTACAATGCTTATGATAAAGTAAGGCAAGTCTTATAAAATGATCACAAATGAGCCAATGATTTAAGAAAATTATAACATTTTAATAGGTAGCATCATCATTACTGGGTAGATCTTGTTTATTTTTAGATGCAGCATCTATGTATTAACAAAAGCTTTTCTTCCAACATGTTTAATCTTGAACTGTGCAAAAGCTCCTTCATATTTTGCTGCTTTATAATCATAATTATTTGGTCAATTTTGCTATGCAAGACTAAGTTTGATTTAGTCTCTGATAGAGCTGTGCTGCAATGACCTAAACTTGTCCGTAGGCAGAACTGAAATGTAAAACAGTACATTTACAAAATACATTTTCTAGCCAAATACAAGTTTAGAATAGAAAACAAGTTCATAGGTAAAAATTTGAAATTGGCAGAATCACAAATAAAATTTAAAGTTAATTTTGTAAACTTGAGAGGCCTTTCAATTTAATAAATGTGATCACAGTAAACTGTACCGATAGAGTACTGTGGTTATTAACTTCATTGCAGCATCCATAAATGATAGGATAAAGCTAGCTACTAAAAAATAGAAAGAACCCTGACTACTTTTGTGGTGAATTGGATTTTTGTCGTATAATCTTTGATTTTATTGCTACTTATAAAAAAATGTTCACTTTCAAGTTTGTTTATAAGTTCACTTGTTTAACTTATTAAAACACAAAAAATCTGATTTGTAAAAATGTTTTTTTCCATGAAAATGCCACCTACCATTGGATCTATATATATGGGAAAAACTACTGGATGTCTTTTTAGTATTCATTGATAGGATGCAAGCAGAGCTGGCAAGGCCATTATTTATTGCCCTCAAGAAGTTGGTGGTGAACTCCCGCAGAGCATGTAATAAAGGTACATCTACAGTGCTGTTAAGGATGAGAATTCCAGGAGTTTGACCCAGCAACAGTAAAAGAATGGCAATACAGTTCCAAGTCAGGATGGTACGTGGCTTGGAGGGAAACTTGCAGGTGGTGGTGTACCCATGCACCTGCTGCTCTTGTCTGTCTAAGAGGTAGGGGTTGCTGGTTTCGAAGGTGCTGTCAAAGGAGCCTTGTTGAGTTGCTACAGTGCATCATGTAGATGATTCACATTGCTGCCACTGAACGCCAATGATGGAGGGAATTAATATTTAAGATAGCAGATGGGTGCCGATCAAGTGGGCTGTTTTGTCCTGGAAGGTATCAAGCTTCTGGAGTGCTTTTGGAGCTGTACTCATCCAGGCAAGTGTAGAGTATTCCATTACACTCCAGACTTTAACTAAGTCTGGCACTTCTGTTTTCTCTTTTTGTTAACCATTTCAGTAATACTGAAAACTTAAATTGCACATTAGAAATCATGGTCAGAATTTAGAGTTTAAAGTTTATTTTTTATTAGTCACAAGTAAGGCTTACATTATCACTGCAACAAAATTACTGTGAAATTCCCCTAGTCGCCACATTCTGGTGCCTGTTCGGGTCAATGCACCTAACCAGCACGTCTTTCAGACTGTGGGAGGAAACCGGAGCACCCAGAGGAAACCTATGCAAACACAGGGAGAACATGCAAACTCCACACAGACAGTGACCCAAGCTGGGAATCGAACCCAGGTCCCTGGCGCTGTGAGGCAGCAGTGCTAACCACTGAGCCACTCCAGTGAATTTAGTGAATTTAATTCACTTCTCTTCTGAAGCCTCCTTTATGACTGCTTCTCCAGGACCTGTTGCAGTCTCAGCAGTGGCCACCACTCCCAGTGACATTGCTGGAACTAGTGATGTGCCAGACCTCGAATTGGCTGACAACTCTTGAAAGTGGCTCTTCACCTTTAAAGGCGGAAGGAACCCAATGATACCTGATTGACATTTAATTCCATCGGAGCTTCCAAAAATGGGTGTGGTGGCGTTGCTACCAGCTACTTGGCTGGTGGAAGGGGTCACCACTGTGATCATTAAATTCAGCCCAGTGCTTCTGTGAAATCATAAATATGGATGTTAGTTTTAGTTAGTGTTACTTTTATATTTCTCATAACATTTGCATCATTGTGAAATGAAATGTATTTAAAAGTGTATCTTTTACACAAAGTTTGAAAATTGATGAAAGTTTAACTATTGACAAACATAAGAGAGGCTCTAATTGAAATGGGTTCGAGATATCTGAATTTAGTCTATAAAATGTGCAGTTTTCTTTTGAGCTGTTTATAAGACTGTTTTTACAGCATATATGTGCTAGTCACATGCACGTATAAAGTAATAGTTTTAAAGAAAAAAATTTCATTTACAAGCAATAACAAGCTGAAATTGTACATTAGAATTACTTTACAAGGTCTCATGCATACAAAAAATTCACTTATGAACAAAAGGAGCATCTCAAAAGTATTTTATTATATTAAGGTTAGTCATAATTTTAAGTCGCAATAGTTAAAATTGTTCATACATTCTAAATTCACCACCTACAGCAAAACCTGAAAGAAATTTTTAGCTCAACTATGCTGACAGTAAAATTTTGCTAAATATTTTGAGTCAATTGAAAATTCATCACAACAGTACTTGTTTAAAAAATAAGCACAAAATTTAAAAATAAACTCTGCAAGAAAAAGTTCAACCTCTTTAAATTTTGAGATTAACAGGCCATATGGCATCATAATCATTTACTTCACCTTGTTGTGTTCAATTACTACAATCAACATACCAGTTTCCAAATTAATCATAACACAGTAATTTCATTAGTTACACAGCAGGCATTTAAATTATTAGCATAACAACAGTTTGCACACAATTAAACTTTATTTGAACCTTAAAATTTGCAGACTGGAACATTAGAACAAGATTCAATAAAGTGAAACAGACAAGACAGAAAACAGTGCTTACTGTTACTTCATGACACACACACAGGGGGAAGAGAGGCATATTACCCTCAGCCCCTTACATTTTGAG